>NC_141497.1:7877928-7949811 GCF_009769465.1 Tauraco erythrolophus
GCCTGATTGCTCTTCCTCATTTGGTTGTTGTGATGGCCCTGATTGCTTCTAACTTTTGTATACATTTTCTTTTCCTTACGGGGGCAACTGATACCGTTGTAGTCTGAGTAGCTATAGTGCTTGTCATGGGAGTTGAGATGGCAAGCACAATAACCCGAGAAATAAATTGATATACACCCCTAAATGGCCGATTGATTTTGAATATATAGATAATTAAACATATATTCAGGAGACCTTGCAGGACAATCAAACCGGTTAAATTATTCCAATGATGTTCGGCATTATCAAAATCAACATAAGCTTTTGTGAATGAAAAGTCACCGGTATAATTGGCGATGATATCCGCCAGGTGACGCTCAAAATTAATAAATGAGCTCCACATCACCATCCCCCTCTGCACCGCCGAATACAAAGACTGAGCCGGTCCCAGCACCGATGATCTTATCAGAGTTATACCATACAGTATAGCACAACCCTTAATTACCGATAACATACTTTTCATGCCGGTCCAACACCCAGAGCCAGAAAACCGCATAAACATTCCGCCTAACATCATATAGGGTAGATAAGACAATAAATTATGAATGTCCGGTAACATGTATGCAAGCATAACAAACAGCATTCCGGCCAGCCACATCGTTATCTCAACCCCTTCGTGCCCCACGTTGGGCACCAATTAAGACTGTTGTGGGTTAGGTTGAACCGCCCCCCCCACACACAGCCGGTCACTCCCCCTCCCCCACCCCCAGGAATGAGGGAGAGAATTAAAGGATAAACGTGAAACCCGTGGGTTGAGATAAGAGTGATTTAATACAGATGATTTAATACAGTGTAGGTGCTCACCACCCGCTCGTATGCGAAGCCCGTCTCGTCCCGAAACTGCAATCCCGGACGAACGCGAGGCCCTGAAATAGAGAGGGGCAGAGAGGGAGAGATAGTACTCCAAGAGTGGGAGTACTGGGAGAGAGAGAGGAAAGAAAAAAAAGAAAGAAAAGCAATAGAGCGAAAAACACAGCAAGCGCAAAAGAGCAAAAGCGGCAAAAGCCAAAGCGCAAAAGCGCCCTTCTTCCTGGCTGCCCCTCCCTTTTATACTGGGCATGACGCTGCATGATATGGAATACTAATTGGCCAGTTTGGCCCTCAATCTTAAGTTCGCCACAAATCACAAGGGGAATCGTGTCCCCCTTGTCCCAGCTATGCTCCCCCCTTATCCTGCCGTGCTTCTGCACTCCGGCACACTGAAAAGTCCTTGGAGTTTCGCATCCAACCACAAACATCAACTTGCTATCAGCATTCTTCTCAGAGCGAGCCTCTGAGTAAAACCAAAACACGGAGCTCTTCTAGCTGTTAAAAAAAAAGAAGAGCTAACACTGTGCCAGCTAAAACTGGAACACTGAGCTTTGTGGATGCCATGGAGTGTGGTATTCCCATTGAATACCTATCGATTGATGTAATAGTTTTATTATTTTATGCGGAGAAGGGATTTGGAGAAGTGCTGAGACGACTCAATATGAGTTAGCTGCAGGAAGTCTCAGCACTTCTCCAAATCCCTTCTCCGCATTATGGCGCCCAACGTGGGGCTCCCGGGGCGCCCAGCGCCGGGGGGCATGCTAAAGGACATTTTAAAGATCCAAATACCTATTTCGACGTCGCTGAATGGCGGCGGTACGGAGATGACTTGTGGGACTCTGTTATAGATGGCGATAAAACAGCTAAGAAACTACAGAGTTCATGGAGAGATGTAACTAATTGTTTAAAGAAATACCATATGGAGCAGTCGGTCGAGGCCGCAGCTGCCCAGCAGCTAAATGTTGGTAGCTCAGAGCACGCTTTGCAGCAGCTAGGGGCAGTGGCCACCTCAACAGTCTTTTCGCCGGCTCAATCGGCCCCCGCTGCCGCTGTAGTGCCCATTAAAGGACTGGCAAAAGAGCCGGAAAAACTGCCTAATCCCTTGGCCCCATCGCCGGGACAGTCTGTGGAGCCTAGTGCCCCGCCGGAGGAGGAGGTGATGCGCAGGCCGCCTCCGAAGGAGGGGGACGCCTTTTGTCGGCCGCGGCAGCCCCGCCCAGAAGTCCCCTCGGAAAGCGAAGGTAGTTCCGGGGAGGAGGAGAAGGAGGAAGAGGATGTTAGTTGTCAGCCGGTAGTGACGAAGGAACTTAGGCGCCCACGAGCCATCGGGTCCCGACGAATTGAAACCGTAGCGCCACCTTGTGGGTTGGAGGGAGTAAAGCAGTTCACCGGAGAAAATCTACGTGTACATCCTGTAGGCTCCACCCAGTGGACAGCAGTTGTTAAGGATGCACTTCTTCAAGGAGACTGGGAAACGGCTGCTAGCCTAAATGATACAATGGCGTATGCTGGGCTCCCGGTTGTCCGTTTGGTGCTTGTACTGCCACGACGGGAAACGCCATTGTATCATTTAGGCTAGCAGCCGTTTCCCAGTCTCCTTGAAGAAGTGCATCCTTAACAACTGCTGTCCACTGGGTGGAGCCTACAGGATGTACACGTAGATTTTCTCCGGTGAACTGCTTTACTCCCTCCAACCCACAAGGTGGCGCTACGGTTTCAATTCGTCGGGACCCGATGGCTCGTGGGCGCCTAAGTTCCTTCGTCACTACCGGCTGACAACTAACATCCTCTTCCTCCTTCTCCTCCTCCCCGGAACTACCTTCGCTTTCCGAGGGGACTTCTGGGCGGGGCTGCCGCGGCCGACAAAAGGCGTCCCCCTCCTTCGGAGGCGGCCTGCGCATCACCTCCTCCTCCGGCGGGGCACTAGGCTCCACAGACTGTCCCGGCGATGGGGCCAAGGGATTAGGCAGTTTTTCCGGCTCTTTTGCCAGTCCTTTAATGGGCACTACAGCGGCAGCGGGGGCCGATTGAGCCGGCGAAAAGACTGTTGAGGTGGCCACTGCCCCTAGCTGCTGCAAAGCGTGCTCTGAGCTACCAACATTTAGCTGCTGGGCAGCTGCGGCCGCGACCGACTGCTCCATATGGTATTTCTTTAAACAATTAGTTACATCTCTCCATGAACTCTGTAGTTTCTTAGCTGTTTTATCGCCATCTATAACAGAGTCCCACAAGTCATCTCCGTACCGCCGCCATTCAGCGACGTCGAAATAGGTATTTGGATCTTTAAAATGTCCTTTAGCATGCCCCACCGTGACTAGGGAGGCTAAAATCTTTTTTTCAAATTTTAATCCACGCTTCTCTAAGAAACTTCCCAACAACGACAATGCAACGTCCCGTTCCATCGTCTTACCGCGACAGTGGATCCTACAGATCTTCCGGCTTTCCCCTATAGGCCGCCTGTATGCAGATCTGCACGGCTTTCCCCGATGGGCCGCCTGGATGTGGATCCTGCGGATCGTCGGCTTTCCTGTATAGGCCGCCTGAAGTAGATCCGCCCGGCTTTCCCCGATGGGCCGCCTGAGGTCGCCGTCCCTTCTCCGCTAAAATAACACTCGTTCAAAACAAGTAATAAATGTCCCGAGTGAAACGATGAGCCCAGCTCATTTTTTCTCGTCCCTGTTCGGGCGCCATAATGCGGAGAAGGGATTTGGAGAAGTGCTGAGACGACTCAATATGAGTTAGCTGCAGGAAGTCTCGTTTATTGCGCAGTTCTTATTGCTTATATAGACAGTATTTGCCAATAATCCTGAGACCACACCTTTTCTACACCATTATTGGATGATACATATGCTTGTCATATTTAACAGCTTATTTCAAACAGGTACCCGCCTAGCGAAGCTCTGCTCTAAGCAAACACTACTCCCTTATCATACTGCATAGTTTTCTTATCCTTAACTTCAAGGGCATTCTGCCCTTGAGGCCTAACTTTAGAGCTCCAGTCCTTATTTACACGGGATTCTCTTCGTGCAGTCTCTTCAAGGATCTGCTCTCCGACAATTTTAGAAGTGAAGTGTGTGCCTTGATCAGAATCGATGTACTGGATTATCCCATATCGAGGTATCAAGTGTTTTAATAAATTTTTTACCACCATTTGTGCCGTAGCTCGTGCTACAGGGTAAGCTTTTACCCATAGGGTTAAATGATCTACTATTACTACAAATATTTTATTCTTCCTATCTTGAGCAAGTCAGTAAAATCAACTTCTATTTTCTCAAAGTCTGTAAGTTGTTTTTCTCCCTCCCATAGCCACTTGTCGAAATGCCTTTTTTTTTTATCTCTTGCCCGTCGGGCAGTGTCCATTTCCTTTGTTTTAACTGACCCCTTATTTCTCTAATTTTGTTCATTCCTCAAGGGTCAACTTCTTTTCTCTCTCCTCTTCAGTTTTTCTTGCTATTAATAAATCATCTATGTATTGCATTAATTTTACTCCCTTGGGTAACGTGAATTCTTGTAAGATTTTCTCTGAAGTTTGTCCAAATAGATTTGGTGATTCTGTAAACCCCTGTGGTAGTATGGTTTATTTTAATTGTTGTTTTCATCCCGTTTTGGGGTCCTCCCACTTAAAGGCAAAATAATCTCTGGATCCTTCATCCAGAGGACGGGCCCAAAAGGCATATTTCAAATCTATTACTCTATACCAAGTATGTTGGGGGGATATATGACTCAGTAAAGTATAAGGATCTGCTACCACAGGGGATTTTAGTGATTGTTTGCTGATTTACAGCTCTCAGGTCTTGTACTATTCTATATGACCCATCCGGTTTCTTTACGGGGAGAATGGGTTTATTATGAGGTGACATACATGGTTCCAAAGTTCCCTTTCTCTAAAAGCCCGTCAACTACAGGTTTTAATCTCTTTGACCCTCCATGGGTATAGGGTATTGCTTGATTCTAATTGGGTGATGTGGATTTATTATTTGAATGCTCATGGGGCCCATTTCTACTTTAATTCCTCTTTCTTTATATTTTGGCCCCTGTATCTACTAAAAATAAAACTTCCTCTTTATAAGGACCTATTCATAATTTTATCAAGGGCTCTGTTGATGTTGAAGTCCTCAGAAAAGATAGCCCCTGACACCCCTATTCTTCTTTAAACTTTTTTTTTTATCTTGTTCCCACTTATGGTAGCTCTTCTGAACATGTCCCCTCTTGTTACAGTAATAACAGATGGGAACTGTGAACGTTTCTCGATAAGATTGTCCCTGGGGTGTGTGGTCTATTTTTTTTCCTTTTTCTCTCCAGACGGAGTCTTATCTTTCTGACTCTCTTTTACTGCTGCTATAAAGATTTTTGCTCTCGTTTTATGTTTTTCTTCATCTTTCCTAACATCATCTTTCTGGGCTTCTCTAAGTAATTTCCTTCTTATATTCCCCCCCCCCCCCCCCCCAGGATTTAGCTACAAACTGTGTTTTCAGAAGTGCAGTCCCAGCCACTGTATCTGGATCAACTCCAGAATACATTTGTAGGCTTTTTCTTAACTTCGGGGAACCACTTCCCTTATCTCCTGTATGATTAGTGTTCTCAAATCCCTCATATTGTCTCCCCTGGGACCATCAACAACCCCAGTGGTGTTGGAGTGTGGCTCTCTGAAGAGACTGCACGAAGAAAACCCTGTGTGAATAAAGACGGGAGCTGGGAAGTTAGGCCTCAGGGGCGGAATGCCCTTGAAGTTAAGGATAAGAAAACTATGCTGTATGATAAGGGAGTAGTGGTTGCTTAGAGCAGAGCTTCGCTAGGCAGGTGTTTTTTGAAATAGCCTGTTAAACACGACAAGCATATGAATCATCCAATAATGCTGTAGAAAAGGTGTGGTCTCAGGATGACTGGCAAAAGTTGTCTATATAAGCAATAAGAACTGCGCAATAAACGAGATTCCTGCAGCTAACTCATATTGAGTCGTCTCTGGGGTCTTCAAATCCCGCTTCCGCACAGTGGGGATCTACTTTTGGCCATTTCTGATCTCCCGGGGGTCCTGCTTGATTTTTGTCTTTCCCAACCAAATAAGATCTCTAAAATGGATTTGTATTTCCTCCCAGGTATAAGTATTGGGCCTAGAAATTGATCTAGTTTTTTTAGCTACTCCAAGGGGATCATCTAATAGGGTCCCCATTTCTTTCTTAAAATTTCTTACATCTGTGGTATTTAATGGGTGTCCCAGTTTTAGCTGGGACAGAGTTTTTTTTTAACAGCCAGAAGAGCTCCCTGTTTTGGTTTCACTCAGAGGCTCACTCTGAGAAGAATGTTGATAGCAAGCTGATGTTTGTGGTTGGAAGTGAAACTCCAAGGACTTTTCAGTGTGCGGAGTACAGAAACACGGCAGGATAAGGGGGGAGCATAGCTGGGACAAGGGGGACACGATTCCCCTTGTCATTTGTGTGGAACTTAAGACTGAGGGCCAAACTGGCCAATTAGTATTCCATATCATGCAGCGTCATGCCCAGTATAAAAGCGAGGGTCAGCCGGGAAGAGGGGCTTTTGCGCTTTTGCTCTTTTTGCACTTTTGCTCTTTTGCGCTTGCTGCGCTGCTGCTCTGCTGTTTTTTTTTTTCTTTCTCTCTCTCTCTTTCTCTCCCTCTCTGCCCCTCTCTATTTCGGGGCCTCGCGTTCGTCCGGGATTTGCAGTTTTCGGGACGAGACGGGCTTCGCATACGAGGGGTGGTGAGCACCTACATTGTATTAAATCATCTGTATTAAATCACTCTTATCTCAACCCACGGGTTTCACGTTTATCCTTTAATTCTCTCCCTCATTCTTGGGGGTGGGGGAGGGGGAGTGACCGGCTGTGTGTGGGGCGGTTCAACATAACCCACGACAGTCCTAATTGGCGCCCAACGTGGGGCACGAAGGGGTTGAGATAATGATGTGGCTGGCCGGAATGCTGTTTGTTATGCTTGCGTACATGTTACCGGACATTCATAATTTATTGTCTTATCTACCCTATATGATGTTAGGCGGAATGTTTATGCGGTTTTCTGGCTCTGGGTGTTGGACCGGCATGAAAAGAATGTTATCGGTAATTAAGGGTTTTGCTATACTGTACGGTGTAATTCTGATAAGATCATCGGTGCTGGGTCCGGCTCAGTCTTTGTATTCGGCGGTGCAGAGGGGGATGGTGATGTGGAGCTCGTTTATTAATTTTGAGCGTCACCTGGCGGATATCATCGCCAATTATACCGGTGACTTTTCATTCACAAAAGCTTACGTTGATTTTGATAATGCCGAACATCATTGGAATAATTTAACCGGTTTGATTGTCCTGCAAGGTCTCCTGAATATATGTTTAATTATCTATATATTCAAAATCAATCGGCCATTTAGGGGTGTATATCAATTTATTTCTCGGGTTATTGTGCTTGCCATCTCAACTCCCATGACAAGCACTATAGCTACTCAGACTACAACGTTATCAGTTGCCCCCGTAAGGAAAAGAAAATGTATACAAAAGTTAGACGACGAAGAAGAGGAATCAGGGCCATCACAACAACCAAATGAGGAAGAGCAACCAGGACCATCAAAGCAACCAGACAAAGAAGAACAACCGGGGCCATCACAACGATTGGAGGAAGAGAAACCAAGGAAATGTCTGCGAAAGTCAGAACGCAGAGGAGAGGATGATGATGATGATGAAGAGCGACCAGGGCCATCACGAGAAATGAAGCGGGAGCGTTCTGTTTCGCCCCAGAGGAAATCTCAATGGAGGAGGAGTGACGTCATAGATGAGAGGATAACCACCAGATCTCTAAAAATGAGCGAGCTGCGAGATATTCGAAAAGATTATGGCCGCCTTAAAGGTGAGCCCATTGTCTCTTGGTTGCTCAGATGCTGGGACATGGGAGCCAATAGTCTGGAGTTAGATGGTAGTGAAGCTAGGCAGCTGGGAGCCCTTGCCATGGATGGAGGCATTGATAAAGCAATTGGAAGGCAGACACAAGTCCGCAGCCTCTGGAGACGACTCCTGGCAGCCATAAAGGAAAGGTACCCCTACAAGGACGAGGTGCCATGTAATGTAAGCAGGTGGACCAACATAGAAAAAGCTATTCAGTATCTGAGAGAACTGGCTGTGCGAGAGTTGATTTATCTTGACTCGAGAAGCGGACCAAGACTCGAAGATCCAGATGACGTCCGGTGCACACGACCAATGTGGCAGAAGATTATACGGAGTGCGCCAGCCGCATATTCCACCTCATTGGCAATAATGGACTTCGGGGACGATGAAGCACCACTATCCGTAGGTAATCTGGTCACCTACCTCCGACGATATGATGATGACACTTCTATACGAACCTGTGTTGCGGCTGTGGAAAAGCTGTCTGAAGAGGTCCGAGAATTAAGAGAAAAAGTAGATTTCCCACCACCCGAACGTTCTAGAATTTCAGCTGTCAGAACCAGGCGTTACCCTCCTCGAGAGAGACAAGAGAGACGGTACAGATCACGGGGTGAGCTATGGTTCTACCTCCGTGATCATGGAGAAGACATGAGAAGGTGGGATGGAAAACCCACCTCCGCTTTAGAGGCCAGGGTACGCCAGTTGGGAGGAAGAACCAACAGGAATAGAACTTTCTCCAATTCCTCCAGGACAGCTGTTGCCCCAGTCTACAGTGAGCAGTCCACTAGTCAAAATGGGAGGGCTGATCCTCCTAGCCATCCTGACTCCAATCCTGCTGATTCCTCTGATGAATATGATAACAGGCATTAGAGGGGCCCTGCCTCCAGCCAGGTGGAGGAGAGGGATAATCGAGTGTACTGGACTGTGTGGATTCGGTGGCCTGGCACATCATACCCTAGAAAGTATAAGGCTTTAGTGGATACTGGTGCCCAATGCACTTTGATACCATCGAACTTCAGAGGGGCAGAATCCATCTCTATTTCTGGAGTGACAGGGGGGTCTCAACAACTGACTGTGTTAGAGGCTGAAGTGAGCCTAACTGGACAGCAGTGGCAAAAACACCCTATTGTAACTGGCCCAGAAGCCCCGTGCATCCTTGGCATAGATTATCTTAAGAGAGGGTATTTCAAAGACCCAAAAGGGTATCGGTGGGCTTTTGGCATAGCTGCAGTAGAGACAGAAGAAGGCAGGCAGCTGTCTACTTTGCCTGGTCTCTCAACGGACCCTTCTGCTGTGGGGTTACTGAGGGTCGAAGAACAGCAGGTGCCAATTGCTAATACAACAGTGCACCGACGGCAATATCGTACCAACCGAGACTCTCTAATTCCTATCCATAAGTTGATTCGTCAACTGGAGAGTCAAGGAGTCATCACAAAGACCCGCTCCCCTTTTAACAGCCCTATATGGCCTGTGCGTAAGTCCAATGGCGAGTGGAGGCTGACGGTAGACTATCGTGGCTTGAATGAAGTTACACCACCATTGAGTGCTGCCGTGCCAGATATGCTGGAACTTCAGTATGAACTGGAGTCAAAGGCAGCCAGGTGGTACGCTACAATTGATATCGCTAATGAGTTTTTCTCAATTCCTTTGGCACCGGAATGCAGGCCACAGTTTGCTTTCACTTGGAGGGGCATGCAGTATACCTGGAATCGACTGCCCCAGGGGTGGAAACACAGCCCCACTATTTGCCATGGACTGATCCAGACCACACTGGAACAGGGTGATGCCCCAGAACATCTGCAATACATTGATGACATCATTGTATGGGGCAACACAGCAGAAGAAGTTTTTGAGAAAGGTGAAAAGATAATCCAAATCCTTCTGAAAGCAGGCTTTGCCATAAAACAGAGTAAAGTCAAGGGACCTGCCCAGGAGATTCAGTTTTTGGGAATAAAATGGCAAGATGGGCGTCGTCAGATTCCGATGGACGTGATTAATAAAATAACAGCTATGTCCCCACCAACCAACAAAAAGGAAGCACAAGCTTTCTTAGGCATTGTGGGTTTCTGGCGAATGCATATTCCTGACTACAGCCAGATTGTAAAACCCCTCTACCAAATAACCCGAAAGAGGAATAATTTTGAATGGGGCCCAGAGCAAAAACAAGCCTTTGAACAAATTAAACAAGAAATAGTCCATGCGGTAGCCCTGGGACCAGTCCGGACAGGACAAGATGTCAAAAACGTGCTCTACACCGCAGCCGGGGAGAATGGTCCCACCTGGAGTCTCTGGCAAAAAGCGCCAGGGGAGACGCGAGGTCGACCTCTTGGGTTTTGGAGTCGAGGATACAAAGGATCCGAAACCAACTATACTCCAACGGAAAAAGAGATATTGGCAGCATATGAAGGAGTCCGAGCTGCTTCTGAAGTGATTGGTACAGAAGCACAGTTGCTCCTGGCACCCCGATTGCCAGTGCTCGGCTGGATGTTCAAAGGGAGCGTCCCGTCTACACACCACGCAACTGATGCCACATGGAGCAAGTGGATCGCGCTGATCACACAAAGAGCTCGGATAGGAAACCTCAATCGCCCAGGAATTTTGGAAGTAATCACTAACTGGGCTGAAGGTAAAGACTTTGGAATGTCACCAGAGGAGGAGGAGGTGACACGTGCTGAGGAGGCTCCACCTTATAATGAACTATCAGACAATGAGAAGAAGTACGCTCTGTTTACCGCCGGGTCCTGTCGCCTTGTAGGAAAACATCGAAAATGGAAAGCTGCTGTATGGAGTCCTACTCGACAGGTCGCAGAAGCTACCGAAGGAGAAGGTGAATCAAGCCAGTTCGCAGAGGTGAAAGCCATCCAACTGGCTTTAGACATCGCTGAACGAGAAAAGTGGCCAATGCTCTATCTCTATACCGACTCTTGGATGGTAGCAAATGCCCTGTGGGGATGGCTACGGCAATGGAAGCAGAGCAGCTGGCAACGCAGAGGTAAACCCATCTGGGCTGCCCCGTTGTGGAAAGACATTGCTGCTCGAGTAGAGAAGCTGATTGTGAAAGTACGACATGTAGATGCCCATGTACCCAAGACTCGGGCCACAGAAGAACATGAAAACAATCAACAGGTGGATCAGGCCGCCAAGATTAAAGTGGCTCAGGTGGATCTGGACTGGCAACATAAAGGTGAAAAATTTCTAGCTCGTTGGGCCCATGATGCCTCAGGCCATCAAGGAAGGGACGCCACATACAAATGGGCTCGTGATCGAGGGGTGGACCTAACTATGGACACCATTGCAGAGGTGATCCATGAATGTGAAACGTGTGCTGCAATCAAGCAAGCCAAGCGGTTGAAACCTCTTTGGTATGGAGGGCGTTGGTCGAAATATCAATATGGAGAGGCTTGGCAAATTGACTATGTCACACTTCCACAAACTCGCAGTGGCAAGCGTTATGTGCTTACAATGGTGGAAGCGACCACTGGATGGCTGGAAACCTATGCTGTGCCCCATGCCACCGCCCGGAACACGATCTTGGGCCTTGAAAAGCAAGTCTTGTGGCGGCATGGCACCCCAGAAAGAATTGAGTCGGACAACGGGACTCATTTCCGTAACAATCTTATAGACACCTGGGCCAAAGAGCATGGCATCGAGTGGGTATATCACATCCCTTATCATGCACCAGCTTCTGGAAAGATTGAACGATATAATGGATTGCTAAAAACCACACTGAAAGCAATGGGTGGTGGAACCTTCAAACATTGGGATACGCATTTAGCAGAAGCCACCTGGTTAGTTAACACTAGAGGATCTGCCAATCGAGCTGGTCCTGCGCAATCAGAACTTCTACGTACTGTAGAAGGAGACAAAGTCCCTGTAGTGCACATGAGGAATATACTCGGGAAGACAGTTTGGGTTATTCCTGCCTCGGGTAAAGGTAAACCCATTCGTGGGATTGCTTTTGCTCAGGGACCTGGGTGTACTTGGTGGGTGATGCAGAAGGACGGGGAAGTCCGATGTGTACCTCAAGGGGATTTGATGTTGGGTGAAAATAGATGATAAAATGAATTGAATTGTGTGATATTAATTGCTGAATAACCCTGTCCCTGCATACCATCATCACTATGGTTGTCACATTGTACTAATGTCATTATATTAAGAATCATCCAGGTTAATGAAGAATGAACTTCGTCAGAATCAGAACTGATTCCAAACAACCAGCAACTTCTTCAAGATCAACATCTTCAACCTGCAGACAGCAGCCGGATACACCAACTACGAGCTCCAGGCGCCACACGCAACAAAGACTACATGTCATCCGTTCTACCGACTGAGCGAATTCCACGTCGTCTTTCCTGCCCTGAGAGACTGCTGTAACAGATGAAGACACATTTTGGAGGGATGACCCATGGCTAAGGGAATAGTATATATGTAAGGTTTGAGCATGACATGCATGGTATGGAATAAGGGGTGGATACTGTCCCAGTTTTAGCTGGGACAGAGTTTTTTTTTAACAGCCAGAAGAGCTCCCTGTTTTGGTTTCACTCAGAGGCTCACTCTGAGAAGAATGTTGATAGCAAGCTGATGTTTGTGGTTGGAAGTGAAACTCCAAGGACTTTTCAGTGTGCGGAGTACAGAAACACGGCAGGATAAGGGGGGAGCATAGCTGGGACAAGGGGGACACGATTCCCCTTGTCATTTGTGTGGAACTTAAGACTGAGGGCCAAACTGGCCAATTAGTATTCCATATCATGCAGCGTCATGCCCAGTATAAAAGCGAGGGTCAGCCGGGAAGAGGGGCTTTTGCGCTTTTGCTCTTTTTGCACTTTTGCTCTTTTGCGCTTGCTGCGCTGCTGCTCTGCTGTTTTTTTTTTTTCCTTCTCTCTCTCTCTTTCTCTCCCTCTCTGCCCCTCTCTATTTCGGGGCCTCGCGTTCGTCCGGGATTTGCAGTTTTCGGGACGAGACGGGCTTCGCATACGAGGGGTGGTGAGCACCTACATTGTATTAAATCATCTGTATTAAATCACTCTTATCTCAACCCACGGGTTTCACGTTTATCCTTTAATTCTCTCCCTCATTCTTGGGGGTGGGGGAGGGGGAGTGACCGGCTGTGTGTGGGGCGGTTCAACATAACCCACGACAATGGGACTGCCACAAACCCGATGCCTCCCTCATCGCTTCTGAGGGGTCCCTCCCATAAGGGATATAAAGAAGCTCTCTCGGATACGGCAGTCCTACTTCTTGTACATGCAGCCGGAGGTCATTTTAATTCCCGTGCTGTTGGTGACGGAGGCAGGGGCAATGGTGGTACTGGTGGAGGTATTACGGCCACCGGAGGGGGAGCCGCCGGCGGAGGTGGATTGATATGGAGGGGCAGTAGGTTATCCAGTGGCTCCCTGTTTATCATCAATTTCTTTTCCCTTTTCATTTTTATCTCCTTCCTCACACTTCTCATTTGTTTTTAATGTAAGTATTGAGGCTGGAAAAAGATGTGAAGTCTTGATCCCTGTGATAAATGAGTGAGTTGCAAACAGAACTCCAATTAAAGTTTACAATTTATTAGGTGAATAAAAGCAAGCAAGCAGTTCTGGGTGTGCTGGGAGTCTCTGCTCCACCAAGACGCACACCTGCTGTGGCAGTTTTTCTTGTATTTATACAAACATACTCATAACCCCTCCAAAAGGTCAGTCTCTTGCAGGAGATCATTTCCATGGTCCCTGCCTCGGGATCTGCCTCAGGCTCCTCCTTGACACGCCTTCTGGTGGTTGTGGGCAGGGGTCTTCAGGATGAAGGCCAGAGGTCTTCCTCACTGTGCGCTTTTCACCTCTTCCCTAAAATTCCTGATTTGGCTGTGTTCGCAGAGCCAAACCGGTTCCAGCCTAGCCTGTCCTTGAGCGGACGTCTGGTTGTCTCCTACCTGTCGCTGTCTGAAGACAAATGTTAGTTCTTGTTAGTCCTCATCTTGCCCACATGGGCTAGTTTTTGTCTCCCTTCCTCCCTACAGATGTGTGGGTCATGAGTTACAACTTTGCTGGCATTTGTCTTATCTCTCTCATCAGCCTCCTCCCTGGGCAGCCAGCAGGGACTATGACTTCACAACTTAATCAAGGCAAGCAATAATTCATACAGTAGTTAATGTAGCAGTTAGTATTTAATATTTAAACAATAACTAATATATATCCTCTTATGTGATTCTATGTCTATTCCTATATTCCCTCTATCAGTTCCCCCTTTTTATTAAATCAAGTAAATTCTTTTACTTGCGTAAGTTTCCTGATTGATATAACATTTTGTGCATTGATGATACCCTCTTAAACATGCGCCAAACCCGTATATACAGCAGTGTTAGTAACAATATTAAAGCAGTTGTAGCTATTAACAATATTATAACAGGATGTTCTAAATGACTGAAAAATCCTGAAGTGGAAGGTGACCATCTAAAGAGTGCTTTCCAGCATTTATGCTCTCCATCCTTTTCTACTTTTCACCATTTCCTTTTTTCTTGTTTTGCATCATGATGAACTGTCACCAGAGTTCTCTGCTCTGTAGTGACAGACCATTCTGTGTATCACTGGTGGTTAGCAGCATCATGAGGCATTTTGCAGGTTTACGTTTTTGCATTTCACAGAGATCTTAAACTAAGACAATCACTTATCTTGAATAGGCACACCCTACTCCTGATGCCTATTTGCACATCCACTGTCCCATATTGACACGAATCAAATGAACATTTTTCACAATCCCTAATCCTGCATAATTGCTTTCCTCCTGACTAAAAGGTTCCTTTAGGTTAACATATATATTTCAGGCCTGGCAAACTCAATCTTCAAAGGATCCAAAAACAGGCCAAAAGACGTGGTCTTAGAGGTTCCTTTGGCCATTCAACCATGCAATATTGAATCAATGTTAATTTACTTTTTTTTTTCTTTTCTTTTCTGGGGCCCCTTTTATTCCAGTTTTTAATCATTACTTCTAATGGACTTTCTTATGATATATCTGGTAATTTGCTCCCTTTCTTCTGGTCCTGGGTCCTTGACTCCTTTTGACCCATCTAGGAATTTTACTGTGGCAATTCCTACAGCCCTTGGTCACTGGTAAGAGTGTCTTGCAGGGGGTTTAGGACCTATCACCCACCCACGAGTCCTATAGGAATCTCTTTGGTCCTTCACCAGCCAAGTCCCTTGCAGGAGATTGGAACCGCGGTTAGAAGACCTCTACACTCGCTTTGGAACTAGGTTCTGTCTCAGTCACACTCTTACATGCACAGGCAACCGCTTCCCACCCAACCGAACGGTTTTCTCCGTAAATACTTATGACTCTGTCATCTTTGTTTGGATCTTTGCTCACAGAATTATGGGCAAAATAAACTGCTGCAGCCAGCAAGGGAGCTCATAAAAAAATTCTTTGCTTGCCCTGAATCAGGTTCAGGATGGTGTTAGTCCTGACCCGACCAGGAGCCACCAAAATGGTGGGGCGCCCCTCCTAGATCAAATCAGAATTTAGGAACTAAGACCCTCCTGGACAAGCCCCCAATTGTGATAAATGAGTGAGTCCCAAACAGAACTCCAATTAAAGTTTACAATTTATTAGGCAAATAGAGGCAAGCAAACAGCACTGGGTGCGCTGGGAGTCTCTGCTCCACCAAGATGCACACCGTACAGCTCCTGTTTCTGGTTTATATTTCTTTTACTCATACATATTCTTAATTATTTCCGAAAAAAAGGCAGTCTTATTACAATGAGTTCCAAGATGTCATTTCCATAGTCTCCACCCCTAACCCCTCCCCCAGTTGTGCGGGTGCAGTGTCTCCTGGTGGTCGCATGTAGGGGTCTCAGGGATGAAGGCTGTATGTCTTCCTCGTGATGACTTTTTCATCTCCCCAAAAAACAGTGAAGTCATCATGATTGTACTCTGCGGAGTCATCAGGACTGTCCCTGTTCTTTATCTTGGCTCCTGCTTATCTTACACAAGGGTTGTGCAACTTACAGATATATGGCTTGAGCTGAGCTGACTTAAAAGTGGTTAAGCAAGATTAAGCGCGTACAGGCTCCTCTTGTCTAACACTTTGCAATTAGCAACAAAACAAAAATGTTAGGTGTCTTTTGCAAGAAGTGAGAACTATATACATACCATTCTGCTTCCTCTAGGGCTACGGTTATACAAGAACAAACAGAATGGTTAAAGGTTACATATCCAAAGAAGGTCATATTTCACTATGCGGCCTTAGCATTGTTTTATATTGACACAAATCAGGTGAACACATATCGCATGTTCAAGGCCAGGTTGAATGAGGTGTTGAGCAACCTGGTGCAGTGGAGGGTATCCCTGCCCATGGCAGGGGAGTTGGAACTAGATGATCTTTGAGGTCCCTTCCAACCCTAACCATTCTATGATGCACCTAAAATAATTCATTTTAAATTATTTCATGTATAGCATTTGTTTATATTAAAACATGTAAATTGCAGAAGGCTAGTATTTAAGACTGCTTACTGGAGTGCTGCAGAACAGCCATACAGCACACTGCCACAAGATTTCAAGCAGGAAAACTAATTTTGCATTATTATACCCTGCTGCCACTCCAGGCTCACGATTTAGTATCCACTCACCTGAAAGCACAATGCCCACAAACATCCCACTACAATGTCCAGCTAAAACTGAGCACCACAGCTGGCCAGAACTGTCGTGTCATGTTTCCCCCCCCCCCATGATCCATCCCATTGCAAAGCCACTCAGCTCAGATGATCGTGCTGCAGGCTGCAGCACCTAGCTAGGGGCCTGCCACCTCACTCCCCTCACCAAGCCGGCCCCACAACGCTGCTGAGGGCACCCCCACGCTTCAAAGTTACCCCTGACTGGGCCAGGGGAACTGCGAGTCATGTGCTCATCCCGCAGCACGGGGCACGCCCAGCTCCCGCCAGCCACAAACCCAGCCCTTACACGTTGCAGAATCCCACGGCCGGCTGTTGGCACAGGGAGCATGCACAACAGTGTCCGGTTCAGGCAGAGGCAACACACAGGCACCCCGCCACCCACTCCCAGCCTCTCCCCAGCAGGGCTCCAACCTTAGCGCTCCTGCCATGCCAGCCTGGCCCAGCCCACACCCCCACGGGGCCGAGGGGCCCCCAGAGCTTCCCCCTGTTCTAACAGGGTCACTTGAGGTGAAGACAACGTTGTCTTAAGCGCCTTGCACAATAAACCCAGCAGCACCAGCATGGAGGCAAACCCAGTAAAAACTTGAAATAAAACCCAACAGCATCCAAAATTCCTGGTTTTGACAGTCCCTGACCACAGACTACCCCATCCTGCAAGCACCTCACCTCTATTAGCATTTACTTTTTAAAGTTTCTCAAATGCTTTTAAGTTACACCTTTTTGCACACCTAAGTCATGGCAGTAAGGGCAAGTAGTACCATCGCTCTTTTAAACTAGCTCTTTTAAACCTTTTTTTTAAAAAAAACAAAGAAAAAGAAAAGCAAAGAAGACAGAATAATATCTGCCTCCAGGAAGCTGACTATGGTGGGCAGGATTAAGGCTTTGTCATGGCACAGCAGCAGGCTTACACTGTGAGAAACAGTGGCAGTCAATGGCTTTTCTGAGGCTGCAGCCAGGAAAGGGAACACTGTGGCCTAGAGACCCCCCCAGGAGCTGCCAGGGCAAGTTCATATCCCCTCTCAGTGTCCTAGTTTTAGCTAGGACAGAGGTTTTTTTAACAGCTAGAAGAGCTCCGTGTTTTGGTTTTACTCAGAGGCTCACTCTGAGAAGAACGCTGATAGCAAGCTGCCAAGGACTTTTCAGTGTGCCGGAGTGCAGAAACACGGCAGGATAAGGGGGGAGCATAGTTGGGACAAGGGGGACACGATTCCCCTTGTGATTTGTGGTGGAACTTAAGATTGAGGGCCAAACTGGCCAATTAGTATTCCATATCATGCAGCGTCATGCCCAGTATAAAAGCGAGGGTCAGCCGGGAAGAAGGGCTTTTGCGCTTTTGCTCTTTTGCACTTTTGCTCTTTTGCGCTTGCTGCGCTGTTGCCCTGCTGTTTTTTTTCTTTCTTTTCTCTCTCTCTCTGCCCCTCTCTATTTCGGGGCCTCGCGTTTGTCCGGGATTGCAGTTTTCGGGACGAGACGGGCTTCGCATACGAGGGGGTGGTGAGCACCTACATTGTATTAAATCATCTGTATTAAATCATTCTTATCTCAACCCACGGGTTTCCCGTTTATCCCTTAATTCTCTCCCTCATTCCTGGGGGTGGGGGAGGGGGAGTGACCGGCTGTGTGTGTGTGGGGGGAGGAAGTTTTCAACCTAACTCACGACACTCAGCAGCACAACTAGCAAGTTACCCTCCTGGGGACAAGCAGCAGCACCGAACTTCAGACCCAGCTCCAAGAGCTGCATTTTATCCCAAATCTGCACAGGCACTGAAGAGAACAAAGGTGGTTTCCTGCTCTCTGTATGAATGCAGACACACTACTGACAGTAGGATTCCCAAGGTCTCAGCTGGGAAAAGGACTTTGGGGTCCAGCCCTCTGTGGCATAAAACACTTCCCTTTCTTTGAAAGGGGACAAAAAGGAAATACAGATGGCTGCCACTAGACTTCAGGCAGGTCCCAACTCAGCATGGTGTCTGGCAGCTACTCTGAGGCTGAGTATCACTTGGGGTGATACCTGAAAAGCTAATCATAGCTGTTGTGGATTGGATCCACAATTGAGTTTAGGATGGATGAGATTGTTTTGGGCTGCACCAAGTGCATCTATAATAACGTGAAGGGTTAAACAATATCTGTTGACCCATATTCTGAAGGTCCAATTTCAAAAAAAACAGACTTATTGTCGTGTTAGGGCTGGGAGTGATTGTTGTCACCGGTTCAATAGTGTCCATTTTAAATTTAAATGTAAGTGCCATGTCACCTTTTGAGTATTCCAGAGGCAAATTATAAAGACAAGCTGGGTTAATGTAAAATTGCTCCAGCATTCCAGTTTTTCATTTTCGAGGGCACAAAGATTCTTTGTGAGCACAGAATTATTGGTTCCTTCTACAGTAATTTGAGTTGCTTTCTCATGGATGGTTCCATTGATCATTCGGCAACCGATTGTTCCCATCAAGAAGGGAGCTTCATTGTCCCTGTCCCAGCCCCACTCATGTTCTGAACAAAACTTTAGTCACTTCTCGGGCTTTGTTAGTCTGACAGGGAAATGCTTCAGGCCATCCGGAATAGGTATCTGTTAATACTAACAGATATCTATACCCCCCTTTTCTAGGCAATTCCGAGAAGTCTATTTGCCAATTTTGTCCTGGAACACATCCTTTGCCAATATTGCCAAACTTTACCTGGTTGTCTACCTCTGAGTTATTCTTTAAACAGGTTTCACATTTACTAACCACATTTTTACAGTTTGAAATAAACTTCGTGCTATTATTTGCTTAGAGAGAGAATTCTATAAAGCTTCTGTTCCCCAATGAGTTTTGCCATGCTCAGTTTTTATCAACATCCACAGTATTCTAAAGGGAACTATTATTTGATTGTCCTCTACTGTTGCCCATCCTGATGGATTAACCTTAGCTTTTAGATCTTTGATAAGTTTTTTATCTTTTTCATCATATTCTACCTTTTCAGGTAGTGATAAGGATTTTTCTGGGATCAAACTTAATACCTCACCTTGTTCCACTGCTTGCCTCGCCTTGTGATCAGCCAATTCGTTACCCACCTCCTTGTCAGTGTTACCTTTTTGATGACCTTTACAATGCATGATGGCCACATTGGAAGTTGGAAGCTGGACTGCTTCTAAAAGTCGCAGTATCATATCGGCATGTTTAATACCTTTTCCTTGTGTGGTTAAAAGTCCTCGTTCTTTCCAGATCGCTCCATGAGCATGTACTACACCAAAGGCATACCTTGAATCTGTCCATATATTTACTCGCAGTCCTTCAGCAAGCTCCAGTGCTCTCACCAAGGCAATTATCTCTGCCCTCTGTGCCCACGTACCTTTTGGGAGAGATCTTGCTTCTATTACCTGATCAGTTGTTATCACCGCATACCTGGCCATTCAGACTCCATTCCTCACAAAGTTGCTCCTGTCTGTGTATCAGGTATGATCGGCCTCTTCCAGTAGTTCTTCTTTCAGGTCCGGTCTGCTCACACAGGCAGGTTCAATTGTCTCTATGCAGTCATGTACGCTGGGGTCCGTTTCCTGTTTATCACTCAGAAAAGAGGCAGGGTTAACTATTGTAGATGTAACGATTTCCACATCATCCTGCTCCATCAGGATTGCCTGATATTTTAACAATCTTGACGGTGATAACCAATGTCCACCTTTCTGTTCTAAGACAGAAATTACTGCGTGGGAAGTATAAATGATCATTTTCTGCCCCAGGGTAAACTTGCGAGCCTCTTGAATGATTACGACTACAGCCGCCACTGCCCGGAGGCATCCTGGCCATCCTTTGCTGACTTCGTCCAATTGTTTGGAAAAATATGCTACTGCTCGCTTGTAGGGTCCCAGCTTTTGGGCTAAAATTCCCACAGCCACTCCTCGTTTTTCATATGAGTCACATCTGGCAAGCCCAAAGCAGGGGCTCTCATCAGTTCTAATTTTAATTCTTTGAAGGCTCTTTTGGCCTCGTCAGTCCAGATTAATTGTTTCTGATTGTCTTTTAGTAGTTCATATAAAGGTTTCACTAACAGTCCATAATTATGAATCCATAAACGACACCAACCTGTCATTCCCAGAAAAGCTCGAAGTTCCTTTACCGTAGTTGGTTCTGGAGTCTCGCAGATGGCCTCTTTTCTTTCATTTCTGAGTTGTCGTTGTCCCTTGGAAATCAGGTATCCCAAGAAGATCACTTCCCTCTGCAGGATTTGGGCTTTCTGTAATGACACTCGATAACCACTTAATCCAAGGAAGTTCAATAAATTCACAGTCCATTCTTTACACTCTTCTCTCTTTTCTGTAGCTATCAAAATATCGTCCACATATTGTAAAAGAATGCCATTGCCTGGAGGCCTTTCCCAAAGTTCCAATTCCCTTGCTAATTGGTTCCCAAAAATTGTAGGGCTGTTTTTAAATCCTTGAGGTAACACTGTCCAAGCGAGTTGAGTTTTACGTCCCGAATCGGGGTTTTCCATTCAAAAGCAAATAAATTACGGCTTTCAGGGGCCAAGGTGAGGCACAAGAATGCATCCTTTAAATTTAGAACTGTGAACCATTCATATGTTTCTTTCAGGCTGGTTAACAAAGTGTACGAGTTTGCTACTACTGGATACAGATCCTCCTCAATTCTGTTTATTGCTCTTAAATCTTGTACTATTCTGTATTTCCCATCTGGTTTCTTTACTGGTAAAATTGGGGTATTATATTCTGACTCACATTCAATCAGTAACCTAAACTTCTGGAATTTTTCAATTGTTTCTTTTATGCCCTTTCAGTCTTCCAACTTTAAAGGATATTGTTTTATTCTAACTGCACCAGAACCAGGTTTTACTTCCACCTTTATCGGTACAGCGTTCTTTGCTTTATCTGGAATCTCAGAAGCCCATACTCCTGGATACACTTGATCTAGAATTTCTTTCATCTCTGAGGTACCTTCAGTTTGCTTTTCAATTTGGATCATAGCCAAACTTAAGACTTCAATTAATCGATCGTCTTTTACTTTGAATTCTACCTTACCCTTTTCAAAACTTATTTGTGCTTCCAATTGCTCTAATAGGTCCTGTCCAAGTAAAGGTTTTGGAGATACTGGTAAATAAAGGAATTGATGAATCCCTACTTGTTTTCCAATCTAAAATTTAATTGGCTGTAGAAAGAAAGCCTTTTCTGCTGGCCAGTGGCTCCTATTACAGTTACAAAATCATGATCTACAGGTGTTAGGTTTTGATTTAATACAGAATATGATGCACCCATATCTATTAAAAATTCTACCTCCTCATTCTGGTTCCCTAGCTTTAATTTAACCAGTTGCTTTACCAGGATAGATTTCCCTGTCATTTAGCTTCAGCAACCACTTCAGGCTTTAATTTAGGGCATTCCTTTCTCCAATGCCCTTGTTTTCACACTAAATGTTGTTTGGAAACCCCCTCGAGATCCCCGGCGAGGCCCTCCTCTGCCTCTGCCTCTACTTCCAGGGGATCCTTGGGGTCCTGCACTTTGTTGTTGTAATGCCGAGATTGTTGCTGTGGCTAATGCTCTACTTAATTTTCTCCTTTCATTGCTTTCTGTGTTCCTGTACACCCTCCGTGCTTCTTCAATTAATTTTTCTAAATTCCGCACTTTAGGCTCTTTTAGTTTTTGGAGTTTTCTTCTAATGACCGGCCCAAAAACAATGATACCAATTGTTGCTGCCCTACATCAGATGAGGGGTCTAAGGTGGTATATTTACGCATTGCCAATCGTAATCTGTCTAAGAATTCTGTGGGGGTTTCAGTTTGCCCTTGTTTTACAGCATAAAGTGCTGACCAATTTACAGCCTTTGGGATCGCGTTTTCTAATCCAAATTTATTGCTTTCATGTGAGAGAGTCTGTATTATCATCCAGATCCCAATGCGGGTCAATCAGGGGAACACACAGATCGACTCCCCCTGCCAGCGTTCCGGCTGTCATTTGAGCCTGCACATGAGTGTGGGCTTTTCTTAGAATTAACTGTTTCCCAGTTTCAGTCACTGCATTTAACATTTTGTCTGTATCTTTCTAGTCCAGGTCTTAAGTATTAATTTAAATCAATGCCAAAACAAGGGGGTGCTGAAAATTTATAGCACATTCCTTTGTCTCTCAGGATGATTTCTTAAAATGAAAAAAAATATCAGCATATACCACCTCATCCCATTTATAATTACTTCTGAGAAACAGCATCAATTGCAATAAAGTATTACAATTCCATTATAAGTATTATAAGCATTATAATTACACTATAAGTATTATAATATATTATATATATTATTAGTATATATTACAAATATTATTCAGCAATTTTTCCACATCTTCCAATTTATATAACAGCCACTGCCAATTACAGTATTTGACTAAAGTTTTCTAATTTATGTTTTCTACTGGGGGACCCCCAATATCTTTCCAAGACACATCCTAACGGACTCTCTTATAAAATGTCCCCACTCTGTTGGTTACCCATTATTTAATGGATTATTATTATTTCAATCCTGTTGTTACCAAACAAACAACTAGAATTAAAATTACGCCTCCTAGATATAACCAATTATCATTAAAATAACACGTTCGCTCTTATTTTCTATCACTTCATCTATCTCCGGCTGTTTCCCTCACGGGAGGACAGAACCACGGATCAAGACTCCGCACTCGCTTCGTACTAAAAGTACGTCTCAGTCACACACACACAGAACAAAAACAAGTTTTACAACTACAACCACAAAAAAAATCCAACCATACAAACAATTAATACAACTCTTAAAATCACACAAATAAACACATAGAATTCAATCATTAATGTTTCAACTTCCAGATGGTTTCCGGTGGGACTGGAACCCACAATTGTAGTCACTTAAGTGTTTTTAAGGCGCCTTTGGTGGGACTGGAACCCACAACTGTAACCAAAGTATACCTTTAAGGCACTGGCTGCCCGGTATACACTGTCCTGCGCAAGTCTCAGCTTACGGCTTACGGAGAGCTACCCCGAGTGGGACTGGAACCCACAATTGTAATTGCTCCCACGACTATAACCAAAGTATACCTTTGAGGCGCTAGCTGCCCGGTATACGCTATCTTGCGTACGGCTTACAGAGAGCTACCCTAATGGACCGGTCCCCAAACCAAAAGAATCAAAAAGAATACCTTCTCTAAGATGGAAGATGGTCCTTGTCTGTTCCCGCAGTGATCCGATTGAGGCAAGGAGTCCCTCCGGAGAAATCCCCGGGGGTACCCAAGGGAGTCCTGTTCTCAGTGGGTCCTGCAGCCGAACAGAGAGGGTCCCATCTGGGTTGCCAAATCTGATACCTGAAAAGGAAACTGAACTTTCCAAGACTTGTTTTAAAGTTTTAGAAAGCAGGTATTCTTTATTGCAGCACTGGGTGCACGGGGGATTTCTCCTCCTAGCGTGCACACCGGCTTCTGGACAGAAAATTAGTTATACACTACAATCATGCATAATTCATAACATATTTACATATTCTTAAACAATTGGTTAATTTTCTCTCGCTTTTCATGTAAATTACTTCGCATGCTCAGTTTTCCTCCTCCGCCCCTTTCTTTTGGGTCTGGGGTGTAATTAGAGTAGGTGGTCCATGAGTCGGTGGTCGTGATCTCCCCCTGCCAGAATTACCTTTTCCCCCCAAGTCACTGCATGTTCACAGTTTAGAAAAACATGATAACAAAGTTTCTGCAGTTTCTGGGATGTTCCCTCCAAGGGCAGACAGTTCTTGATAAAGAGTCTCTGTTTTAATCACTGCTGACAGCTTCAAGGCTGGACCTCTTGTTAGTTTCTTTAGGTATGTGTAAATCACCTACTGCCACTGAACCCTTCATGAAACTGTTACACAAAACTTTAACCCCTTTATTGTTGGGTAACACAAGAGCCAGAAAGATGAAGGTTGGAGGCTACAGAGACTCTTAGAAACTTAATTAAAACTAAGTTATATACTAAAAGACAACACATGACAGTATATAATGGACTTGACATATAGCAGCCATGGAACAAGAGTGGTCTTTAACCAGGTAGTGAATTATTAGGAAATTCAGTATGTCAAAAGGATTTACATTATTGGTGAGGGCTGAAGAAAACATTTCGCTCTGTGTTTGTTCATTACAGAACTTTGAGATCAAAATTGGCATTTAATTCCATACTACTTGATGCAGTTCTCATCAGAAAATTTTTTTTTAGAAGACAACTAAAGGGAGACTTTCTATTGTATTCACATGACTCAACAAATACACCTAATATAGCAGCAGTCAGGACTATCAGGTTATACTGCAACTAAAAATATTGCTTTATAAGCTTGCTCTGATCACTTAAGAAATTGGGACATATGACACCTTACATCAGTCATTACAGGGGAAAAAAATTGTTTACTTGATGCAAAACAAATAGCCTTTTGTCCTCTTGGTCAAACTGCAAACAAAATCCCATCACCGAGTTTTTACTGAAAATGAAAGAGTACTCAGAAGTACTATTTGTTTTAAAACACTGAGAATCCAAAACGCTTCTTCAAGTGAGAAGCCTGCTTTGTTTTGCATCCCCTTAAGATTCTGTAGGGAATGAGCAGCATAAAACAGACACTACTTTCTGCTAGTGCTTCCAGATACCAGAAATATGTTCTCCCACAACAACTGGTGTCTTTCGTGGTATTTATTAAGAATGTTCTGTCAATAATTTGACTTTATTATTTCCTGATTAGGTTTTTAATGAAAACAACCCCCCCAGCCTGTCTGCTACAAGTAGTACATTTGGTAATTCCCTTTGGCTTTTTATTTCCAGAGGACTTGTAGAATAGACTTCACTCATGAAAGCAAAGTCACTTCAGGCTGTTTTTCAGAAGTTAAACAGTGATGATCTGGTAGTTTCAGTTACAACATAATTTAAATAAATCTAGTTATTCCCACACAGCTAAAAGGTTTGTAGGTATCGAGTGCAAGTACATGCAAAACACTCATCACGCCACAAGAGGTCACTGCTTTTACCCGGATTGCTGCGAATCACCACAGCATGGACCACGCGTGAACATCACCACGTCCCCTGCTCACCTCTGAGCCAAAAGAACGAGGCTAAGTGAGAAACAAGCAAACAGCATAAAAAACCGACCAAACTGCAGAAGACAGTATCTTGAATTCATTCATAAAGATCTATCTGAAGCATCTCTCCCTGTAACGGTCAGCGTGCCACAGGGATCCAAGACACCCTCCCTCTGGGTTTAGCCTCGAGCGCATCCGAGACCGAGACTCCGGTAGCAACACGGGTGGGCTGACAGGAAGCCTACATCTGTCCAACAAACGCTATTACAAAAGAAAGCGATGGCATCCCTGGAGGCAGCACGAAGCTGCCTTTGCCCTGCGCGATAAGAGGGGTGGCACACCCGCCTCGCCGTCTCCAGCTCGGGTGGGCACCTCTGTCACGACACTGAGACGATTAAGGCACACACCTAGAGCGCCGTCGCTTTCAGGCTTCTTTGGGGGCACTCTACAGGCGGGGAAAGAGGTGCTCCAATACCGGGGCTACGGGGTCTTTCACGATGCATTTTTACCTCACCGGCTACGCCGGGCGAGAGCAGTGCCGCACATAGCGGCCGCACCACAGGCACTGCTCGCAGGCTGACACCTACCTTAAACGACACTCAGAAACGCATTTTTTTCTTTCTTCCTTTTTTACTTCCTCTCCCTCCCCTTTGTTGCACTACAGACGCTACTTCAAACACTTACATTCACTGAAAACATCGGCCCCAGCTCCACACAATGCACGCAGCCCCGGCCCCACCTCCTCGCCGCTGCGAGGAGAGGCAGGGGACGCTGCCCGGCACTGAGGCGACGGCGCACACCACCCATCTCAAGGGCCTCCGGAGGCCGAGCCGCCCTCACCTATCTGAGGCGACAGCTCCCAGTGTCACTCACCACCCCGCACCTTCACTCGCATTCACGAAAAAAAAAAATGAAGTCCTCTGGCGCGCGCCTTTAAACAGCCCCACCGCCCGGGCTCCGGCCAGCACCCTGAACGGCAGCTTCCCCGACCAATCACAACTGCCACCGCCCAGGTCCCACCCGCCGGCCGGCCCGCAGCTGTCAGAGAAGGTGGGGGGAATGGTGTGAGAAAGTGACGCAGCGTGGCCAGAGGACAGCGCGCCAATGACGACGCGGCAGAGGCGGTGGGCGCAGCGCGGGGGCAGCCAATGGGAGCGTGCTGCCGACCGCGAGTGAATAGGATGGCTGCAGATCCCCAGCGAGGTGAGGAGGCGGTCTCCCGGCAACGAGAGGCGAGGCCCGCCCGGCCCCGGTGAGAGCCGGCCGTCGTTTTGCCTCGGTCCCGGCCCAGTGGCCCCAACGCTGTCCGAGACTGGGGCTGGGCGCAGAGGGCCGCGAGTGAGGGGCTGGGAGGCAGCAGCTGCAGGCTGAGAGGAGGCAGTGGGGGTGCTGAGGCCAGGAGGTGCATGCTGGGGCAGGCATTGGTCCGTGGAGGCGGGCAGGGCGCCCAGTGCCACCCGGTGCGGCAGCCTGTGACAGCTCCCTTGCCTGTAAAACTTGCCCTTCGTCCTTCCCCTTGGTGGGCGAGGACGAGGCACTCAGGACATGCATGGGGGCTCTGCCAGTGAAATTGCTTCGCGGACGATGTGATGTCTTACCTGCCCTGAATCCTCCCGTAACAGTCTCTTCCCAGCTTGTTAAATCCACAGCATATCTCATGGCATTATCGTTATTTGGCAAATTCAGAATTAGCTAATGTATGGGTTTCACATGCAAGCCTCTGTAGCCTTTAGGCCCCATGATGATTTATATCCAACTAATCCATTGCTGCACAGGTTCCAGAGCATCCCCAGAGGACTCCTTCCCTGACAGTACTGGGAGTACAAATGTTTCTTGAAGATGGGAAACTGCTCAATAAATTCACACGGAAATTTTAAAGCCTGGATAATTTGGTTGTAAAACACCACTCAAGTCAAAGAAATATACTCCCTTAGCAACTGGTGTCAGGTTCTGTGACATCTGATTGCTATAGCTAGTCGAAGACAATACCTTGCTCACCTCACAGTATCAGGGCATTAAAACTAGATTATTTCCACCATCTTAGGAGCAGGTAAAAATAATGCAAAAGAAAAGGAAAAACTCTCATTGAAAGTCTTAACTCCTATCCTGTTTGTTCAATTTGTTTTGAACTTGTAACCGTTCTGCTATTGTAATATAAAATCACAGATTTGTCATATAACTCTTTGTAGTGCAAGGATTGAGAAACACTACTGTGAAATTGAGAGAAGTTTTGTTTGTGCATGTTACCCTGCAATCTTCTAATAAGCTTATACCAGTCTGTGTACAAGCTAGTTCCATTTGTAATTCTGAAAAAACATATTGACAAAATGCAAACTCAATAGACCATGGCATAGTGTTGTGGGTTAGGCCGCTCCGGCAACCAAACCGCCCCCCCCCAGTCGTTGACTCACCCTCCCCCAGCCCCAGGGATGAGGGAGAGAATTAAAGGATAAATGGGAAACCCGTGGGTTGAGATAAGAACAATTTAATACAGATGATTTAATACACAGTATAGATGCTCACCACCCCCTCTTATGCGAAGCCCGTCTCGTCCCGAAGCTGCAATCCCGGACGAACGCGAGGCCCTGAAATAGAGGGGGGCAGAGAGAGAGAGTACTCCGAGAATGGGAATACTGGGAGAGAGAGGGAAAAAAAAGGCAATAGAGCAAAAGCGCAGCAAGCGCAAAAGAGCAGAAGCGGCGAAAGAGCCAAATCGCAAAAAGCCCTTCTTTCCGGCTGTCCCTCACTTTTATACTGGGCATGACGCTGCATGATATGGAATACTAATTGGCCAGTTTGGCCCTCAATCTTAAGTTCCACCACAAATCACAAGGGGAATCGTGTCCCCCTTGTCCCGGCTATGCTCCCCCCTTATCCCGCCGTGCTTCTGCACTCCGGCACACTGAAAAGTCCTTGGCCAACTACAAACATCAACTTGCTATCAGCATTCTTCTCAGAGCGAGCCTCTGAGTAAAACCAAAACATGGAGCTCTTCTAGCTGCTAAAAAGAAAGAGCTAACTCTGTCCCAGCTAAAACCAGGACACATAGTTACATCATGTAGACACACTGTATCTTCTGTGCCTACAGACCAAATGAACTTCTTGTTAGAAAAATTGAACTTTTGCTCTGGGAATCTAAAACTTCAATTCCTTCTTTTCTCTTCCTACCACAAAAAAACCAAAACAAACAAACAAAAAACACCAAACAACAAAAAAACCCACCAAAAACCAAACCCATAATCGTGTCCTTGTTCTAGACTTCAAAATGGATTCCTAATGCCAGCCTCTCATTGTGTAGTTTGGTGGCATAATGTTTCCTTACATCAAGGTACTTTGACTGTTCTGGCTTTAGAGAAGAACAGATGCTCTGGAAGAGATGAAACAGTCCATCTCATTGAATTTGCAGGAGCTTATGTTGGAGCTGTGAGTGCATCCTGAGACTTTGCAACCCCTTGCCCCCTCCCTGGGGTCTTAGATGCCTGTGCACAAGGCCGACTCTGATACAACACACTCAAGTAGCCTGGGATGGATGTGCTGGGTTTATGTGATGGGTTTTTGGTAGGAGAGGGGCTGCAGCCCCTGTAACTTCCCGGGCTCCAAAACCAGTTGAACCGGTCTCTGGCCAGGTCAGACCCCCCCATCCCCCTCAGGCCAGGGTCGAGCCAATCAGTGCCTCTGCAAATGCCCTATTTAAAACGGGGACAAAGGAGCCCGAACCGTGGCTCCAACGTGCAGTGAAGAGAGAGAGGGGAGGCAAGGGGCTGTCCCCCTCCTCCTGGGCGGGCGGCTGCCCACACTGAGCCGGCACCACCCGACTAGAGATGGCCGCGGTGGTGCGGCTTGGGAGAGCTCTGAAGTGTCCCACTCCCGGGGCACCTGATGGGCAGGGTTTATCCTGCCGCGACTGCCGAGGTTCATTGAGGTTGGCACGGCTGCAGTGGAGAGAGGACTGAGACCTGAGAGAAACGGCCACACAGACACCAGGTCAGTGCAGATGGAACGGGACGAGGTGTGCTGGAGCTGAGCTTCCCCTGCAGCCTGTGGTGAGATGGCAGGCAGCCCCCCCTGCAGCCCATGAGAGACATGGTGGAGCAGAGACCCACTTGAAGGCCATGGAGAACCCCACACTGGAGCAGAGTTGCCTGTGCCTGAAGGAGGTTGTAGAGAATGGTCTCCGTTTGCTGCTGGAGACTGGTGACGAAGTAGAGATGCATCTGAAGTCCGTGGAAAAACCTACGCTGGAGTGGATGGCAGCTCCCTAAGAAGCCATTGATAGGGGGGTAGGTATAGGAATAGGCATAAAACCACATAAGACTATATTAGCTATTGTTTAAATATTAAATACTAACTGCTACATTAACTGCTATATGAATTATTGCTGTGAAATGTTAGAAGTTGTGAAATACTAATCCCTGCTGTGAAATACTAACTACCTGAAGAGAAGGCCGATAAGAGAGACAAGACAAATGCCAGCAAGGTTGTAACTCATGACCCATACATTTGTAGGGAGGAAGGGAGATAAAGACTAGCTTATGTAGGAAAGATAAGGACTAACAAGGACTAACATTTATCTTCAAACAATAACAAGTGAGAGACAACCAGATGTCCACTCAAGGACAGGCCAGGCTGGAACCAGTTTGGCCCTGCAAGCTCAGCCAAAACAGGAATTTTAGGGAAGAAGTGAAAACACACAGCGAGGAAGACCTACGGCCTTCATCTCAAAGACCCCTGCCCACGACCACCAGGAGGCGTGTCGAGGAGGAGCCTAAGGTGGAGCCTGAGGCGGGGACTATGTAAATGATTTCTTGGGAGAGACTGCCCTTTTGGGGAGAGGGTTATGAATATGTATAGGCGATTTCAAATTACGTAATGCCTTTGCTGTATAAATACAAGAAAAACTGCTACGGCGGGTGTGCACGTTTGTGGTGGAGCCATCCCCCGTGCACCCAGCGCTGCAATAAACATACCTACTTTACAACTTTCCGGGTTGTGGAGTCTATTTCTGCACATCACCATGACTGTGGAAAAAGCCTGCGCCGGAGCAATCTGATGGGTAAGGATTGCATCCTGTGGGAAGGACTCACATTGGAGAAGTCTGAGGACTGTCCCATGAGGAGGGGATCCATTGGAGCAGGGGAAAAGAGTGTAAGGAGTCCTCCTCCTTTAAGAAAGGAGCAGCAGAAGCAACGTGTGATGAACTGACCTGCAACCCTCCATTCCCCATTCCCCTGCGCCGCTGGGAGGAGGAGGTAGAGCCGGGAAGAAGGGAGGGGTGGGGGAGAAGTGTTGTTTTTAAGATCTGGCTTTGTTTCTTGTTATCCTCTCAAGTAAATGTTAATAAATTAAATTGATTTGTCCCCAAACTGAGTCTGTTTTGTCCAGGACCATAGTTGGTGGGTGATCCCTCCTTGTTCTTATCTCGACCCTCAGGCCTTTTGTTACATTTTTCTCCTCTCCACCTCACTGAGGGGGAGGAGTGAGTGAGCGGCCTCGTGGTGACTGAGCTGCCAACTGGGCTAAACCATGACAATGGGGCTGCGGTGAAAAGAGCTATGTGACAAGGAGCTGCGAGAAGCCTCCTCGGTGACCTCTTCCCCTTCACTTGGGAGCTGTATTCAAACTTGGGCCCTTGCCTGAGCGGCGCTATGACTGTGCCTGTGCCTGGCTACATCCTTTGCTGATCCCGACCCACTGATTTGACATCCCAACTTCACTTCCAACCTGCGACATCACTACAGACTTGTATGAAAATTTGGACTCTTGGCTGACCCTACTTGCTGTCACTGGCCCTGCTTTGCTTTTTTGTTTGGGCACTGTGATTGCGTGCCCTTGTCAGCAAGGTCACTACCCTGCCTGCCTTGTTGTCATGTTCTGACTCACCCTCCCTTGCAGAGCAGCCTGCCCTTGCTGCTCCCTGACAGCTTAAATGTGCTCGCCTGTAACCCTGTACTTACATGGTTGGGTGGGTTTTTTTGTCTGATAAATGTTGTATTTGCTTTCAAAATGGTAAAGGCAGAATTGATTTTTGCAATTGTTTTTTGGTGTGTAGTCAACAATATATGTAAATAGTAATCTTCTGATTTTTATTATATCTTCACAGATCTGATCAAAAAAGGTGCCAAAATTACTAAGATTAGCTTGAGGATCCATGTTATTGCTTTCTTTTCCGTGGTACAAGATGATGAATGACTTCCCACAGTCTTTGACATTAACTGTGTTGTAGAAGATAGTATGACATAGACATTTTATTGTTATTAATTTAAAATAATGTATTTGCAAAAAAAAAAAAACCACACCAAATTAACCACCTATAGCCAATAGAACTATTCTCCTATTATGCCTATACCAAAGCACATTTAAAGATTACACACTGCCGATGATGAAGGAAAGCTAAAAGGTAAAATGTAACAGTTGCTGGATTTTGAGAATTTTACAACTGAGGTTAAAGGCACAATGCAGTCCTTTTTTTTAAATAATAATCTGAAGTTAAATTCAGAGATCAGATATCTAATCTACACTGTTATAAAAGCAATGCATTTGTCTCCTAAGGATGTTTCTGGATCCAAATACTAATTTAAACTTACATCAAGTCCAGATGTCCTCCTCATGTAGACTGGTTCAATGACTAATTCTTTATAGCCTAAGATTTACTACTGATGTCAAAATACTATGGGTTATAAATTAACTCTACCAGACTTAGAGAAATTGTGGAACCAGGACCTTAAAACAATATGCCATTGTATATACCTGTCTAAAGCAGAAGTTTAAAATGATGAATTACTAGCTTAATCAGAAACCCATGAAGAACTGCTTAGATTTGCCAAAAGGTAGTAAGTAGGGGGCGATCGCGACCACCAACTCACAGACCACCTACCCAAATGATACCATCTACTCAAAAGAGAACAATAGAAGTAGGAAACTGAGCATGCATTCTAATTTGCATTCTAGGCGAAGAAATCTTGACCAATCATTTAACAGAATAACAATGCATATGTATTAGGAAGATGAATATGTTAATGTTTTGTGTATAAATAACTGTTGATTTGGAACCTCGGTGTGCTGTCTTGGGACAGGCACCCATACATATGTATATATGTAATAAAAGGAAATACCTCCACTCTGTGTGTGGATTGGCATATTGCACGCCGGGTGAACGAACCCCAGGTTTCGAGACAACAGTTTTTGATGACCCAGATGAGACAGCGCTGACAGCCTTGCCCGGTTCGTCTTGCTGTACCCGACGGGGTAGAGAGAACTGAGTGGACTCCAGCGCGCACTGACCTGTTGATCAGGGACTCCATCGGCTCCTCTCCTACAGTTGGGTAGTAAACAACACAATGGTGCAACGCTATTGGAAAAGAAGTATTTTCTGATAAATAAGGTAAAAGAAGAAAAGTATTTAGAAAGTAGCATATTTACTGCCCTGATCTGTTCTGTTCTGAGCTCTGCGTAAGACGCAGAGAAAGATATGCAGCAGTAGCAGATTTAAAATGTTTCCATGCTGATAACAGAGGAAGATGTTCCTCAATCTGTTCTGTTCTGTTGTGAACTGTGTGTGAAATGCTGAATTGTTATTTTCGGTACCAAAATGGGCAGTGCTACTTCCCAAGAGACCTCTCCTTTGCTCTCCCCTAGGATGCATCCTGAAAAATTAAAATAATTTTGGAGGAGATCCTCTGAATAAGGATAAATTGAAGCAATATTGTAATCAATGGTGGAATTGGACGAGTGCCTAATATGAATACTTGTCTCCCAAGGGGGGATCCTGTCGTGGGTTAGGCCGCTCCAGCAACTGGACCCCCCCACACACAGCCGGTCACTCACCCTCCCCCACTCCCGGGAATGAGGGAGAGAATTAAAGGAGAAACAGGAAACCCGTGGGTTGAGATAAGAACAATTTAATACAGATGATTTAATACACAGTGTAGATGCTCACCACCCCCTCTTATCCGCAGCCCATCTCGTCCCGAAGCTACAATCCCGGACGAACATGAGGCCCCGAAATAGAGAGGGGCAGAGAGAGATAGTACTCCAAGAGTGGGAGTACTGGAAGAAAGAGGAAAAAAAAAAAAGCAATAGAGTAAAAACGCAGCAAGCGCGAAAGAGCAAAAGCGGCGAAAGAGCCAAAGCGCAAAAGCCCTTCTTTCCGGCTGTCCCTCACTTTTATACTGGGCATGACGCTGCATGATATGGAATACTAATTGGCCAGTTTGGCCCTCAATCTTAAGTTCCACCACAAATCACAAGGGGAATCGTGTCCCCCTTGTCCTGGCTATGCTCCCCCCTTATCCCGCTGTGCTTCTGCACTCCGGCACACTGAAAAGTCCTTGGAGTCTCAAACATCAACTTGCTATCAGCATTCTTCTCAGAGCGAGCCTTTGAGTAAAACCAAAACACGGAGCTCTTCTAGCTGCTAAAAAGAAGAGCTAACACTGTCCCAGCTAAAACCAGGACAGATCCCAAATGGGATCCAAATACTAGTGGAGGATTACAGAAAATAAGAGAGTACCAAAAATTTATCCTATATGGAATCCAGCATGAAATTCATAAACCATAGAATTGGGCTAAATTGTATGAAATACAGCAAGGAGATAAAGAACTCCCATCGGTCTTTTATGAAAAGTTATGTGAAACAGCTTGGAAGTGGACTAATTTGGACCCTGCAAATGAAAATAATTCTAGACTTCTAAATGTTTTGTTCATAGGTCAAGCAGCACTCAACATTAGAAAGAAATTACAGAAAGTGTAGGGTGCTGATGGTATGACAATATCCCAATTAGTATCCATTGCCTACAAAGTCTATAACAATTGGGATGAAGTAGAGGAAAAGGAAAAACCAAACTAAATCAAAATTACAAACCTCCTTGTTGGCCACCTTGTCAGAAGGACAAGGAAGAGGCAGAGGGAGAGATAGAGGAGGTTTTAGAGGAGATTTTAGAGGAAGACTTAGAGGAAGAGGAGAAATCATGGAAATGTTGGAGAAAGACATTGTGATATTCCTTTAAGAGCAAATCAGTGTGCCTATTGTAGACAGGACAGGCATTGGAAAAAAGATTGTCCACAAAAAAAAAAACCACAAAAAACCCTCACAAAAACCCCAGAGGCAACTGCCAAGGTATTGGCAGAGATAGGATTAGATTGAAGGGGAACAGAGGAATCTATTAAAGTTTCCCCAGCCGATCCTCTGGTTCTAGTAAAACTAGGGAATAAAACAATAGATTTTTTAATAGATAGTGGAGCAACTCATTTGGTACTTACTGACTACAAAGAATCTTTAAGTAAAATTGAGACTAGTGTAATTGGTGCCACTGGGAAAAGAACTCTAAGATCATTTTTGCAACCAATGGATTGTACTATTGGCAATACTAAGGTAATTCATTCATTTCTCTATACACCAGAGTGCCCCTTGTCATTGTCGGGATGAGATTTGTTATGTAAACTAAATATACAAATCACTTTTTTTGAAAATTTGATATAGTTACACATTCCTCCAGAAAATGCCTGGAAAGCACAGATGTGTTTACTGATTCAAGATGAAAAGGATGAAGATGCAGACATTCCTGAAGAAGTATTGAATGCAGTGATACTCCTGGTGTGAGCATCAGGGAAACTGGGATGAGCAAAAAGTGTTATCTCAATTAAAATTGAACTGAAATCTGGAGCCCAAACAGTAAGAAAAAACCAATGCCCTATCAAATTAGAAGCATGAAAGGGACTGGAACCACTCATCAATATTTTTTTTTTTATAATATAGACTATTATGGGAGTGTCAATCAGAATTTAATTCTCCCATTTTGCCAGTAAGAAAGCCTAACTCTCAAGAATACAGGTTGGTGCAGGACTTGCAGGAAATTAACACTCAGACAGTCAATGTCCACCCTGTGGTGCCAAATCCATATAAATTACTTGCTTCCATCCCTGAGAATATGTATTTTACAGTTTTAGATTTAAAAGATGCTTTCTTTTGCATTCGAATGGATGAACAGAGTCAGCTCGTCTTTGCTTTTGAATGACCACTGGACAAAAGGCTCAACAATGTTGGACTGTACTACCACAAGGGTTGAAAAATAGCCCAATGTTATTTGGTAATGTATTGGCAAAAGAATTGGAACGATAGCAAGGTAATAATAGACATATAACCTTGTTGCAGTATGTTGATGATTTACTAATTGGCTCAAGTAACTACAGTGAATGTCTAGAAGCTACAATTAGCTTGTTAAACTTTTTGGAACTTGCAGGGTATCACGCTTCCAAGAAAAAGGCACAACTAGCAAAAGATAAAGCCCAATATTTGGGATTTGAAATTATGCAAGAACAGAGGAGATAAAGCGTGGAGCGGAAAGAGGCAATTTATAGAATTGCTGTACCCACATCAAAAAAACAATTGAGAGGAATTTTGGGTATGGCTGGATGATGTCGGTTGTGAATCCCTAATTTTGGTCTGATTGCCAAACCACTATATGCTGCCACCAAGGGTCCAGAGGAACTGTCGACATGGACTGCTGAGTGCCAAAAAGGGTTTGATGAAATCAAGAAAAGACTTATGGAAGCTCCTGCATTAGGACTTCCGAATTTGGAAAAACCCTTTCAGATATATGTACATAAAAGACAACAAGTGGCTCTAGGAGTCCTAACCCAAATATTGGGAAGTTGGAAAAGACCTGTGGGGTATTTCTCTAAACAGTTAGATGAAGTCAGTAAAGGATGGCCTGCTTGTTTGAGAGCTGTTGAATTGAAGAGGCCAGGAAACTGACCGTAGGACAACCTATAACTGTGTTTGTACCCCATGCTGTGATCTCGCTCCTAGAAAACCAGGGACATCATTGGATTTCTCCTAGCAGATTGACTAAATACCAGGCTGTTCTGTTGGAGCAGAATGATACCACACTTTCAATATACAATCATAGAATGGTTTGAGTTGGAAGGGACCTTAAAGATCATGTACTTCCAACCCCCCTGCCATGGACAGGGACACCTTCCCCTATATCAGGTTGCTCAAAGCCTCATCCAACCTGGCCTTGAACACCTCCAGGGATGGGGCATCCACAACTCCTCTGGGCAACTTGTTCCAGTGTTTCACCACTCTGATTGTAAAACATTTCTTCCTTATATCTAATCGAAATCTCTCCTCTTTCAGTTTAAAGCCATTGCCCCTTGTCCTATCACTATATGTCCTTGTAAAAAGCCCCTCTCCAGCTTGCTTGTAGGCCCCTTCAGGTACTGGAAGACTGCAATAAGATCACCCCGGAGCCTTCTCTTCTCCAGGCTGAACAGCCCCAACTCTCTCAGCCTGTCTTCATAGCAGAGATGCTCCAGCCCTCAGATCATTTTTGTGGCCCTCCTCTGGACCCGCTCCAACAGCTCCATGTTCTTCTTGTGTTGGGGACCCCAGAGCTGAACACAGTACTCCAGGTGAGGTCTCACGAGAGCAGAGTAGAGGGGCAGAATCCCCTCCCTCGACCTGCTGGCAACACTTCTTTGGATGCAGCCCAGGATACGGTTGGCTTTCTGGGCTGCAAGTGCACATTGCTGGCTCATGTTGAGCTTCTCATCCACCAGCACTCCCAAGTCCTTTTCCTCAGGGCTGCTCTCAATCCATTCTCTGCCCAGCCTGTACTTGTGCATGGGATTGCCCCGACCCACATGCAGGACCTTGCACTTGGCCTTGTTGAACTTCATGAGGTTCTCACAGGCCCACCTCTCCAGCCTGTCAAGGTCCCTCTGGATGGCATCCCTTCCCTCCAGCATGTCAACCACACCACAGTTTGGTGTCATCTGCAAACTTGCTGAGGGTGCACTCAATCTCACTCTCCATGTCGCCAACAAAGATGTTAAATAGCACCGGCCCTAAAATATAAGGATCCTTCTGCAGGATAGGATCAAAAAATTTGTAGATAAAGTTTAAATAGCACAAGGAAAGACAGTTCTTAAATCACACATAATCTTGTTTTTCATTGAATTTGTGTTAGCATTCTAAGATTCTACTTGTTTAAATGGTGCCTAATAGGTTTTAACTAGACAGTATCCCTTTTGCAGTGAAGCACCCAAAACATCTCTTACATAACAGCTTCTAGGTGACACAGGCCATATGCTTTCTGGATTTCAAATATCTCCACTGTTCTGAGAATTCCTTTGGGAATTTCATCTGAAATTTTCATGAAACAGTTAAAGGCCCCAGGAAACAAAGCTAAAAAGAATAATAACAATGTTAGAAACAAAATAGATATGAAGGGGACAAGACACAGCTTGACTTCACAGAATCACAGAATGATTGAGGTTGAAAGGGACTTCTGGAGGTCATCTGGTCCAACCCCCCTGGCCCATGACCATGTCCAGACACCCTTTGAATATCTCCAAGGATGGAGACTCCACAAACTCTCTGGACAATCTGCTCCAGTGTTTGATTGCCCTCACAGAAAAGAAGTGTTTTCTTGTGTTCAGATTGAATTTTGTGTGTTTTAACTTGTACCCATTGCCTTTTTTTCCTGTCAGTGGGCACTACTGAGAAGAGCCTGACTCCCTTGTCTTGTTTCATTTCCATCAGGTATGGGAATGATGGTTACAACACCTTGATGAGATCCACCCTGACCCTTCTCTTTTCCAGGCTGTACAGTCCCAGCTCTCTCAGCCTCTCCTCATATGAAAGATGCTCCAGTCCCTTCATCATCTTACTGGCCCTTCACTGGACTCTCTCCAGTAAGTCTATGTCTCTTTTTCACTGGGGAGCCCATAACTGGACCACTCCAGAGGTGGCTTCACCAGTGCTGAGTAGAGGAAAAGGATCACCTCCCTCGACCTACTGGCAATGCTCTTTCTTGTTGGAGTGTGGATCTTTGAAGAGACTGCATGAAGAAAACCCTGTGTAAATAAAGATTGGAGCTCGAAAGTTAGGCCTCCAGGGCAGAATGCCCTTGAAGTAAAGGATAAGAAAACTATGCTGTATGATAAGGGAGTAGTGTTTGCTTAGAGCAGAGCTTCGCTAGGCGGGTGTTTTTTGAAATAGTCTGTTAAACACGACAAGCATATGTATCATCCAATAATGGTGTAGAAAAGGTGTGGTCTCAGGATGACTGACAAAAGTTGTCTATATAAGCAATAAGAACTGCGCAATAAACAAGATTCCTGCAGCTAACTCATATTGAGTTGTCTCTGGAGTCTTCAAACCCCGCTTCCACACTTTCTAATGCAGCCCAGGATACTGTTATCTTGCTTTGCCATGCAGACACATTGCTAGCTCATGGCCAGCTCGCTGTCCACCAGGACCCCAGGGTCCTTCTTGCCAAAGCTGTTTTCCAGCTAGTTGGCTCCCAGCACGTAGTAGTATGGATAGAGAAGAGAATTCTGAGCTCTGGGAAAAAGACAGGGTTCTCACGGCTGTGGAGAAATCTTTTGGCTGCTGCAGCATCCTATGAAAGTTCTTTCCCTATGCAGGCTAACTAAGAAACACCTGTGGCTCGTTACACTGGGAAAGTTGCCCTGAAACAGGTGCTGTAGCATTCAGCCAATCACTCTGGGAGATGGATGGTCAAGTGACCAATAGCCTTGACCCATCTAGTAAACCACGTGACTCCTGACTATTTAAGGTGGGGCGTTTACTCCTAAGGGTGAGGCATTTTCTCTTGAGCTTTGGAGGAGTGTGGGCTTGTTGTAGAGTAGAGCCTGAGGCCTTTGCATTAGACCATTGGTCTGCTTGGAGCTGCCTGAAGCCTTCATGTTGTGACAGCTGGTGACCCTGATGTGATCTGGCTGCAACTAAGATCTGAAGGTATGTGTTTCTGTACATGGGGCTCCAAGGGATGAACTCTAGATTAGAATGATGGGACAAAACTTCACAAAAGAAAGCATGATGTTTTCCATCCTTAAACCTGCAATGACAGTTGCAGGTGCTAAAATAAGTGATGAAGCTCTCTGTGAGCTGCTAAATTGGGTGGCAGAGCATGAATGCCTGACTGACCTTAACACCCTCTTTAGCTCAGAAGCATGGAAGCAGCTAGGGGATAAGTTAACTTATGAAACAGTGCTTGGATGAAAGAACTTGACTGGCCTATTATGTATTTGGGGAACTGTATATGATGTAATGCAGAGATGGACAGTAGAAAGAAAGGAAAAAGAATTGCCAGATTCTGATGAATCTGCAAGTGAAGCTTCTGAAGGGGACAATGAGTTATCTGAAAGGGGATTGACCATGGGCAGTGCACCAGTTGTGCCCCTGCTGTCCTCAGATATGGAGAAAGTTGTGGGAACTGCACAGAAGCTTTACCCCTCCCTGTGAGATTATGTCCAACCCAAGTATGCTCCTCCTCCTTGTGATTTCATGATGCTGGAATACTCCTCTGGACAAGACAAAGCATTGGAGTGTCCCCCACCCTTTGCCCCAACAGCCTCCCCTTCCTCTTCTGCATCTCAACTGGTTACTTCGGCCAATACAGCAGAACCTGTTCTTCCTACTGCTCCACCATTTGCCCCTCAACCAGGCCAGGCACCACAAGGACGGTTCCCGGGCATGGCACCCTGGTTTTTGGCAACTTCATGTCCTGTGGCATCACCCATAGCACCTGGCTATCTGCCACAGGCACAAATGGAGCAACCCTGAACAATGCATTTCATAATACACCAGGTTATGGCAGGATTGCAAGGAATGTCGCAACAACTAACGGCATTGATGGAAATGTTGCGGCAGGTTACTGCTGCCGAATCCGTACTGGGACAACCTGGGCTGGCCGTGCCAACCAGCCCAGCAACAGCCCCGGAAGTGACACCAAGCATGCCACTGACAGTTCCGGCAGTGGCACCTTCACAGATAATGGTGCCACCACAAGTTTCCGCAACCCAAACTGTATCTCCATGGACTGCTCCGCAACCGGCCACAGCCTCTGCCTTTACACCACCCATTGGCCCAGCGTCTGCACCTTGTCAGAAGCCATTGGGCGCACCCCTGCCTGATGATGTTTCAACACTGCAGGAAGCTGTGGTGATGGTCAGACGACAACAAACATGGCCAGCCCACAACTGTCCCTGGATGCTTCCCAAATGTAAGGTGACCGTACGTCCAAAAAATTCAAAACGGTTCTGGGAAGAAGTCAAGAGGCAGACTCTGGAGGCTGGGGATTGGGACCTAATAGAAAAAGTTGGGTTGCGTGAAAAGGGGTCTGAGCAGATTGTTCAGGGAAGTAATGAACCAACAGAGGATCTTATCCAAGCCTTTCTGGTACAAAAGGCGCTTCCCAACTCAGGCCAAATTGACAAACATGAAACTCCATGCCAGGGGAACCTACACTAACAGAAATGATTGAAGCATGTTCGAAGCTAGAATCTGAAAGTTATAAGTCTGCTCTGGCCACAATTCTATGGCCTATTCAACCCAAAAACTCTGATCCAGAACCGAAAAGACAACCTAAGAGGGACAATGGACAAAGACAGACCAGACAAAAAAAGAAACAAGGATAACGGGAGACCTGCTCACTGTATAAGATGCCATAAGCCAGGCCATTAGAATCATAGAATGGTTAGGGCTGGAAGGGACCTTCAAAGGTCATCTAGTCCAACCCCCCTGCAAGGAACAGGGATATCTCCAACTAGATCAGGTTGCTCAGGGCCTTGTCCAACCTGGCCTTGAATGTCTCCAGGGATGGAGCATCCACCACCTCTCTGGGCAACCTGTTCCAGTGTTCTACCACTCTCATAGTAAAAAATTTTTTCCTAATATCCAACCTGAACCTACCTCCCTCTATTTTAAAACCATTACCCCTTGTCCTATCATAACTGGCCCTCCTGAACAGCCTCTCCCCATCTTTCCTGTAGGCCCCCTTGAGGTACTGGAAGACTGCTATAAGGTCACCCCGGAGCCTCCTCTTCTCCAGGCTGAACAGCCCCAACTCTTTCAGCCTGTCCTCATAGGAAAGGTGCTCCAGCCCTCTTATCATCTTCGTGGCCCTCCTCTGGACCCTCTCCAACTGGTCCATGTCCTTCTTATGTTGGGGACTCCAGAACTGGACGCAGTACTCCAAGTGAGGTCTCACGAGGGCAGAGTACAGGGGGAGAATCACCTCCCTTGACCTGCTGGCCACGCTCCTCTTGATGCAGCCCAGGACGCGGTTGGCCTTCTGGGCCGCAAGAGCACATTGCCGGCTCATATTGAGCTTCTCGTCCACCAGTACTCCCAAGTCCTTCTCCTCAGGGCTGCTCTCGATCCAATCACCACCCAGTCTGTATTTATGCCTGGGATTGCCACGACCCAGATGTAGGACCTTGCATTTGGCCTGGTTAAACTTCATGAGGTTGGTACGGGCCCACCTCTCCAGCCTGTCAAGGTCCCTCTGGATGGCATCCCTCCCTTCCAGCGTGTCGACGGCACCACACAGCTTGGTGTCATCGGCGAACTTGCTGAGGGTGCACTCCATGTCATTCTGCAAGATATTGTGAATCCTTGTACCATGCCAATGGTCGACCCCTGACATGTTTGGGGAAACTTCCCCAGGAGCGCAGTGGGGATGTGTGCTCAGACAGAAATATTTCCCCAGGGCATGGTACCAACCCAGGCCTACTCAGCCAGCTTTCAGCCAGCACAAAGGGATCAGCTGGGGTGGATGTGTGCACCGCAACAACAGTCGTCTTAGAATCCTGTTGGGTCTATAAGGTTCCCTTGGATGCATTTGGGCCTCTAGGACATGGGCTGAGTGCATTATTGGTGGGAAGATCTAGTACCACCATTCAAGGGATCTTTGTGCACCCAGGAATTATCGACGCTGATTTCACAGGACAAATTTGTGCTATGGTTTCCATGCCTGTCCCCCGTCACAATACTGGAAAAAACTTGGATCGCTCAACTTGTGCCTTTCAAATCAAGTGTTCCTAAGACAAAAAGACAGAGTCGTGAAGGTGGTGGCTTTGGTTCTACAGGACTTCCGCAGGTTTATTGGACCGCGGATATCTCCAGCCAAAAGCCACAGATGACCTGCACCCTAATCCTGCCAAATGCCCAGCCGTCCAGGATTCGGCTCTGAGGTTTGACACGGGTGCTGATGTGACAATCATCTCCTTCTCTGCATGGCCTCCTACGTGGCCTTTAGCCCCTGTGGGGTTAGCCATCGCAGGACTGGGAGGAACCGCACAGAGTTATCTAAGCGAACGACCTGTGGTGGTGAAGAATGCAGAGGGTCAAACAGCTACGATTCGGCCCTATGTCACTACAGCTCCACTTAACCTCTGGGGGTGGGATGTCTTGGTGGCCTGGGGAGTACGAATTGGGACAAATTTTTGATGGGGGCCACTGTACTGAAGGGTGCACAGTATCCTATGTTGCCTTTGTGGTGGATAGCAAACAAACCTGTTGCTGATACTTAGAATTTTTGGTAATTAAAATTTAATCAATAGCTTGTAATTAATAGTTAGTTGATTTTAATAATATAGAGTTATAAGAAATATTTTAATGAAAAGTAGGTTTGTACAATAACCAGATGCTGCTATGGAATTCCTGTATAGCACTGTACCAGGACCAAAGGGATAGGTCAGAATCATTTAGTAGGAACGTGTAGTACAAAGCACAAGTTGATTTGTAAACTGATTTATGATACCTACATAGAATTAGAAGAATGCATGTAGCTATCAAGGTTTAGATTAATGGAGATGAAGAAAACAAACCGTAATGGTTTCGTAATGGTCTATTGGTACCTGCCAGGAACCGTGAACTTAAGCAAAAAGTAATTCTGGCAGGGGGAGATCGTGACCACTGACTCACAGACCACCTACCCATATTACACCCCAGACTGACTTCTTGATGGTTCTAACTTTTATTGTGCAGAATCAGAAATGGGAGGAGGATATGCTAATGACTTTTGGGAAATTATATGTTTATGTATGATTACCTAATGGATTTGCATATGTCAGCTCTATATAAGAAGCTTGATTTCGGTGCAAGGTGCGCACGCTAGGAGGAGATATCCCCCATGCACCCGGCGCTGCAATAAAGAGGTGTCTGCTTATCTATATCCCATTGGTGTTGATAAGTTTCTTATTCCGGATTTTCGGTAACAGGTTTGGTGACCCAGATGGGACCTCGCTGAAGGAGACCGGAGGAGTAGGGGATCTGATCGGTTCCAGCTGGCACCGAGGATTTCTCGGGGACACCCATCGATCCCCGATCCATAAGGTTCTTCGTGATGTCCCCTGGATTTTGGGTAAGACACTTCTTTCTTTTGTTTTAAATGAGGGCGTTCAAGTCCCACCATTGGGGCGGGCGTTCGAGTCCCACCGTTGGGGCCTGCCTGTCAGTCGCGGCGAAAGCTGCGCAGGGTTGGGCAGAGGATCCTCATGGAGTGGAAGCCTAGGCGTCTGCCTGTAAGCCATAAGCGAAAGCTATTGCAGGGTTGGACATAGCGGAGACTTGGAACCTATATGCTAGCTATAGTGTTCTAGAAGTTGTGCCTCTAATGTAAGTTAGAAGTTTTTTTTGTGTGCTATATTGTGGAACTGTTTATCTTGACCAAGTACTAAGGTGCCGAGTTTGTGTTTATTGTGTTACATACTTGTGCTCTGTTGCTCACCAGCCTGGGCTGCGGCACCAAGGATGCTGTTGCATCTTCTGCAGCCAGGAGGAAATGGCCTGCCTCTTGTAGGCAGGGTTGGTACCTTGAGTTGATTAGTAATTAGTTCATTATCTCAACTCAGTCCAGCTGGGTAATAATGACTGGATGCCATAGTGCTCAAGGTAATAAATTACAGAACTGTGTGTGACCGTGAGAGAGAGATGTGCAGTTAAGCACGAAGTGAGTGCGGGGTCCGGATTTGTGGTTCTGCTATCCTGTAAGGGGTACAGTCGAAGAAAAACAGAGTGACAGATTTGAGTGATTATATATTGTATTAACAGTTATATCATGGCATCTAAGTTAACTCATTTGTTTAAAAGTAAAAGTATGAGTAATTTGGCTGCAAATGACAAAATCCCAAAAACTTCTCCGTTAGGATGCTTATTAGCACATTGGGGAGATATAGGAGATGATTTGCGAAAGAACAAAATGATTGAATATTGTAATCATTGGTGGCCGTTGTATACGTTATAAGATCAAGAAGTATGGCCTGTGAATGGTACTTTGAATTATAATACTATTTTTCAGTTAATGCTGTTTTGTAGAAGGGAAGAGAAATGGGATGAAATACCTTATGTAGATTTGTTTTTCTATTTGAGACAAAGAAAAGATTGGCAGAAAGAGTGTAAACTAGCGGATGGAAATGGTTTGATATTGGCTGTTGCTACAGGGAATAAAAAGGAGAAAAAGTGTTGTTCAGCGTGTGAAATTGGGAAGGATTGTTTGAAAAAGAAGATTATTCCTGAAGTTGATGAGGGACCAGAATTAGATATATCTCCTCCTAGGAGAGAAAGAAATCGGGGTCGAGAATATCAGGAACAGATGCAAGAACCAGAAAGCAGCGGCATTGAGGATGCCGAGGAGGGTCCCTCTGAGATTGTAATTCATACTCCTGTTTCTTGGAGAACTCGACAGCAAACACACACAACAGCTCCCCTGTGGCAGGGAGTTGGCAGCAATGGGCCGGTGTATGTAAAGGTGCCTTTTTCAGTTACTGATTTGATGGCTTGGAAACAGGCAGCTGGACTTTATAGAGAGGATCCTGAAAGAGTAGGAAGCGTGGTGGATACTATAATTAGAACACAGGACCCAGACTGGAGTGATATGCAGGTGGTCCTAGATAATTTATTGGATGATACAGAAAAGCAAATGGTGTTGAAAGCAGGTAGAGCACAGGCTGAAGCGGCAGTTCTGAATGAAAATATGACTGGAACTTTGGAACAGAATTTTCCATCTGGGGATCCGCAGTGGGATCCAAATAATGTGGAGCACAGGCAGAGATTGAGGCGGTATCAAAAATGGATTTTGTATGGAATTAAACATGCCATGCCTAAATCTTTGAATTGGTCTAAATTGTATGAAGTAAGGCAGGATAAAAATGAATCTCCCTCAGTGTTTCTGGAAAGACTGAAGGAAGCTGCCAGGAAATATACTGATTTAAAGGTGGAAACTGAGGCAGCACAAATACAATTGGCTTTGATTTTTATGGGACAATCAGCACCAGACATAAGGAAGAAACTTCAGAAATTAGAGGGAGAAGACTCTAGGAGTTAAAATAAAATGATGGAAGCAGCCTGGAAGGTGTATAACAATAGAGAACAGGAGGAAAGAAAGCCTCGGGAAAACAGGCTGCTAGCAGTCATGACAGGAACAGTGAATAGAGGATGAGGCAGAGGAAGAGGTTCAGGATTCGGTGGAAGAGGAGGATTTGTGAACGGTGGTGGCAGGAATTTTAACACACCCTTAGGGATAAATCAGTGTGCTCTGTGTAAAGAAGAAGGACATGGGAAAAGAGACTGCCCCAGAAAGGGAAATGCTCAGCAAGAAATAGCTAAAATCATGATGCTAGATGATTGAAGGGGACTGGAGGGGAACCCAGCTGAGCCTCTGGTTGCAATTAAGCTGGGAGAAAAAGAAGTTAAATTTTTAGTGGACACTGGAGCAATGTTTTTGGTATTAAACACCTGTAAAGGAAAAATTGGACCAAAACCAGCAAATATTACAGGGGCCAGTGGGAAAGAAGAAAGCAGACCATTCCTAAAACCCCTGGACTTAAAATTTGGGAAAAAGGTAATCACTCATGAGTTTTTGTATGTACCTGAATGTCCGGTACCCTTATTGGGAAGAGATTTATTGTCTAAATTCAATGCTCAGATCAGTTTTGAAGAAGGAGAGATTCTCTTAAAAATACCAGAATCAAAAACAGGTGAAATTCTGATGATCCAAGAAACAACCGAGGGACGAGAAATTCCTTTGGATGTGAATTTGGCTGTAATTCCTACGGTATGGGAAACAAACATCCCTGGCAAATCAAAACTGGCAGAGCCTGTTAAAGTAGAATTAAAAGAAGGAGCAAAAACAGTCAAATTGAAACAATATCCAATTAAACCAGAAATCAGACAGGAATTGAACAAATTAATTGACAAGTTCTTAAAGTATAAGATTTTAGAGGAATGTGAATCTGAATACAATACTCCTATCTTACCAGTCAGAAAACCATCTGGAGAATACCGGCTGGTACAGGATTTAAGAGCAGTGAATCAAATAGTCAAAGATATTTACCCAGTAGTAGCAAACCCGTATACACTACTAACCTTGTTAAGAGACCTATCAGTGGTTTACAGTGCTTGATTTAAAAGATGCTTTCTTTTGTATACCCTTGGGAAAGGAAAGTAGAAAACTGTTTGCTTTTGAGTGGGAAAATCCACAGACTGGATGAAAGATGCAATTAACATGGACAAGGCTACCCCAAGGATTTAAAAACAGTCCAACGATCTTTGGGAATCAGTTGGCGAGAGAACTTGAGATATGGAAACAAGAGAAACCAAGGCCTGGACATCTACTGCTACAATATGTGGATGATATACTGATTGCTACAGAGGAAAAGTCGACCTGTATCCAGGTAACAATAGACCTTTTGAACTTTCTGGGACTAAATGGGTACAAAGTATCTAAGAAAAAGGCCCAAATAGCTTGCCAGACTGTAATATATCTGGGCTTTGAAATTTCTAAAGGGCAACGACAGTTGGGAAAAAGTCGAAAAGAAGCTATTTGCAATATACCTGAACCAGAAAATATTCATGAACTCAGAGCATTTTTGGGAATGGCCAGGTGGTGTCGCCTTTGGATCATGAATTACGGGCTGATTGCTAAACCTTTGTATGAAGCCCAGAAGATTTCTCCTTTTGTGTGGGGACCAGATGAACGAAAAGCTTTTATTGAATTAAAACGTGCTTTGATGTCAGCACTGATATCAGTGCTGCTGATACAGGAAGCTTGCAAATTGACTTTGGGAAAGACAATAATGGTCTATGTCCCACACATGGTGATAACTGTTCTAGAACAAAAGGGGGGTCATTGGTTATCCCCAAGCCGGATGATAAAATACCAAGTGGTACTAACCGAACAGGATGATGTGATTCTAAAAACAACTAACCTGGTAAATCCTGCAGTGTTTTTAAGCTCCACACAGGAAGAAGGACAACTGGAACATGATTGCATGGCTACTATCGAGTATGTTTATTCCAGTCGTGAAGATTTGAAAGATGTACCACTGGAGCAACCAGACTGGGAATTGTATACAGATGGCAGCAGCTTTATGGAGCAAGGGGTCCGATACGCTGGATATGCGGTAACAACAGACACCACAGTTATAGAAGCCAGAGCATTGGCAAGCACCACATCTGCCCAAAAAGCAGAACTTATTGCCTTAATTTGAGCCCTAGAATTAAGTGAAAAGAAGAAAGTGAACATTTGGACTGACTCCAAGTATGCCTTTGGAGTAGTGCATGTCCATGGGCTTCTGTGGAAAGAGGATTATTGTCCTCTCAAGGATCAAACATTAAGCATCAAAATGAAATTTTACAATTGCTGCATGCAGTTCAGAAACCAGAACAAGTAGCAATCATGCACTGTAAAGCACACCAAATAGGAAACACAAAAGAAATTGTTGGAAATAATTTAGCTGATAGGACAGCAAAGAAAGTAGCAAAGAACCAAGCATTCCAAATGGCATTAATTCCCTCCAAAACAGTAGCCCTTCCTAGGGAAAAGCCAAAATATTCAGAGGAAGATGATAAATTAAGCCAGTTATTAAATGCTAAGAAAAACTTAGCTGGATGGTGGGTAACCCCTAGTGGACAAGTAGTGATCCCACCCATTCTGATGAGAGAAATAACTCAAAGCATCAGGAGTGTCACTGGGGAGTAGAAGCTTTAGTAACTTCTTTACAGAGACAAGTAGTATCAGTTAAAATGCTAGGATTAGCCAAAATGATAACTGCTAAATGTGAAACATGCTTAAAAAAATAATCCAGTAATCAAGAAAAGAGTCCAAATGGGTAAGTTAAAATCTGGTACAGAGCCTGGAGATTATTGGCAAGTAGATTTCTCAGAATTACCTAGACAGAATGGGTACCGGTACATCCTGGTGGGGGTTGATACTTTTACAGGATGGCCTGAAGCCCTTCCCTGTCGCACCACACAAGCAAAAGAAGTAGTAAAATGGTTACTACAAGAAATAATTCCAAGATTTGGAGTTCCAATTGGGATTTCATCTGACAGAGGTCCACACTTTGTTGCTAAAGTAGTCCAAAGCGTTAGCAAAGTATTAGGCATTGCCTGGGATTTACATCCATCTTGGAGGCCACAATCCAGTGGAAAAGTAGAAAGAATGAATCAGACTCTAAAGAGACAAATAAGTAAAATTTGTCAAGAAACAAATTTAAAATGGCCTCAAGCATTACCTTTGGCATTACTTCGAGTCAGAGTACAGCCAAAGAGTGGAACCTCTATCAGTCCTTATAAGGTTTTCCATACAACAATTCATGAGTCCCCAGAACCAAATCCAAATATGCATGTAAAAGGAAAACAAGATGTATATAACTATTTGCTTTCTCTAGGGAAAACCTTAGCTGCAATTCAGAGTGCTGTGATTTGGAATCGACCTTTATCTTTAGACACTCCAGTGCATGATTTCCAACCAGGATATTATGTCTACGTAAAGACGTGGACTTCTGAACCTCTGCAAGAGCGCTGGAAAGGACCTTTCCAGATACTGTTGACAACCTTCACAGCAGTCAAGATTGCAGAATCTACAGCCTGGATACATTACACCCGAGTGAAGAAAGCACCAGCACCCTGGAAAATTGTGAATTGTGATCCAGAGACTTTAAAACTGACTCTGAAACATGTCTAATTTCTCATATCTGTTTGTAATTGTTCTTTGGATCTTATGCTGGAAGATGGTACTGGTGAAACCATGGACTGACTTGGTGAATAGGAACAAAAGACAATTAGAAACAGAACAAGTGATTGAAATTCCCAAACAAACCTTTGAGGAAAATTTGATATTAGGATTAATCAAAGGATTTGCCAATTTGCAGAATGTTACACAAATTACTGCTTGTTTACCAATACCAAGAGCAGTAGGTGAATCCATTCCATGGGGAATCTTAACTATGAATTTGACAACTCAGGAACATAAAAATGAGACCACTCATTGTGAACAACAGCCAGTGACACAATGGTATGAACAAGTGAAATATATTAGAAAACAATGCAAGTCCCCAGGAAGTAAGGATGAATGTACAAAATTACTGAATTCAAACTTCGTAGACATCAGTGGAGGTTGGACAGGACTAGATACAGGGTATGGTTATGGATGGTGTTCTTATGATGAACCAATGAAGAAAATTGTGAGCCGTATGGTAATGGAATGGAAATGCAAAGAAAGCGTTCAAACTTCACAAAAAGAACAACCTACTTGGGAATCAATTTGGTCCATGACTATATTCTCCCAATTTCAATACATGGCAAAAACCCCTTGGTGTTTTACATGGGTAGGGTCAGTTTATGGATTTTGGCCAACAGTAACAGATAGAGGAACTACGTCACTAGAAGAGGAAAGTCCAGTGTCTTGGTGGAAATGTGACAAAGTTTACAATTGTAGTACAGTAAGTAAAATAATACAAGAAATTCCCCCTTTAGCAGCTGCAGTGAGATATGGGTGTTTCTGTTGAGGACTCAAAAATTATCTTCAAGTGACTGCAGATTATCAAATTAAAAGGGGAACATTTATAAGCTGTAAGAAAAGTACAATCCAGAGTCCTGGACACCTGGTCTGGGCACTAAATGATGGAACCTGGACAACACACTTACCATTAGATGGCAAAGTTAAACAAATTACCTTAGGCATGCCAACATTGTGTCTAATTTGGAAAAAATCACCATTTAAAGGACCCCTAGAAAATCTAAATTTAAAACGAACTAAAAGGTCAGAGACAGATGATATTTGGAACGAACCATCAACAGGATTGAAAATCAGCTGGGCTCTTGAGTCTCTTTTAAATCCTATAGCCTCATATAGAAACAGAGAATGGCTGTATCATTTAACAAGTCAAGTAGAAAAGTTAGCAAATCTTACAAAGAAAGGGTTCAAAGAATTGAACATTCAATTGCAGGCAACATCTAGAATGGCACTTCAAAATAGAATGGCTTTAGACACGCTTTTACTCAAAGAACATGGAGTATGTGGATATCTCAAAGATGAATTAGACCACTGTTGTATACACATCCCAAACGTTACACAGGATGTGGAGCATGATTTGGATTTGCTAGAAAAAGTTGAGAAAGAAACAGAATCAATCCCAGAGGACATGTCAGAAGATTGGATAGGGAAAATTTTCAAAGGACTAGGTTGGAATCTAAGCTCTTGGATCCAATCTTTGATTAAAACTCTGTTTCTGTTGCTAATTGTCTTCCTCGTGATCATGCTAATATACAATTGCTTAAAGAAACAGTTTGCTAATAGACTTGCAATTAATCGTAGAATCGTGAGGGAGTTACCTACTATTCCACCAGACCATGGTTTATCACCAAGATATGCTAAAACAAATCTTAGCTTTGAACGTGATGATAAGTGAGTATCAAACAATAAAGATGAAAGTATTGAAATAGCAATTTCAACACTTTCAAAGAGGGGAAATGTTGCTGATACTTAGAATTTTTGGTAATTAAAATTTAATCAATAGCTTGTAATAGTTAGTAGTTGATTTTAATAATATAGAGTTATAAGGAATATTTTAATGAAAAGTAGGTTTGCACAATAACCAGATGCTGCTATGGAATTCCTGTATAGCACTGTACCAGGACCAAAGAGATAGGTCAGAATCATTTAGTAGGAACGTGTAGTACAAAGCACGAGTTGATTTGTAAACTGATTTATGATACCTACATAGAATTAGAAGAATGCATGTAGCTATCAAGGTTTAGATTAATGGAGATGAAGAAAACCAACTGTAATGGTCTATGGGTACCTGCCAGAAACCATGAACTTAAGCAAAAGGTAATTCTGGCAGGGGGAGATCACGACCACCGACTCACAGACCACCTACCCATATTACACCCCAGACTCATTTCTCGATGATTCTAACTTTTATTGCGCAGAATCGGAAATGGGAGGAGAATATGCTAATGATTTTTGGGAAATTATATGTTTATGTATGATTACCTAATGGATTTGCATATGTCAGCTCTATATAAGAAGTTTGATTTCGGTGCAAGGTGCGCACGCTAGGAGGAGATATCCCCCATGCACCCGGTGCTGCAGTAAAGAGGTGTCTGCTTATCTACATCCCATTGGTGTTGATAAGTTTCTTATTACGGATTTTCGGTAACAAGCAGAATGATCAGAAACCAATACTGAGGACTGTGCCCTCCTCCAATGCTTTTGGAGATCAAATCCAAGCTAAACATTCAACAAGTCTTGTTCATCTCTCACCTTCTTTTCTCCTCTGTCCCACTATCAAATTTCTAGCAACCAGTGTGTCATGTTAAGAGGTCAAAACGACTGGTCTATCAGTGTCCCAAGTCAGGCAAGACCCTTGGGAGATAACTTTGGCTAGTACACCCGTTTCCCCAAGTGTGACAAGACCCTTGGGTTCGACTTCCCTTGCCTTGGTTAATCGGAGGGTGATTCGCCCACCTATAGGTTAACGGCAGTAGTACTATGGCCCAACCTCCTTATAATAATAAGGGCAAAAGTTTCTGAAATTTATATATATAATTTTATTTGTGACAGGATATAGATTGATAGATGGCCAGTGATAGTGACTGACTACAAAACAACTTTGATTAAAATAATATAAAACTATTACTGGTCAGTGATAATACTAAATAGCTAGCAAGATGTTAGTAAGTGCACATAACACAGAGCTCTTACCCAATAGGCGTCCCTAGTAGGGGGGAGAAGAGAGGTCCAGCCTGTCGACTGATCCCAAACGTTTCGATGGGGGAGCTTCTTCCTAACATCCCCTTTGTCTTTTGCCATTTTATACTATTTCATTTCTTTTAGGTGGAGTTTGAGTGACTCTAGTCATACATACCTTTGTTAGGGTTGGTGTAAATTTTTCTCACTTTGATTTAAAGGTACAGGCAAAAAGAAATTCAGGGTGTCTGCTCAGTGAGGGGTGGTCGCAGCCTGGAGGCGGTTAGCTTTGGAGGTGGAGGTGTGTTTTGGTATTATAATGATATTATAATGAGCAAAGTTCACCCAAAAGGCCGGCCACCTGGCAGCATGTTAAATATTAACATGCTCAAATGGCCTAGGTGAATGCTTGGCTAGGTTTACCATTGTTGAGGCGAGGGCCGCAATCCGTCTTCCCTGACGGTTGTGTGGCTACCTTTGCCAGCCATTCTTCTATCCCTGAGAACAGGGACGAGCTGTGATACCTTCATACCACTCTGCTCCCCATTTCAAGAACATTGCATGTTCTGTTCGGCTAGGGCAGGCCTTGGCCATGCCAACGGCATTGTGTTCCTGGGAGCAGCAGCCGCGCCTTGCCTCAGAGCTACCTTTAATATTGCAGCTTTTGAGCTGAACTTTGCGAAGCAGTACTTTCCGTTTCCCCAATTTGGGTTATTTTCCCACACAGTGAATATAGAAATAAATAGATGTCAGTTTGCCAGTCTTTAACTAGAACAGGTAATACAACCTTTTTCAAGCAGACTACCCTGATGTGCTGCGTTTACGTGAAGGGGTTTTGGTAGCATGGGAGGGGCTGTGGAAATGGCCCCTGTAAGTAGCTGTGAAAAGCTTCCCCAGCTCCAAAACTGGTTGGACTGTCCTCTGGCAGATAAATAACAAAACTGCATTTAATCAGATGATTATTCAAGCAGTGGCTAGACAACAGAATGGAATAAAATCAATCTCAAGGCTCCCACCAGCATATAGTGAACAAAGTACTGATAATGTATTATAGAAAATAATCAACTTTTAGCATTAGGATAAAAGTATTGAAATGATTTTCAAAACTTTAAAAGGGGGGAAATGTTGCAAAAACTCTGATATAATATTCAAGATTTAATCAAGTAAAAGAGTTAGGTAGAAAATTATAAAGCATAAGGTATAGGTTAGGATTGTTTTAAACCAAGAATCCATAGAGACCTCACCAGCCAGCTGCTGGATTTCTCTATATATTGTTTTAGGCCAGGGAACCACAGAGTTCTCACCAGCTAGCTAATGGAGGTTTTTTTATGTATTGTTTTAAGAAGTAAATGAAGCGGTCACGGACACCAGTTATGCTACTTGGAAGCTCCTCCCCTCCCCCTTACCTTTTCCTGTCTTGATTTAATTATCAAGGACTCCAATTAAGAGAGTTAAGTAAAAGTAACCAATGATTGCTATAGGGTAGGAATATTGATAAGGTTATATAACTAGCGAAACCAATCATTTTAAAGGTCAAATTTAAGAGCGAGAATAATATGCAATTTTATGTAAAAGAACTTATGTAACGATGATTCAACAAGACAAGTGTATAAAAACCTATGGATTTGGATGCTGAGGTGGACATGTTTGGACGGAGCTATCCCCCGTGTCCCCCGCACTGGAATAAAGAAGTGTCTGTTTATCTACTTTGTGATCTTTCTCCCCGACTGCTAACGGAGATGCCTGTGCCTGAAGGAGGTTGTAGAGAATGGTCTCTGTGACCTGCTGGAGGCTGACGATGAGGCAGAGAGGCATCTGAAGCCCGTGGAGAAACCCATGATGGAGTGGGTGGCAGCTCCCTAAGAAGCTGTGACTCTGTGGGAAGAAGCTCACGCTGGAGCAACCTGATGGGTAAGGATTGCGTCCTGCGGGAAGGACTTGCGTTGGAGAAGTCTGTGGACTGTCTCATGAGGAGGGGATCCATTGGAGCAGGGGAAAAGAGTGTAAGGAGTCCTCCTCCTTTAAGGAAGGAGCGGCAGAAACAACATGAGATGAACTGACCTGCAACCCCTCTGCCATTCCCTGTCCCCCTGTGCCGCTGGGGGAGGAGGTAGAGCTGGGAAGAAGGGAGGGTTGGGGGGAAGGTGTTTTTGAGATCTGGCTTCGTTTCGTGTTATCCTCTCTGAATGAGCCGTTAACGAATTAAATTGATTTGTCCCCAAGCCGAGTCTGTTTTCCCTGGGGCCATGGTTGGTGGGTGATCCCTCCCTGTTCTTATCTCGACCCTCAGGCCTGTCGTTACATTTTTCTCCTCTCCATCTCACTGAAGGGGAGGAGTGAGTGAGCGACCTCCTGGTAGCTTAGCTGCCGGCTGGGCTAAACCACAACATCTGAGTTATCACATCATTCGACATCAAAAAGGAGAAGATGCCTACAACTGCAAAGCAAAGTTCTATGTTAAAACTTCAGGACAGGATATGATAAATAATATGTTTGAAGGAAGCTATACTATTAACACCGAACACAGATTTGCTTTGTTGAACTCAGCAATTTCATCCAAGTCACTAGTTTTGAAAAGTTTAAATCTATAATTATAAACTTAGGATCTTGATTTAGGTTTTATTTTGAGATAATACATCTGCTATCCTTGCCATGGGTTTAAAACTGCATGAGGGAACAAAGCTTCCACGTTGCCTTTCTAAGCCTCCATATCAGGTAAGCTCTTTAAGAATTGCCTTGAGTATTTTTTAGTAACTTACTGCTTTATGACATCAAGAACATTTTCCAAGAACAGACCAAGTTACACATACCTTGAGCACCCTTTTGAGTCACATGATTTTGAATGTATTGTTCATTGAGTAGGAGATACAAAGAATCAACACAAAAAGGATTTTGCCACTATCACAAGTAGAATCATTAAATTTCACAGGCATTATAATATGCAATGTACATAAATTAGAATTTAGAAAAACTAATAAGAACACTGTATTTTTAAGTAAGCGAATCTTATTACTATGCTTTCCCCCTTAACATGACCTCCACTGCATAACAAGGACATGCACAAAGCACAGTCTCAAACTTCAAGTAAACAAATTAAGTAGGTAATCTACATCTCCAAGCTTTAGAAATCAAACAATTAAAAACAACTATAAAAGTGATCTTCTCCATTTAACTTCCATCTACAAACTGCTTAGAGAAGATGCTAAATTAAAACTATCAAGAAAACTCAGTGTTACCCAACAATAAAGGGGTTAAAGTTTTTGTGTAAGAGTTTCATGAAGGGTTTAGTCGGCAGTAGGTGATTTACGCATACCTAAAGAAACTAACCAGATGTCCATCCTTGAAGCTGCTGGGAGTGATTAAAAAGGAGACTCTTTATCAAGAACTGTCTGCCCTTGGAGGGAACATCCCAGAAATTGCATAAACGTTGTTATCGTGTTTTTCTGAACTGTGAACATGCAGTGACTTGGGGAAAAGGTAATTCCAGCAGGGGGAGATCACAACCACCGACTCACAGACCACCTACCCTAAATACACCCCAGACCCAAAAGAAAGGGGCAGAGGAAGAGAACTGAGCATGCGAAATAATTTACATGTAAAGCGAGAGAAAATTAACCAATTGTTTAAGAGTATGTAAATATGTTATGAATTATGCATGATTGTAGTGTATAACTAATTTTCTGTCCAAAAGCTGGGTGTGCATGCTAGGAAGAGAAATCCCCCGTGCACCCAGCGCTGCAATAAAGAATACCTGCTTTCTAAAACTCCAGAACGAGTCTTGGAGAGTTCAATTTTCCTTTTCAGGTATCAAGAGCACTGTATGTAGAGAGATACAGTTTTTTTATCTCCTTAACCTGATTTCAGGAAGTAGCCTGTAGCAAAATATTATCAACAGATATTAGAGACTGACTCAGAGAAAAGAGAAAGGAGAAGTTTTGACTATATGCTACATGTTCTGGGATGGGAAAATAGGATGCAAAACCTGCCGAACTTCTAAGTTACTCTAACATCAGCTTTAAATAAACCACCTCACCTGTTCTGAAGATCAGAAATACAATGTTTGGAAAGAAAAAAAAAAAAAGCAGCGGTACAGAAGATTAAACAAACACCTCTTCTTACACAAGTAAGGAGATACAAAAAAACCCAAATAAAGTAAAGGAGAATATCTATGGTTTATAAATAATGTACAGTTTATCTAGAGAATTAATTGACAATAAACTGTTACAGGTTTAAAAGTTTTGCAAGATTTAGAAAAAAACTAGGAAATTTTAAGAAAAAGTCATAAAAATAAAAAGGACATTAAAAATCCTAAGATAGAGAGGGGTAAAAGTTATAGAGCTGTAGGACAAACCAATCTGGAAGTATATTGGAAACCTCAGAATTGGTCACTCCGTAAACACCTTTCCCAGGTCTTGGGAAAGCTTTGCATCCATTTCTGAAGCATCTGGTGCTAGCAACTATTTGAGATAGGTTACTGGAATACTTGTTTACTCCTGTATGAAAATTCTTATGTTTCTAAAAAACAAAGAAAATAGCAGCAAAATAAACAGCAATAAAAAAGTATCCATTCTCCAAGTTTACTTTTCAACTGACTCCAAATCTCTTCACTCCCTAGGTAGCTGTTATTCTTGTATATAACATATCCTGGACTAAATGAAAGCTAATCTGAGAGAATGGAAGTAATAACTACAGACTTAAGAATTACTGTGACACTAGTCTTTTCAGAAAACTTACTCTTCTTAGTATTACAGTGATTTTATCAAGTGTCACTATAATAAAAGATAATTTCTAAAAGAATAAAACATATTTTATATGCTGTTAAATTTTGATTCAAGAGCACTTAAAAAGTATACATAGGCAACCAGTACTGCTAATAATTTTGTCATTCAGTTGCTGTTTTATCCTTGATTTATCCTGTACTGAATGACAAATCTCGTTACCAAAATGAACCATATCAACCAAAATACTTATCAAACTTATAATTCTCAGCATTAAATAACTGCATTGCATGAACACTACTCTCCCTTAAATAAGGGCTTCCACATGAGAGATCTGAAGGAACAGCACTGAATGCTTAAACACATAACGCTAATCAGAATTCTCCATCCTTGTGGAAAAATTTCTGAAAACTGATTCATAAAAACAAGAAAACATACATACGCACACTGATTTCAGTAAAACGGAAGAGATCTTTCAGTTTCCTGATCAAATTTGTGGTCAAAGTCAAATACAAAGATTGATTCCAAACTCAAACAATAAGGGCGCTTACCTAGGACATCTGAGAAAGGACTTTGAACCTAGTTTCCTATGTCCCAGGTTAACGCTCCCAACCAAGGGACAATTTGTCATATCAAGACAGACATATGTCTCTTTCATTTAGATACCGAATATGGAAAAAAAATAAAATAAAATTGGAGCACCAAAAATTCATGGGATGGCAAAGCCATTACCTGATCAGTTCTGACAGACCTCAGATCCCTGGGCTGTCAGTCAGAGCAAAGAAATTCAGGTTTCACTATGCAACTGTGGTAAAAAGCCATACAATACAGATTACCAGGAGCCCTCGGAGTAAAGAAACTCCTCTTCTCATCACATTGCTTCAAAAACCCCAAACACCAGGTCTTTGATTCGAAAGGACCCCAAAACGCACCAGTCACTGCTAGTATTGCCAGAAATTCCATGTAACAAAGGCTTCTCCAAGTTTTATGGTCTAATCTTATGTCCTGTGTTTTTACAACTAGACGCTTCTGTTCACAAACAGCACTGCTTTTTTAAGCCTCCAAAATATCTAATGCAGTACCTACTGTGCACATGTAGAACCAAACATCACATGTACGATCAGTCTAAGTCTCCACATTAATCTGTCACAGACTGAGAAGACCCTAGATCAGCACTGAAGCAAAGTCTCTAAATTCCTTCAGAGAGACATGAACCACGCAGGATAATGGGAAAAAGCATCATTAAACATCATCCCAAGAGCAAATACAGGCTGGACAGAGAATGGATTGAGAGCAGCCCTGAGAAGAAGGACTTGGGGATGCTGGTTGATGAGAAGCTCAATGTAGGCTGGCAGTGTGCGCTTGCAGCCCAGAAAGCCAACCGTATCCTGGGCTGCATCCAAAGAAGCGTGGCCAGCAGGTCGAGGGAGGGGATTCTGCCCCTCTACTCTGCTCTCGTGAGACCCCACCTGGAATACTGCATTCAGCTCTGGGGTCCTGAAACTAAGTATTAACATATCTTTCATATAAACTACTAAAACAGTATATATGTTAAACTGCTGAGCTTGCTTAACACTAGGCCTATTGTAAAACCAATTGTGTTTTGCAAGATGTCAAAATAGGGAGAATGTGCTTTACTGATAAGGACTGTGCTTTGCTTTAGTAATGAATGAAAGAAGGTGATACCTACCCAAGGACACAAATGACGTTGTAAATACCCTTAGCTGATTAACTCCAGACCTGTTTCTTTTCACTCTCTGGGAAGATGATAGCCTTTTAACCCTTTTGCACATAATTCAGACTACTGAGGGAACACTGTGAAAGGAAGATAATCAAGGAAGTGTAGATAATGAAGCTGCTAACAAGCATTCTTTCAAACCTGCCGTCCAAAGTATGTAGAAAACTTCTCACTGTGCAGAATCAAGAAAAAGGTCAACTAACGGACAAGTGAGGAAGACTATGAAAGACCACCAGAGGACCCCCAAAGACCACCGAGGCAGACAACTGCACATGCGAGATGGACATTTATACATATTAATGGTTTCCAGGAAATCTCATATTTAAGTAAATTAGTTCTCAGAAATTTCATGAATATGTACGATTGTGTAACATATAACCTCTACGATTTTGCGAATCTGGTGGAGCACTCATGGTGAAACAATCCCCAGTGCTGCCCAGCGCTGCAATAAAGAATGCCTGCTTAATAGTCTCATTGGCTGTTAAGTATCTTTGATTCAGAATTGGCGACCCAGATGGGACTCTCTCTGTTTGGCTGCAGGACTCGTTGAGAACAGGACTCCCTTGGGTACCCCCGGAAATTTCTCCGGAGAGGCTCCTCACCTCAGTCAGATCACTGCAGTAACAGACAAGGACCATCTTAGAAAAGGTATTTATTCCTTGGGTTGGGGACTGGTCCACTGGGGAGCTCTCCATAAGCCACAAGGTGAAACTCGCGCAGGACAGCGTATACCGGGAAGCCAGCGCCTTAATGGTATATCCTGATCATTTAATTGATTTCGATTGTGAGTTCGAGTCCCACCAGAGTCAGTAACTATCTGGAAGCTGAAATATTAATGATTGAATCCTATGTGATTGATTGTGTGATTCTAGGAGTTGTATTAATTGTTTGTAAGGTTAGATATTTTTGTGGCTCTAAACCTTGTTTTTGTCCTGTTTGTGTGTGAGTGACTGAGATGTACTTATAGTACGAAGTGAGTGCGGAGTCTTGATCCGCGGTTCTGTTCTCCCACGAGGGAAACAGCTGGAGATGGACGAAGCGATTGAAAAATGAGAGTAAATGAGTTATTTTAATGATAATTAGTTATACCTAGGAGGTGTGATTTTAATTTTAGTTGTTTGTTTGGTAACAACAGGATTGGGATAATAATAATAATCCAGTAAATAATGGGCAACCAACAGAGCAGGGGAATTTTGAAAAAGAGTCCGTTAGGATGTATCCTGGCACATTGGAAAGATATTGGGGGTCCCCCGGGAGGAAACGTAAATTAGAAAACTTTAGTCAAATCCTGTAACCAGTGGTGGCTGTTATATAAATTGGAAGATGAGGAAAAATGGCCGAATAATAATACTTATAATATATAATTATAATGCTTATAATACCTGTAATGGAATTATAATACTTTGTTGCAATTGATGCTGTTTCTCAGAAGAAATTATAAATGAGACGAGGTGGTATATGCTGATATGGTTTTCACTTTAAGAAAACATCTTGAGTGGCAAAAGGAACGTGGTATAAATTTGGCCCCTCAGGACCCCCTTGTTTTGGCATTAGAAAAGGATAAAAATAAGCAAAATGAAAAACTGAAAAGATGCTGTTCAGCATGTAGCATTGGAAAGAGGTGTTTGAAGTGTAGTGGCAAAAAAGAGGATTTGGAGTTGATGGTTGCTCCCCGACAGAGATGGGGAGATCCTGATAACAATGATGGTATTGGTAATGTGCAGAGGGTAGGAGAAAGGGGATGAAGGCAAAAAGAAGCGATCAGTGAAAGAACTGCCCAGTGGGACTTGTAAACATAGACAGAGGTGTTGTTCTGCATGTGATAATGGTTCATAGATTCATAGATTCATAGATTTCTAGGTTGGAAAAGACCTTGTAGATCATCGAGTCCAACCATCCCTAATCCCCATTAAACCATATCCTCAAGTAGATCATCCACCCTATTCTTAAACACATCCAGGGATGGGGACTCAACCACCTCCCTGGGCAGCCTATTCCAGTGGCTGACAACCCTTTCAGAGAAGAAATACTTCCTAACATCCAACCTGAATCTCCCCTGACTAAGCTTATGCACATTTCCTCTTGTCCTATCACCCATCACTAATGTAAAGAGCCCTTCCCCCACCTCCCCACCATCTTTTCTCAAGTATTTATAGGCCGTAATCAGGTCTCCCCTCAGCCTCCTCTTCTCCAGGCTAAACAGCCCCAACTCCCTCAGCCACTCCTCATAAGTTTTATTTTCCAGCCCCTTGACCAGTTTAGTCGCCCTTCTTTGGACTCGCTCCAGGAGCTCAATATCTCTCTTAAAGCGAGGGGCCCAAAACTGGACACAATATTCCAGGTGCGGCCTCACCAGTGCCGAGTACAGGGGCAGGATCACTTCCCTGCTCCTGCTGGTCACACTATTCTTGATACACGCCAGTATCCCATTGGCCTTTTTGGCCACCTGGGCACACTGCTGGCTTATATCAAGCCGGTAGTCAACCAAGACCCCCAGGTCCTTCTCCGCCAGGCAGCTCTCCAGCCACTCTTCCCCAAGCCTATAGCGATGCTTGGGGTTTTTATACCCCAAGTGAAGGACTCTGCACTTGGCTGTGGAGAAACCTTTTGGCTGCTGCAGCATCCTGTGAAAGTTCTTTCCCTATGCAGGCTAACTAAGAAACACCTGTAGCTCGTTACACTGGGAAAGTTACCTTGAAACAGGTGCTGTAGCATTCAGCCAATCACTCTGGGAGATGGATGGTCAAGTGACCAATAGCCTTGACCCATCTAGCAAATCATGTGACTCCTGACTATTTAAGGCAGGGCGTTTACTCCTAAGGGTGAGGCATTTCCTCCTGAGCCTTGGAGGAGTGTGGGTGTTCCTTAGAGTAGAGCCTAAAGCCTTTGCATTAGAATATTGGTCTGCTTGGAGCTGCCTGAAGCCTTCCAGCTGCAACAACTGGTGACCCCGACATGATCCAGCCGCAACTAAGATCTGAAGGTACATGCTTCCGTACACGGGGCTCCAAGGGATGAACTGCAAATTAGAATGATGGGACAAAGCTCCACAAAAGAAAGCATGATGTTTTCCATTCTCAAACCTGCAATGACAGTCGCAGGGGCTAAAATAAGTGATGAAGCTCTCTGTGAGCTGTTAGATTGGGCGGCAGAGCATGAATGCCTGACCGACCTCAACACCCCCTTTAGCTCAGAAGCGTGGAAGCAGCTAGGGGATAAGCTAATCTATGAAACAGTATTTGGATGAAAGAACCTGACTGGTCTGCTACGTATTTGGGGAACTGTATATGATGTAATGCAGACATGGACGGTAGAAAGGAAGGAAAAAGTATTGCCAGATTCTGATGAATCCACAAGTGAAGTTTCTGAAGGGGACGATGAATTATCTGAAAGGGGACTGACCACGGGTAGTGCACCAGTTGTGCCCCCGCTGTCCTCAGATATGGAGAAAGTTGTGGGGACTGCACAGAAACTTTACCCCTCCCTGCGAGATTATGTCCAACCCAAGTGTCCTCCTTGTGATTTTTTTGCGGGAATACTCCTCTGGACAAGACAAAGCATCGGAGCGTCCCCCACCCTTCGCCCCAACAGCCTCCCCTTCTTCTGCATCTCAACCGGCTACTTCAGCCATTACAGCAGAACATGTTCTTCCTACTGCTCCGCCATTGGCCCCTCAACCAGACCAGGCACCACAAGGACAGTTCCCGGGCATGGCACCGTGGTTTACCGCAACTTCATGTCCTGCAGCATCACCCATAGCGCCCGGCTATCTGCCACGGGCACAAATGGAGCAACCCCGAACAACGCATTTCATAATACAGCAGGTTATGGCAGGCTTGCAAGGAATGTCGCAACAACTAACGGCATTGATGGAAATGTTGCGGCAGGTTACTGCTGCCGAATCTGTACCGGGACAACCTGGGCTGGCTGTGCCAACCGGCCCAGCAACGACCCTGGAAGTGGCGCCAAGCATGCCACTGACAACAGCAGTGGCACCTTCACAGACAGTGGTGCCGACACAAGTTTCTGCAACCCAGACTGCATCTCCATGGACTGTTCCACAACCGGCCACAGCCTCCGCCTTTACACGACCCGTTGGCCCAGCGTCTGCATCCTGTCAGAAGCCGTTGGACACACCCCTGCCTGATAATGTTTCATCACTGCAGGAAGCCGTGGCGACAGTCAGACAACAACAAACATGGCCAGCCCACAACTGTCCCTGGACGCTTCCCGAATGCAAGGTGACTGTGCGTCCAAAAAATTCAAAACGGTTCTGGGAAGAAGTCAAGAGGCGGGCTCTGGAGGCTGGCGACTGGGATCTAATAGAAAAAGTTGGGTTGCCTGAAAAGGGGTCTGAGCAGATTGTTCAGGGAAGTAATGAACGAACAGAGGATCTTATCCAAGTCTTCCCAGTACAAAAGGCGCTTCCTAACTCAGGTCAAATTGACAAACACGAAACCATCGCCTGGAAGGTAGTCCAAGACCTGCAAACCAAGGTAGCACAATACGGCTTAGACTCTCCTCAGGTCATGCAGATCATCAGGATATTAAATACTGACCTACTCTCCCCATTCGACATTAAACATCTAGGTCAGGTATTATTTCAACCAGTACAATATACGGTCTTTGAGGCCAATTGGAGAAGAATGGCTGAGAGAGCTGCAGCCGGAAATATGCAATTACCCCCAACTGACCCCAGATACGGAGCTCCAGCAGATGCCAGAATGGAGATCATCCATCAAATGACCCTTCTAATGGAAATAATGACATCAGCCATCAACCTGTTCCTTCCACGAGTAGAGACTAAATTTCAAGTCTCCGTCGGAGTCAGAATGTTAGAATTAATAACTAAATGTATGACTGGTTTGCTAGATGTATCTCCCATGGTATTGCTGAAAAATCTCCCTGCTTGATTTAAACTAATCTTAAAACAAAAAGGGGGAATTGTGGAGAAACCTTTTGGCTGCTGCAGCATCCTGTGAAAGTTCTTTCCCTATGCAGGCTAACTAAGAAACACCTGTAGCTCATTACACTGGGAAAGTTACCTTGAAACAGGTGCTGTAGCATTCAGCCAATCACTCTGGGAGATGGATGGTCAAGTGACCAATAGCCTTGACCCATCTAGCAAATCATGTGACTCCTGACTATTTAAGGCAGGGCGTTTACTCCTAAGGGTGAGGCATTTCCTCCTGAGCCTTGGAGGAGTGTGGGCCTTCCTTAGAGTAGAGCCTAAAGTCTTCGCATTAGAACATTGGTCTGCTTGGAGCTGCCTGAAGCCTTCCAGCTGTGACACTTGGCCTTATTAAAGCTCATGCCATTGGCCTCAGCCCAACAATCCAGTCTGTTCAAATCCCTCTGAAGGGCCTCCCTACCCTCGAGCAGATCGACACAGCCTCCCAGCTTGGTGTCGTCTGCAAATTTACTGAGGGTACATTCAATCCCCTCATCCAGGTCATTGATAAAGATGTTAAACAGAACTGGACCCAGCACTGAGCCCTGGGGAACCCCACTGGTGACCGGCCTCCAGCCGGATTTAGCCCCATTTACCACCACTCTTTGGGCCCGGCCATCCAGCCAGTTTTTAACCCAAAGGAGGGTGTGCCTATCCAGGCCAGCAGTTACCAGTTTCTCAACCAGAACACTATGAGAAACTGTATCAAAGGCTTTACTGAGGTCTAGGAAAACTACATCCACAGCCCTTCCCTTGTCAACCAGGTGGGTCACCCTATCATAGAAGGTGATCAGGTTTGATTGGCAAGACCTGCCTTTCATAAACCCATGTTGACTGGGCCTGCTCATTAATAGCACTCAAGATAACCTGTTCCATGACTTTGCCCGTCACCGAGGTCAAACTGACAGGCCTGTAGTTCCCCGGAAGGTGTGAGAGGAGAACAAAGTGTTGTACAAAGAAAAGCATAAGGATAGAAATTGCAGGCGAGCCTGTTCACTGCTGCCCCAAACAGAGGAAAAGGAAGTCATTTTAAAAGAAACGCTCCTGGAGGAAGAAGTTGAGAATACATTCCTCGACCCTCGGGAAATGCCCCGATTGGGCAGAATCAGTGTATATTATGGCAAATTTACCGATGATGTGAAATTACAATTTTGAATGAGAGACCGGAGTAAATTTAAAAGCCTCCCCAGCAAATCTCCTGGTTCCAATACAGCTGGGGAATGAAATTATTAACTTCTTGATTGATATAGGTGCCACATTTTCAGTATTGAATCAGACCTTATTGCCTGTAAGTAGACAAACTGTTAATATTGCGAGGGCAACTGGGCAGGTTGAAAAAAAGCTTTCTTTTTGAAACCACTAAGATCCAAAATTGGAAAAGTATAGGGATTCACAAATTTCTTTACCTGCCTGAGGCTCCTAGACCACTATTGGGAAGAGATTTGTTAGAACGATTCAATGTTGAAATAAAATTCAGTAATGGGGAAATAGAATTTAAAATGCCAGAAGAAAATCATATTGAAATTTTAAGCTTGGCTCTTACTGAACCTCAAGTTAAGGAGAAAGAAATTATACAAGAGATAAAAGACCAAATATATCCAAGAGTTTGGGCATCAGGAGTGCCTGGTAAAGTCAAAAATGCAGCTCCAATTAAAATTTAAATAAAAGCAGGTGCTAGTCCAGTTAGAATAAAGCAATATCCCTTGAGACTGGAAGATCGAAAAGGAATAAAAGAAATAATTGATAACTTTTTACAATTTGGATTGTTAGTTGAATGCGTATCTGAATATAATACTTCAATTTTACTTGTGAAAAAGCCAGATGGTAAAGGCTATCGTCTGGCTCAAGATTTAAGAGCTATTAACAGAACTGTAGAAGATATATATCCTGTAGTAGCAAATCCATATACCTCGTTAACTAAATTAAATAATTACCAAGTATGGTTTACCATTTTGGATCTAAAGGACACCTTTTTCTGTTTACCTCTGGCCAAGGAGAGCCAAAAAATTATTTGCTCTCGAATGGGAGAATCCAGATACAGGGAGGAAAACTCAGCTAACCTGGACAGTGTTACCCCAAGGATTTAAGAACAGCCCAGTCATTTTTGGAAATCAGTTAGTGATCTTGAATCCTGGGCTCCTCCGTCACAAAATGGGTCTTTGTTACAGTACGTGGACGATATCCTAATAGCCACAGAAACCAAAAAGGAATGTATAGATTGGACTGTGAATTTATTGAACTTTTTAGGCCTAAATGGTTATCGAGTTTCTCAGCAGAAAGCCCAACTAATTCAACAATGGGCGAAGTACCTCGGATATGAAATATCCAGAGGACAGAGAGAACTCAGACCAGACCGAAAAGAAGCCATTTGCCAAACACCTCTACCACAAACGGTAAAAGAACTAAGAACCTTCCTTGGTATGACAGGATGGTGTAGATTGTGGACTTACAACTATGGACTTTTAGTAAAACCTGAACTGATAAAAGAGAACCCATCACAATTGATGTGGACAGGTGAAGCTAAAAGGGCTTTTGAAAACTTAAAGAAGGAATTGATGCAAGCCCCTGCATTGGGACTCCCAGATGTGTCCAAACCATTTTGGTTATTCTCACATGAGAGACAAGGAATAGCATTGGGGGTGCTGGCCCAATAATTGGGTCCATATAAGAGAGCAGTAGCTTACTTCTCTAAACAATTGGATGAAGTGAGCGAAGGATGGTCAGGGTGCTTACGGGCTGTGGCAGCAGTTGTTCTCAATGTCCAAGAAGCTCATAAGTTTACCCTAGGTCAAAAGATTACTGTTCTAGTGTCCCATACTGTTTCTGCTGTTTTGGAGCAGAATGGTGGTCATTGGCTTTCTCCTGCAAGATTTTTGAAATATCAAGCTGTCCTAGTGGAGCAAGATGATGTGGACATTATAACCACTAATATTATGAACCCAGCCTCTTCTCTTAGCGGAAAACCTTCGATCCTGTGATACACGACTGTCTGGAGACCATGGAAGCTGTCTATTCCAGCAGACCGGACTTGAGAGAGGAGTCACTTGAGGACGCAGAAGATTCCTGGTTTACAGATGGAAGCAGCTTTGTGAAACAAGGACACCATAAGGCAGAGTATGCCATTACCACCACCTGCCAGGTAATTGAATCCAAACCCTTACCCGCTGAGACATCGGTGCAAAAAGCAGAAATAATAGCTTTGACCAGAGCACTGGAACTGGTGAAAGGGAAAAAGATCAACATTTGGACTGATTCTAAATACGCCTTTGGAGTAGTGAAAGCATGCTAGAGAAATATTACGATTACTTGAAGCTGTGCAATTGCCGAAAAAGGTAGCCATCATACATTGCAGAAGACATCAAAAGGGTAACACTGAACAGGAAATTGGAAATAGATTGGCAGATCATGGAGCAAGATGAGTGGCAGAGGAAACAGAAATTGTGATCACAGCCTTAACAGCAAACCTGAGACTTTAGATTTGAAACCACAATGTGTGAAATATTCTCGGGAAGATAATCTAATTGAAGACCTTAAAGGTAAAACGCAGGCAGACAAATGGGCTTATATATCCAATGGACGTCTAGTAATACCTTCCAATATATTATAGAAATTAGTCGTAGAAGAACACAATAAAACTCACTGGGGAGCTGATGCTTTATACAAATATTTGAATAGAAAAATGGTAGGTGGTAACTTGTATACAACTATTAAACAGGTCACTCGACAGTGTGAAACTTGTTTAAGAAATAATCCAAATACTAGAATCAAAGTTCAGACAGGAACAATTGGGAAGGGTAACGTTCCTGGACAACAATGGCAAATAGATTTTTCAGAACTCCCAAGGAAAGGGGGGTATAGGTACCTATTGGTACTGACAGAAACCTTTTCAGGTTGGCCAGAAGCCTTTCCTTGCAGAACCAACAAGGCAAGAGAAGTAATCAAAGTACTATTAAATTAAATAATACCACAATTTGGGGTGCCTGAAGTAATATCTTCAGATAGGGGCTCCCACTTCTGTGAATTTGCCAGGAGTCTAATTTATATTGGTATCAAGCACTCCCTCTTGCTTCGTTGAGAATTAGAGTCAACCAAGATCTAAAGATGTCCTGGTTTCAGCTGGGACAGTTAGCTCTTCTTTTTAGCAGCTAGAAGAGCTCCATGTTTTGGTTTTAGTCTGAGACTTGCTCTGAGAAGAACGCTGACAGCGCACTGATGTTTATAGTTGGCACTGAGACCTCAAGGACTTTTCAGCTTGCTGTGTTCTTGCCAGTGTGCAGGAGCACAACAGACTGAGGGGGAGCAGAGCCGGGATGGGGGGTCTACGACTCTCCTTATGATTTGTACTTAGACTTAGGATTGAGGGCCAAACTGACCAATGAAGTATTCCATATCATGCAGCGTCATGCCCACTATAAAAATGAGGGTCAGCCGGAAAGAAGGGCCTTGGTTCTTCTGGGACTCTCACTTTCAGACTCTCAGAGTGCTACTTCTGTCTTGCTCTCTATTTTCGGGCCTCTTGCTCGCCCGGGATTGTGGTATCGGGACTTATCTGTTTCAGGATCGTTAGTTCGGGACGAGACGGGCCTCGGTCAAGGGGTGGTGAGCAATTACACCATACATCACTCATTTGTATATATTTATCATTCTACATATCTGTACATATATATATTGGTAGCAGTAGTAGTAAATTGTTATTATCTCAACCCACAGGTCTCTTTTCTTTTTCTTCTTTAATTCTCTTCCTCATCCCCGGGGGAGGGTGAGTGAGTGGCTATGAGGAGTTTAGCTGCCGGAGCGGCCTAAACCACGACAATCCTTTTTTAGCACCCAACGTGGGGCCCGAAGGGTTGAGATAGCGACAGATTTGATCGGAATGTGTTAAAATAAATTTGCCGTAATTGTTCATTACATTTTTGTGGATGTCGCTGGCTGGAATGTCGCTTTATGTGCTCTCACACTTGATGCCGGAGTTATATAATTTAGCACCTTATCTGCCGTATATGATGTTAGTTCGAATTGTTGCGCGGTTTACTATCTCTGGGTGTTGGACCGGGATGAAAGGCATTTTTTCGCTAATTAAGGGTTTTGCTGTGCTGTGTAATGCTGATAAAATCGTGGGTGTTGGGACTAGTTCAGTATCTGTATTCGGCAGTGCAGAGTGGGGGTGGTGATGTGGACCTCATTTATTAATTTTAAGCACTACCTGGCGGGTGTCGTTACCAATTACACCGGTGACTTCTCTCCTTTGGAGAGCCAATTCATAAAGGGAATGGCTTCCTTCGTGTTCCCTTCCCCCCCCGCCAGGCCATTTACCAAAGCTTATGCGAATTTTGAGAATACTGAACAGCATTGGAATAATCTAAATGGTTCAATTTTGTTGCAAGGTCTCCTGAATATATGTTTTCTTATATATATATTTAGAGTTAATCGACCGTTTAGAAGTGTGTACCAATTCATTTCTCGTGTTATTGTGCTTGCTATCTCAACTCCCGCGACAAGCACTACAGCTACTCAAACCCTGGCTTCTGGTGCCCAGCGCAAAAGCAAACACCCTGCTCAAGCCACTACAACAAGCACTGCATCTACTCAGACTACAACATTATCGGTTGATCCTGTAACTAGGAGGAAATGTGTACGAAAGTCAGAACGTAGAGGAGAGGACGATGATGAAGAGCAACAAGGGCCGTTACGACAACGAGAGAAAAAGTGGGAACGTTCCATTTCTCCCCAAAGAAGTGGGCGGAGGAGAGATGACAATATCATGGAGGAGACAATAACCACCCGATCTCTAAACATGAGCAAGCTGCAAGACATTCGAACAGGTTACAACCGTCATAGAGGTGAGCCCATTGTCACTTGGTTGCTCAGATGCTGGGACATGGGGGCCAGTAGTCTGGAGTTAGATGGTAAAGAAGCCAGGCAGCTGGGAGCCCTTGCTATGGATGGAGGCATTGATAAAGCGATTGGAAGAGAGACTCAAGTTCGCAGCCTCTGGAGACAGCTCCTGGCAGCTGTAAAGGAAAAGTATCCCCTCAAGGAAGAGGTCATTTGGGCAAGTGGACCAACATAGAGAGAGCTATTCAGTACCTGAGGGAACTAGCCGTGTGAGAGTTGATTTATTTTGACACGAGAAGCGGACCAAGATGCGAGGATCCAGATGACATCCAATGCATACGACCAATGTGGCAGAAGATTCTACGGAGCGCACCATCAGCATATTCCACCTCACTGGCAATAATGGATGTCGGAGATGATGATGCACCACCCGTAGGCAATCTGGTCACTCACCTCCGATGATATGATGATAATACTTCTGTACAGATTTGCGTCACAACTGTGGAAAAGAGAGAGACGGTATAGATCACGGGGCAAGCTGTGGTTTTACCTGCGTGATCACGAAGAAGACATGAGAAGGTGGGATAGAAAACCCACCTCAGCCCTAGAGGCAAGGGTACGCCAGTTGGAAGGAAGAACCAACAGAAACAGGAATTTTTCTGATTCCTCCAGAAGTAGGAATTATTCCGATTCCTCCAGGAAAGCTGTTGCTCCAGTCTAAAGTGAGCAGTTCCCTAGACAAAATGGGAGGGTTAATCCTCCTAACAATCCTGATTCTAATCCTGCTGATCCTCCTACACAAGGAGCGAATTAAGGACATGATAACAGGCATTAGAGGGGCCCTGCCTCCAGCCAGATGGAAGAAAGGGACAATCAAGCTTACTGGACTGTGTGGACTCGCTGGCCTGGCACATCAGACCCCAAAAAGTATAAGGCTTTAGTGGACACTGGTGCCCAATGCGCCCTGATGCCATCGAACTTTAGAGGGGCAGAACCCATCTGTATTTCTGGAGTGACAGGGGGGTTTCAACAACTGACTGTGTTAGAGGCTGAAGTGAGCCTAACTGGTAAGCAGTGGCAAAAACACCCCATTGTGATTGGCCCAAAAGTGCCATGCATCCTGGGCATAGATTATCTTAAGAGAGGGTATTTCAAGGACCCAAAAGGATATCGGTGGGCTTTTGGCATAGCTGCAACAGAGACAGAGGAAGTCAAACAGTTGTCTACTTTGCCTAGTCTCTCAACAGACCCTTCTGTTGTGGGATTACTGAGGGTCGAAGAACAAGAGGTGCCAATTGCTACTACAACAGTGCACCGACGGCAATATCGTACCAACCGAGACTCTCTGATTCCTATCCATAAATTGATTCGTCAACTGGAGAGCCAAGGAGTCATCACCAAGACCCGCTCATCTTTTAACAGCCCCATATGGCCTGTGTGTAAGTCCAATGGAGAATGGAGATTGACAGTAGACTATCATGGCTTGAATGAGGTTACACCACCATTGAGTGCTGCCGTGCCAGATATGCTGGAACTTCAATATGAACTGGAGTCAAAGGCAGCCAAGTGGTATGCCACAATTGATATTGCTAATGCATTTTTTTCGATCTCTTTGGCACCGGAATGCAGGCCACAGTTTGCTTTCACCTGGAGGGGTGCCAGTATACCTGGAATCGACTGCCCCAGGGGTGGAAACACAGCCCCATTATTTGCCATGGACTGATCCAGACTACACTGGAACAGGGTGAAGCTCCAGAACACCTGCAATACATTGATGACATCATTGTATGGGGCAACACAGCAGAAGAAGTTTTTGAGAAAGGTGAGAAAATAATTCAAATCCCTCTGAAACCTGGTTTTGCCATAAAACAGAGTAAAGTCAAGGGACCCATATGGGAGATTCAGTTTTTGGGAATAAAATGGCAAGACGGGCGTCGTCAGATTCCAATGGATGTGATTAATAAAATAACAGCTATGTCTCCACCAACCAACAAAAAGGAAGCACAAGCTTTCTTAGGCATTGTGGGTTTCTGGAGAATGCATATCCCAGATTACAGACAGATTGTAAGCCCTCTCTATCAAGTGACCTGAAAGAAGAATGATTTTGAAGGGGGCCCTGAGCAACGACAAGCCTTTGAACAAATTAAACAAGAAATAGTTCATGCGGTAGCCCTGGGACCAGTCCGGACAGGACAAGATGTCAAAAACGTGCTCTACACTGCAGCCGGGGAGAATGGTCCTACCTGGAGTCTCTGGCAAAAAGCACCAGGGGAGACGCGAGGTCGACCTCTTGGGTTTTGGAGTCGAGGATACAAAGGATCTGAAGCCCGCTATACTCCAACTGAAAAAGAGATATTAGCAGCATATGAAGGAGTCCGAGCTGCTTCTGAAGTGATTGGTACTGAAGCACAGCTGCTCCTGGCACCCCGATTG
>NC_141497.1:8075864-8212972 GCF_009769465.1 Tauraco erythrolophus
AACCCGATTACTTGAAGGACAGAAAGAAACAAAACCAGATCTTAAACCGACACCTTCCCCCCCCCACCTTCCTTTTCCTCCCGGCTCTACCTCCTCCCCCCAGCAGCACAGGGGGCAGGGACTGGGGGAGTGCAGGTCAGTTCATTCCGTGCTGTTACTGCTGCTTCTTTCTTAAAGGAGAAGGAGTCCTTACACCCTTTTCCCCTGCTCCAATGGATCCCCTACCCACGAGGAAAAATCCACAAATTTCTCCAACGTGAGTCCAGCCCACTGGAAACAATCCTTCCCCACAGATTGCTCCGGTGTGGGCTATACCACAGTCTCGGGTACTTAGGGAGCTGTAGCCACTCGCTCCGGCGTGGGTCGTCACGAAGACTCCAGATGCCTTTCTGCCTTGCCGTGCCCCCAACACGACCATCCTCGGGCTCAGGCATCTTCTCCCCACGGGCTGCGAGTGGGGTCGCTGCTCACACCGAGGCGTCCTGGTTGCAGGGGGCAGCCTTGCTATCTCACCATCAGCCGCAGGGGAAACTCGGCTCCGGCACACCTCCTCCCGCTCCATCCTCACTGACCTGCTGTCGATGCAGCTGTTTCTCTCAGATCTCAGTCCTCTCCAGGTGAACTCAGCCCCAGTAGGCACCCTGGGAGTGGGGTGCCCCTGAGTTCCCCAGCTGGCTCCGCCGCCGCCATTCTCCGTGGGCGGCGCCGGCCCGACGCAGGCAGCCAGCCCGGCCGGGAGCCAGGAGCGGGGGCAGTGCCCTCCTCCCTTCTCTGGTCGATCCTGGGCGAAGCACCTTTTCCGGTTCCCTTGTCCTGACTTAAATAGGGCAATTCGCAGAGGCGCCCTATTGCTCAACCCCGAGGGGGATGGCAGTCTGATCGGTGGCCAGAACTAAGCATAACCCGGATCCCAAACCGGGGAGGTCGCAGGGAGCAAAATCCCTCTCCTGCCACCAGAACCACCCCCCCCCCTCCACATCAAACATGACAGTACCCAATCACAGCTGGGTGAGGGCCACGTGGACACATCGTGGCTAGAGTAATAATCTATAAAAGCTGCCTGTATAACAACAATAACGTCACTCTGCTATCACAAAGAATTTTGGACACAGACAGTCACAGCTGCACAGCCTCCTTTAACAGTAATCATTAATGGGGAGGCTTTTCTGGCCTAGTTGACACAGTGGCTGATGTATCTATAGTGAAAAATCCTGACTGGCCGCCCTCTCGGCCTCTGATACAAGCCCTGGCAGCTCTGATCGGAGTAGGTGGAACACAGATCCCACAGCAGAGTGCACAGACCTTGTTAGTAGTAGGCCCAGGGTAACAAACAAGCTGTTTTGAAACCATATGTTTTTGATGTCCCATGTACATTATGAGGTCGGGAATTTGTTGAATCAGTGGAATGTGAGGCTAACCTCAAATTTTTAGCACACGTCCACTGATGTCCAGGCCTGACTCAAGCTGGCAAGCCGGTCTGAGTTGATCAGTGGCCACTAAAGGTGAGCGACTGGACTGAACTCAAAAATTAGTCAATGAACAGCTCAAATTAGGACATATAATTCCCTCCAATATTTGTTATCCCAAAGAAATCAGGAAAATGGAGATTTATGTTAAAAGATTTAAGAGCTATTAATACAATCATTTCACCAATGGGTGCATTACAACCGGGTGTACCAAATCCTACTATGATTCCAGAATGTTAGCATTTGATGGCGATTGATTTAAAGGATTGGGTTATTTCACCTTTTTACTTTTTTATTTATTTACACCCTAACGATTGTCCTAGATTTGCTTTTCAGTTCCAGTGCTTAACAATGAACGACCCACGCAACAATATCATTGGATTGTACTGCCTCAAGGAATGATGAATAGTCCTACAGTTTGTCAATTGGTAGTAGATGATGCTCTCTGTCAGGTCAGACAGTAAATCAAGCTTAGCAGATTGTACATGCCTACCTTGACCGTCAATGTATTGTGCCTTCAAATACTCCAGCAGGAGTAAATCCAACAGGTTTATGTGCCAATGAATTATGGCAATCTGATATTACTTATATTCCATCGTTTAATTGATCTAAATATGTTTCTGCCTTTGTTATTGCTACTGCTCACACTGAAGAAAACCATGGGAGTACCAAGAAAATTGGGACAGACAGTGATCCGGTATGGTGCCTTTTTACAGGATTGGGGAGTGACTCACACTACCAGTATCCCTCATTCACCTATGGGACAAGCTGTATTGAACAAACTCATTTACCGTTAAAACAAATGTTTGATAAACAAAAGGGCAGTCTTCCGTATATTTCCCCGCAAGAATCCTTGGACAAAGCCACATATGTTTTAAATTTTCTTAATTTGTCTGCTTCTAGGCAACATACTATGGCTGTGGATCACAATTTTAAACCCAGTGCCATTTTTGCAGAAAAATCAACAGCATGTTATAAGAAACTGGACTCAACTCATGGGATGGCCCTGCGCCTCTGCTTACATGGGAAGAGGGTATGTTTGTGTTCTTCCCACAGGTCCATACTGGTTACCAGCAAGAAACGTAAAGCCAACCAGACTTTTGAAACTACAAATAGAGAAGGGGAGATCCAAGAATTAGCAGAGCAAGCAGAGATCACAGAAACACCGAATGAAGAGAATGGTTCAAATGGACAGACTTGTAATAGAAGATTTCATGTTAATATATCAACTGTTCTTATGTTTCTCATGTTAGGTATATATGTGTGTGAAAGTTGCTTGTATATATGCTTTGTGTCTTTTCTCGATCGGAAAGTGTATGGATTCCACCCGTAGCTACTGGAAGGAAAGAATTAACTGGTACCAAATTAATGACAAAGAATTACTAACTGGACTTAGTTGTAAGCACGTAACTTTGAAAGAGAAGCTAGGAGGATTGTTATTGAACAACATGTTGCGATTCGCAAAAACCGCTGTTAGCCGGCAGAGCACATACTGGGCAGCCTTGTTGCACGCACTGGCCACGCGTGCGGCAACGCCGTGTCAGTACCTTTGTCGTAGACTCTGCTAAGGGTGAAAAGAGATGGCTCAGAGCGGAGCTGAGGGAGGCTGCAGGGCACACTGTGTGGATAAACAGGGGACGCCCTGAAGGTGCCGTGCCTGCCTCCCTTCTCCACAACGACCCTGCCGATTGACACCCTCCTGCTCAGCGAAATCTTGGGTATAGTGGAAATAGTAAGGCCCTCGGAAAGGGAAGTAGTATACTAGAAACTGCTTTTGCAAGGCTGTACCAAAACAATATGCTAGTAACTGAAATTGCCAGTCTCCTACACAGAGTTTTATTCGTGCAAGAAAAAAAAAAAAAAAAAGGGGCAACGCTGTCACTGATCGATCACACAGATTTTTTCACCAATCTGCTCGACCTCTTCAGAAAGAGTTTGCACTGTCGCGAGCACAAGCCCGTGCCATCGTCGCTGCAAGGCACCAACCCTCGAGGATTGCAACCAAGAGGAGTGTGGCAAACTGATGTAACTGAGTTTCCCACCTTTGGTCCCACCTGCGCCATATCCACGTCACCGTGGACACTTGCAGCAGAGCTGTATGGGCGACACCAGCGCCTTCTACCGCCTTCCGATGTGTAAAACAACATTGGCTTTCAGCATTTGCTGCCCTTGGCTTACCACAGTCATCAAAACAGACAATGCTCCTGCATACGCAGGAGCAGCATGTGCTGCATTTGTAGCAGATTGGGGAATTGAACATAGAAAAGGTGTTCCGTACAACAGTACGGGTCAGGCTATTGTTGAACTGGTGCCATCAAGATGTAAAGCGACTCGCTGCCATTTTGAAAAAGAGGGGGAGATGTCCCCAACGCGCGAACTGAAAGGCGAAGGCGGAGGCAATCCAGGAGTTCCAAAGACTCGGACCTCTCTGCAGAAGAATAGAAGAAGTGCTAAATCTTCCAAAGAACGTATTAGACGACTCTGATCCAGACGAGATAGATTTTGCCTTTATCCGTAGTTTGATACGTACACGCAAAGCTGCAAAATTATACCCGCTAACACACTGCAGGTGTAGATGTAGGAATTTAGAAATTATAACTATAGAGTGTGGAGGTTGTAGTCGCATATGTCATGAATCGCAACGTGACGCAGTGCAAGGCTGTGCAGATTGTAGTCGCGCTTTAGATATTAACCCATACCAGGCGCCTGCTGCTTGGCTTAGAATAGAGAACGCTTCACGACAAAGTTAAATGCGTTGTTTGAAAGTGCAGAAGAAGCTATATTAGCACACACAGCTTTTAGGTTACAAAAACTATTGACTGTTGTAGAAGTAGCCCAAAAGACACAAGTGTTGGTACCAGATATCAGAAGCAGTGTAGACATCATGACAAGGATGGAGGAGTTTATTGGTAAGACAATAGTAACAGGAATCTTAGTTTGGTGCCAAATGACCTATGAATCAACTCCATCAGCCCGAGAGACAACATATGGGTAACCATTGCTAACAAAAACAAACCAGTCATCAATCTGCCTAGCCCTGGGTGGTATTGGAAACCCATTCCGTACCTGTCTCATAGGAGTACCAACATGGAAAGTGGCAGCCTTTAGAGGGCTGGTAAACGCCACCAACCTAACATATAGCAACTTCAATACCACAACGATCTATAGAGCGACCCCTCAACAGTATGACGGCAGAGCAGTACAATGCCGGCTTATTCATGCACTTAATGCTTCCCTCCAGTCTGATCCAGAAGAATTAGACCTGCTTGGTAGTATGCATGCAAACACTAACGCTGGGAAAATAGGAGGATGGTTTTCATTTTTGCCGTTAGACCCAACCAGCTCAAATAAAAACAGGAAACTATGGGCAACCTTAGATTCTAATCTTGACAGCGCATCGGTACTTCGCTTTCTATACTCGAGCTGCAATGGCAGCAACATTACTGAACCTCGAAGGTTGCCCGAAGGAATTTTCTTAATTTGTGGAGACAGGGCATGGAATGGCATTCCAAAACAACCAGAAGGAAGTCCTTGTTATTTAGGCCAGCTAGCCTTATTCCATCCCAATATATCCCTGTTGAGAAAATGGAGTGAAAATCACACCAGGAGAAAAAGAAGCCTACATGATCTAGACTGTAGCAGTGTAGGCAATCCCACATTTTGGAGTGAATTTGGACGAGTAGCTGCCTCCACACTTTTCCCAGGGTTAGCAGCAGCAAAAGCGCTCACCTTAGCAAAACAACTAGGTTGTTGGGCTCGTGACGAGATAACTTAACATCCAGCATTCTAGATGAATTAACGAAAGATGTAGAAAGTGTCAATCATGCAGTATTGCAAACAGAGCAGCGATTGACTATTTGCTTTTAGCCCATGGGCATGGTTGCGAAGAGATCGAAGGAATGTGTTGTATGAATTTAACAGGTCCAGGAGAGTCAGTGCATAGAAAACTTAAACAACTAAAGGACAAACTACATGCCTTGAAAGAGGTAGATGGCATCGATGGATGGTTGACTTCCTGGGGAATAGATGGTTGGTTGAGAGATCTCATCAAAACGTGCTTGGGGCCTCTTTTGTTGTTAGGCTTTCTTTTGCTTTTTGGACCATGCTTAATGCATGTGTGACCCAACGCTTGTCAGCCATAGCGCACGCCGTTTTTGAAAAAAAAGGGGGAGATGTTGGAGCCAAAGTGTTAACAGTAAGAAATGTATATCAGCGAATATAAAAGAGCACTGTCCTTGAGATAAGAAGGTAGGATGAAACTATGAAAAACAAGATGCTGAGCAAAACATACTAACCGCAAAAATGTTGAACATTGTAACAAACGTAGAAATCTCTATCCAATCACAGTGTATATCATACTCGTGCTTGTCGCGTGAACAGTAGTGCTAGACCAATTAACTTGCTAAGTACAGCGCATGAAGGCATGTACAGAAACCGAGCTATGCTATAAAAAGAGCAGTGTCACAGAATAAAGCTGAAGCCTTTTTACTCATCATATTGATGTGTCTTGCTTCCCCGTCTTCGGCCGCGACACCCTGTCCATTATCTTTGGGCAGTCTTGGCTCACTGGGGAAGTTCCGCTGGACTGGAGGCTGGCGGATGTTACCCCCATTTACAAAAAGGGCGGAAGGAGGATCCGGGGAACTACAGGCCTGTCAGTCTGACCTCGATGACGGGCAAAGTCATGGAACAGGTTATCTTGAGTGCTGTTAATGAGCACATACATGTTATACGGTGATCAGGCCCAGTCAACATGGTGTTCCAGTTTTAGCTGGGACAGTGTTAGCTCTTCCTTTTTTTAACAGCTAGAAGAGCTCCGTGCTTTGGTTTTACTCAGAGGCTCGCTCTGAGAAGAATGCTGATAGCAAGTTGATGTTTGTGGTTGGATGTGAAACTCCAAGGACTTTCAGTGTGCCGGAGTGCAGAAGCATGGCGGGATAAGGGGGGAGCATAGCTGGGACAAGGGGGACACAATTCCCCTTGTGATTTGTGGCGAACTTAAGATTGAGGGCCAAACTGGCCAATTAGTATTCCATATCATGCAGCGTCATGACCAGTATAAAAGTGAGGGGCAGCCGGGAAGAAGGGCTTTTGCGCTTTGGCTTTTGCGCTTTGGCTTTTGCCGCTTTTGTTCTTTTGCGCTTGCTGTGTTTTTTGCTCTATTGCTTTTCTTTCTTTTTTTTCTTTCCTCTCTCTCTCCCAGTACTCCCACTCTCGGAGTACTATCTCTCCCTCTCTGCCCCTCTCTATTTCGGGGCCTCGCGTTCGTCCGGGATTGCAGTTTCGGGACGAGACGGGCTTCGCATATGAGGGGGTGGTGAGCACCTACATTGTATTAATCATCTGTATTAAATCACTCTTATCTCAACCCACAGGTTTCACGTTTATCCTTTAATTCTCTCCCTCATTCCTGGGGGTGGGGGAGGGGGAGTGACCGGCTGTGTGTGGGGGGGGCGGTTCAACCTAACCCACGACACATGGGTTTATGAAAGGCAGGTCTTGCCAATCAAACCTGATCACCTTCTATGATGGGGTGACCCGCCTGGTTGATGAGGGAAGGGCTGTGGATGTAGTTTTCCTTGACCTCAGTAAAGCCTTTGATACAGTTTTCTCATAGTGTTCTGGTTGAGAAACTGATAACTGCTGGCCTGGATAGGCACACCCTCCTTTGGGTTAAAAACTGGCTGGATGGCCGGGCCCAATGAATGGCGGCAAATGGGGCTAAATCCGGCTGGAGGCCGGTCACCAGTGGGGTTCCCCAGGGCTCAGTGCTGGGTCCAGTTCTGTTTAACATCTTTATCAATGACCTGGATGAGGGGATTGAATGTACCCTCAGTAAGTTTGCGGACGACACCAAGCTGGGAGGCTGTGTCGATCTGCTCGAGGATAGGGAGGCCATTTAGAGGGATTTGAACAGACTGGATCATTGGGCTGAGGCCAATGGCATGAGCTTTAATAAGGCCAAGTGCAGAGTCCTTCACTTGGGGTGTAAAAACCCCAAGCATCGCTACAGGCTCGGGGAAGAGTGGCTGGAGAGCTGCCTGGTGGAGAAGGACCTGGGGATGCTGGTTGACTACCAGCTTGATATGAGCCAGCAGTGTGCCCAGGTGGCCAAAAAGGCCAATGGGATACTGGCGTGTATCAAGAATAGTGTGACCAGCAGGAATAGGGAAGTGATCCTGCCCCTGTACTCGGCACTGGTGAGGCCGCACCTGGAATATTGTGTCCAGTTTTGGGCCCCTCGCTTTAAGAGAGATATTGAGCTCCTGGAGCGGGTCCGGAGAAGGGCGACTAAACTGGTCAAGGGGCCTGGAAAATAAAACTTATGGGGAGCAGCTGAGGGAGTTGGGGCTGTTTAGCCCTGGAGAAGAGGAGGCTGAGGGGAGACCTGATTACAGCCTACAAATACTTGAGAAGGGATGGTGGGGGTGTTACCGAAAATCCAGAATAAGAAACTTATCAACACCAATGGGATGTAGATAAGCAGACACTTCTTTATGCGGCGCCGGGTGCACGGGGGATATCTCCTCCTAGCGTGCACACCTTGCACCAAAATTAAACTTCTTATATAGAGCTTACACATGCATAAACAAATTATTTCTCGAAAATCATTAGCATATTTTTCCCCTATTTCCGATTCTGCGCAATAAAAGTTAGAATCATCTGGAAATGAGTCTGGGGTATAATATGGGTAGGTGGTCTATGAGTCGGTGGTCGCAATCTCCCCCTGCCGGAATTACATTTTGCTTAAGTTCACAGTTTCTGGTAATTACCTCATGGTTTCTTGGCAAGTACCCATAACTCGTTAAGGCTGGCCTCTTCATTCTCATTAACCCAAACCGTGATAGCTACATGCATTCTTCTAGTTCTATGTAAGTATCATAAATCAATTGGTAGGTCAACTTGTACTTGTTATCTAATTTCTACATGATTCTAACTTATCCCTTTGGTCTTGGTACAGGATTATACAAAGACTTTAACAGCAGCATCTGGTTACTGTACGAGCATACTTTTCATTGAAATATTTCTTATAGCTTTATATTATTAAAATGAATTGCAAACTATATTAATTACAAACTATTGATTAAATTCTAATTACTAAAATTCTAAGTATCAGTAACATTTCCCCCCTTTGAAAGTGTTGAAAACTATTTCAATACTTTCACCACTTTTATCTTTACTGCTTAGCACTTATTCATTACCATTTTCAAAGCTAAGATTCGTTTCAGCATAATTTGGTGGTGAACTTTAGTCTGGTGGAATAGTAGGTAACTCTCTCATGATTCTGCGACTGATTGCAATTCTATTAGCAAACTGTTTCTTCAAACAAGTATATAACAGCATGATCATCAGGAAGACAATTAGCAATAGAAACAGAGTTTTAATCAAAGATTGGATCCAAGAGCTTAGATTCCAGCCCAGCCCTTTGAAAATTTTTCCTATCCAGTCTTCCTACATGTCTTCTCGGATTGATTCTTTTTCAATTTTTCCTAGCAAATCCTTTAATTAATCCTATATTAAATTTTCCTCAGGTGTGTGTTTGGGAATTTCAATCACTTGTTCTGTTTCTAATTGTCTTTGTTTCCTACTCACCAAGTCAGCCCACGGTTTCACCATACTACCTTCCAGCATAAGATCCAAAGAACGATTACAAACAGATATGAGAAATCAGACATGTTTCAAAGTCAGTTTCAAAGTCTCTGGGTCATGATTCACAATTTTCCAGGATGTTGGTGCTTTCTTCACTCGAGTGTAATGTATCCATGCTGTAGATTCTGCAATCTTGACTGCTGTGAAGGTTGTCAACAGTATTTGGAAAGGTCCTTTCCAGCGCTCCTGCAGAGGTTCAGAAGTCCACGTTTTCACGTAGACATAATCTCCTGGTTGGAAATCATGCACTGGAGTGTCTAAAGATAAAGGTCGATTCCAAATCGCAGCACTCCGAATTGCAGCCAAGGTTTTCCCTAGAGAAAGCAAATAGTTATATACATCTTGTTTTCCTTTTACATGCATATCTGGATTTGGTTCCGGGGACTCATAAGGTTTTCCGTACAACAATTCATAAGGACTGATAGAGGTTCCACTCTTTGGCTGTACTCTGATTCAAAGTAATGCCAAAGGTAATGCTTGCGGCCATTTTAAATTGTTTCTTGACAAATTTTACTTATTTGTCTCTTTAGAGTCTGATTCATTCTTTCTACCTTTCCACTGGATTGTGGCCTCCAGGATGCATGTAAGTCCCAGGCAATGCCCAGTACTTTGCTAACGCTTTGGACTACTTCAGCAACAAAGTGTGGACCTCTGTCAGATGAAATCCCAATTGGAACTCCAAATCTTGGAATTATTTCTTGTAGTAACCATTTTACTACTTCTTTTGCTTGTGTGGTACGACAGGGAAGGGCTTCAGGCCATCCTGTAAAAGTATCAACCCCCACCAGGACGTACCGGTACCCATTCTGTCTAGGTAATTCTGAGAAATTTACTTGCCAATAATCTCCAGGTCCTGTACTAGATTTTAACTTACCCATTTGGGCTCTTTTCTTGATTACTGGATTATTTTTCAAACATATTTCACATTTTGCAGTTATCAATTTAGCTAATCCTAACATTTTAACTGATACTACCTGTTTCTGTAAAGAAGTTACCAAGCTTCTACTCCCCAGTGACATTCTTGATGCTTTGTTTGAATTATTTCTCTCATCAAAATAGGTGGAATTACTACTTGTCAACTAGGGGTTACCCACCATCCAGCTAAGTTTTTCTTAGCGTTTAATAATTGGCCTAACTTATCATCTTCCTTTGAATATTTTGGCTTTTCCCTAGGAAGGGCTACTGTTTTGGAGGGAATTAATGCCATTTGGAACGCTTGTTTCTTTGCTACTTTCTTTGCTGTTCTGTCAGCTAAATTATTTCCAACAATTTCTTTTGTGTTTCCAATTTGGTGTGCTTTACAGTGCATGATTGCTACTTGTTCTGGTTTCTGAACTGCTTGCAGCAATTGTAAAATTTAATTCTGATGCTTAATGTTTGATCCTTGAGAGGACAATAATCCTCTTTCTTTCCACAGAACTCCGTGGACATGCACTACTCCAAAGGCATACTTGGAGTCGGTCCAATGTTCACTTTCTTCCTTTCACTTAATTCTAGGGCTCGAATCAAAGCAATAAGTTCTGCTTTTTGGGCGGATGTGGTGCTGGTCAATGCTCTGGCTTCTATAACTGTGGTGTCTGTTGTTACCGCATATCCAGTGTATCGGACCCTTGCTCCATAAAGCTGCTGCCATCTGTATACATTCCAGTCTGGTCGCTCCAGTGTACATCCTTCAAATCTTCATGACTGGAATAAACACACTCGATAGTAGCCAAACAATCATGTTCCAGTTGTCCTTCTTCCTGTGTGGAGTTTAAAAACACTGCAGGATTTACCAGGTTAGTTGTTCTTAGAATCACATCATCCTGTTCGGTTAGTACCACTTGGTATTTTATCATCCGGCTTGGGGATAACCAATGACCCCCCTTTTGTTCTAAAACAGTTATCACCATGTGTGGGACATAGACCGTTATTGTCCTTCCAAAGTCAATTTGCGAGCTTCCTGTATCAGCAGCACTGTTGCTGCCACCGCTCGCAGGCAACTTGGACATCCTTTACTCACTGTGTCCAGTTGTTTGGAGAAGTATCCAACAGGTCATTTCCAGCTGCCCATCTTCTGGGTCAACACTCCCAATGCTAGGTGTTGCCTCTCATGGACAAACAACTGAAAGTCCTTAGTCAAGTCTGGAAGTCCTAAAGCAGGTGCTGACATCAAACCACATTTTAATTCGATAAAAGCTTTTGTTGATCTGGTCCCCACACAAAAGGAGAAATCTTTTGGGCTTCATACAAAGGGTTTAGCAATCAGCCCGTAATTCATGATCCAAAGGCGACACCACCCAGCCATTCCTAAGAATGCTCTGAGTTCATGAATATTTTCTGGTGTCCCAGTTTAGCTGGGACAGAGTTTTTTTTAACAGCCAGAAGAGCTCCCTGTTTTGGTTTCACTCAGAGGCTCACTCTGAGAAGAATGTTGATAGCAAGCTGATGTTTGTGGTTGGAAGTGAAACTCCAAGGACTTTTCAGTGTGCGGAGTACAGAAACACGGCAGGATAAGGGGGGAGCATAGCTGGGACAAGGGGGACACGATTCCCCTTGTCATTTGTGTGGAACTTAAGACTGAGGGCCAAACTGGCCAATTAGTATTCCATATCATGCAGCGTCATGCCCAGTATAAAAGCGAGGGTCAGCCGGGAAGAAGGGCTTTTGCGCTTTGGCTCTTTTGCACTTTTGCTCTTTTGCGCTTGCTGCGCTGTTGCTCTGCTGTTTTTTTTTCCTTTCTCTCTCTCTCTCTTCTCTCTCTCTCTGCCCCTCTCTATTTCGGGGCCTCGCGTTCGTCCGGGATTTGCAGTTTTCGGGACGAGACGGGCTTCGCATACGAGGGGTGGTGAGCACCTACATTGTATTAAATCATCTGTATTAAATCACTCTTATCTCACCCACGGGTTTCACGTTTACCCTTTAATTCTCTCCCTCATTCCTGGGGTGTGGGAGGGGGAGTGACCGGCTGGTGTGGGGCGGTTCAACATAACCCACGACATCTGGTTCAGGTATATTGCAAATAGCTTCTTTTCGACTTTTTCCCAATTGTCGCTGTCCTTTAGAAATTTCAAAGCCCAGATATATTACAGTCTGGCAAGCTATTTGGGCCTTTTTTCCTGGATACCTTGTACCCATTAGTCCCAGAAAGTTCAAAAGAATCTATTGTTACCTGGATACAAGTTGACTTCCTCCTCTGTAGCAATCAGTATATCATCCACATATTGTAGCAGTAGATGTCCAGGCCTTGGTTTCTCTTGTTTCCGTATCTCAAGTTCTCTTGCCAACTGATTTCCAAAGATTGTCGGACTGTTTTAAATCCTTGGGGTAGCCTTGTCCATGTTAATTGCATCTTTCGTCCAGTCTGTGGATTCTCCCACTCAAAAGCAAACAGTTTTCTATTTTCTTTTTCCAAGGGTATACAAAAGAAAGCATCTTTTAGATCAAGCACTGTAAACCACTGATAGGTCTCTTTTAACGAGGTTAGTAGTGTATACGGGTTTGCTACTACTGGGTAAATATCTTTGACTATTTGATTCACTGCTCTTAAATCCTGTACCAGCCGGTATTCTCCGGACGGTTTTCTGACTGGCAAGATAGGAGTATTGTATTCAGATTCACATTCCTCTAAAATCTTGTACTTCAAGAACTTGTCAATTAATTTCTTCAATTCTTGTCTGATTTCTGGTTTAATTGGATATTGTTTCAATTTAACTGGTTTTGCCCCTTCTTTTAATTCTACTTTAACAGGCTCTGCCAGTTTTGATTTGCCAGGGATATCTGTTTCCCATACTGTGGGAATCACAGCAAAATCTACATCCGAAGGAATTTCTTGTCCTTCGGTTGTTTCCTGAATCATCAGAATTTCACCTGTTTTTGATTCTGGTATTTTTAAGAGAATCTCTCCTTCTTCAAAACTAATCTGAGCATTTAATTTAGACAATAATCTCTTCCTAATAAGGGTACTGGACATTCAGGTACATACAAAAATTCATGGGTAATTATCTTTTTCCCAAATTTTAAATCCAGGGGGTTTTAGGAATGGTCTGCTTTCCTCTTTCCCTGTTGGCCCCTATAATATTTGCTGGTTTTGTTCCAATTTTTCCTTTACAGGTGTTTAATACTGAAAATGTTGCTCCAGTGTCCACTAAAAATTTAACTTCTTTTTCTCCCAGCTTAATTACAACCAGAGGCTCAGCTGGTTCCCCTCCGGTCCCCTTCAGTCATCTAGCATCATTATTTTAGCCATTTCTTGCTGAGCATTTCCCTTTCTAGGGCAGTCTCTTTTCCAATGTCCCTCTTCCTTGCACAAAGCACACTAATTCATTCCTAGGGAGTGTTAAAATTCCTGCCACCACCGTTCACAAATCCTCCTTTTCCACCGAATCCTGAACCTCTTTCTCTGGCCTTGTCCTCTATTCACTGTTCCTGTCATGACTGCTAGCAGCCTATTTTCCCGAGACTTTCTTTCCTCCTGTTCTCTATTGTTATACACCTTCCAGGCTCCTTCCATCATCTTATTCAAACTCCTAGAGTCTTCTCCCTCTAATTTCTGAAGTTTTCTTCCTTATGTCTGGTGCTGATTGTCCCATAAAAATCAAAGCCAATTGTATTTGTGCTGCCTCAGTTTCTATCTTAAATCAGTATATTTCTGGCAGCTTCCTTCAGTCTTTCCAGAAACACTGAGGGAGATTAATTTTTGTCCTGCCTTACTTCATATAATTTAGACCAATTCAAAGATTTAGGCATGGCATGTTTAATTCCGTATAAAATCCATTTCTGATACCGACTCAGTCTCTGTCTGTGCTCCGCATTATTTGGATCCCACTGCGGATCCCCAGATGGAAAATTCTGTTCTAAAGTTCCAGTCATATTTTCATTCAGAACTGCCACTTCAGCCTGTGCTCTACCTGCTTTCAACACCATTTGCTTTTCTGTATAATCCAATAAATTATCTAAAACCACCTGCAAATCACTCCATTCTGGGTCCTGCGTTCTAATTATAGTATCCACCACTCTTCCTACCCTTTCAGGATCCTCTCTATAAAGTCCGGCTGCCTGTTTCCAAGCCATCAAATCGGTAACTGAAAAAAGGCACCTTTACATACACCGGCCCATCGTTGCCAACTCCCTGCCGCAGGGGAGCTATTGTGTGTGTCTGCTGCCGAGTTCTCCGAGAAACAGGAGTATGAATTACAACCTCAGAGGGACCCTCCTCGGCATCCTCAATGCCGCTGCTTTCTGGTTCTTGCATCTGTTCCTGATATTCTCGACCCCAATTTCTTCTCTCCTAGGAGGAGATGTATCTAATTCTGGTCACTCATCAGCTTCAGGAATAATCCTCTTTTTCAAACAATCCTTTCCAATATCACATGTTGTACAACACTTTTTCTCCTTTTATTCCCTGTAGCAACAGCTAATCAGACCATTTCCATCAATCAGTCTGCGCTCCTTCTGCCAATCTTTTCTTTGCCTTAAATAGAAAACAAATCTACATAAGGTATTTCATCCCATTTCTCTTCCCTTCTACAAAAACAGCATTAACTGAAAAATAGTGTTATAATTCAAAGTACCATTCACAGGCCATACTTCTTGATCTTCTAATGTGTATAACGGCCACCACTGATTACAATATTGAATCATTTTGTTCTTTTGCAAATCATCTCCTATATCTCCCCAATGTGCTAACAAACATCCTAACGGAGAAGTTTTCGGGATTTTGTCATTTGTAGCCAAATTACTCGCACTTTTACTTTTAAAGAAACGAGTTAACTTAGATGCCATGATATAATTGTTTTACAGTACAATATACAATCACTCAAATCTGTCGCTTTGTTCTTCTCCGACTGCACCCCTCGCGGAATAGCAGGACCACGGATCCGAACTCTGCACTTGCTTTGTGTTCAGTTGCACGTCTCTTTCTCACAGTCACACTCGCACAGTTCTGCAATTATTACTTTGAATACAAGTATGTAACACAATAAACACAAAACTCAGCGCCTCAGTACCCAGTCAAGACATACAATTCCACAATATAGCACACAAGAAAACTTCTAACTTACGTTAGAGGCACAACTTATAGAACACTATAGCTAGCATATAGGTTCCAAGTCTCCGCTATGTCCAACCCTGCAATAGCTTTCGCTTATGGCTTACGGGCAGACGCCCAGGCTTCCACTCCACGAGGATCCTCTGCCCAACCCTGCGCAACTTTCACCGCGACTGACAGGCAGGCTACAGCGAGGGGACTCGAACCCACTCGCAGTGGGGACTCGAACCCACTTTCCAGAGGCTGGACTCGAACCCCCTCTATGTGGTGGGACTCGAACCCACTCACAACAGTGGGACTCGAATCCACTTTCCAGAGGCGGGACTCGAACCCCCTCTATGTGGTGGGACTCAAACCCACTCACAACGGTGGGACTCAAACCCACTCGTTTAAAACAAAGAAGTGTCTTACCCAAAATCCAGGGGACGTCGCGAAGAACCTTACGGATCGGGGATCGATGGGTGTCCCCGAGAAATCCTCAGTGCCGGCTGGAACCGATCAGGTCCCCGACTCCTCCGGTCTCCTTCAGCGAGGTCCCATCTGGGGTCGCCAAAACTGTTACCGAAAATCCGGAATAAGAAACTTATCAACACCAATGGGATGTAGATAAGCAGACACTTCTTTATTGCGGCGCCGGGTGCATGGGGGATATCTTCTCCTAGCGTGCACACCTTGCACCAAAATTAAACTTCTTATATAGAGCTTACACATGCATAAACAAATTATTTCTCGAAAATCATTAGCATATTTTTCCCCTATTTCCGATTCTGCGCATAAAAGTTAGAATCATCTGGAAATGAGTCTGGGGTATAATATGGGTAGGTGGTCTATGAGTCGGTGGTCGCAATCTCCCCCTGCCGGAATTACATTTTGCTTAAGTTCACAGTTTCTGTAATTACCCTCATGGTTTCTTGGCAAGTACCCATAACTCGTTAAGGCTGGCCTTCTTCATTCTCATTAACCCAAACCGTGATAGCTACATGCATTCTTCTAGTTCTATGTAAGTATCATAAATCAATTGGTAGGTCAACTTGTACTTGTTATCTAATTTCTACATGATTCTAACTTATCCCTTTGGTCTTGGTACAGGATTATACAAAGACTTTCATAGCAGCATCTGGTTACTGTACGAGCATACTTTTCATTGAATATTTCTTATAGCTTTATATTATTAAAATCAATTGCAAACTATATTAATTACAAACTATTGATTAAATTCTAATTACTAAAATTCTAAGTATCAGTAACAGGGGGGTGGGGGAAGGGCTCTTTACATTAGTGATGGGTGTAGGACAAGAGGAAATGGGTATAAGCTTAGTCAGGGGACATTCAGGTTGGATGTTAGAAAGTATTTCTTCTCTGAAAGGGTTGTCAGCCACTGGAATAGGCTGCCCAGGGAGGTGGTTGAGTCCCCATCCCTGGATGTGTTTAGAAAAGGGTGGATGACTACGTAAGGATATGGTTTAATGGAGATTAGGATGGTTGGACTGGATGATCTATAAGGTGTTTTCCAACCTAGAATCTATGAATCTATGAAAACAGGGAGCTGTGTACATGCTTGGACTGCTGCATAAAACTTAAGAATGCAGAAATAAACTATTCCATTGTTGATTGGAGCATGGGAAGGGGCTCTGTATGGCTATAATATGGTAAAGTGAAAATAACTTCTCATGAGACCCAGGAGAGAGATCCAGGGAGATCTTCTAGCAACCTTCCAGTACTTAAAGGGGGCCTACAAGAAAGCTGGAGAGGGGCTTTTTACAAGGGCGTATAGTGATAAGGCAAGGGGCAATGCCTTTAAACTGAAAGAGGGTAGATTTTGATTACATATAAGGAAGAAATTTTTACAATGAGGATGGTGAGGCACTGGAACAGATTGCCCAGAGAAGTTGTGGCTGCCCCCTTCCTGGAAGTGTTCAAGGCCAGGTTGGATGAGGCTTGAGCAACCTGATCTAGTGGGAGGTAATCCCTGCCCATGGCAGGGGGGTTGGAACTAGATTATCTTTAAGGTCCCTTCCAATCCAAAACCATTTTATGATTCTACGTTCTATGATTCTATAATACCACCTAGCTCCCACTTTGCACAAACTTGTAGTAAAGAAATACTTTGACCCTGTGTGTATTGGCTTGCATACTGGGTAAAGATCCAACTTTTTGGACAACAGTGTGCTATTTGTTCCTTTAGGGAAGCAATTACAAGAGAATATTGTCCTTTTGAAAAATGCCATTTCCAAGCTTTGTGTGATTTTTGAGGAAGGTGTGACTCAAATACATCCCGAGGCCCCAGAAACCAGCTGCTAACATAGATAAACTCCACACTTTTTGTTGGAAGTCGATCCTGTGTTGTGAGAGGGGGGCTGACTCATCAGTTCTGAACACGCAGGGTTGGCAACGCGGTCCGAAATCCGAATGCCTTTAACCCGTGGCAGCCGAGCTGGCCTCCTCGACGATGGCAGCTCTCGCGGACATCCTGCTTAGCCCACACCTGCGGGCGATAGCGATGCGGGGCGGGATGGGGCGGCCCGAGCACCCCGAGCTCCCCCCCTTGTGGGCCGCGCTCCTTCCCCGCCCGGTGACAGGCGGCGCTAGGCTCCTCGGCGCGCCGAGGTTGCTATGGCGACTGGCGGTGCGAGGCCTCGAAGGGGCGCTGTTAGCCGCTCTGGGTCGCGACCATCGTGGCGGTGCGTGTGGGGGTGAAACTGAAAGTGAAGGGTTTGGGCCGTGGCGCAGCGGGACTGAGTCGCTGGCTCCTTCCCATGAGTGTTTTGAGCTACCCTGGCCCGAGCATGTTGGATAGTTTCGACCGAGCTCCAGATGCTGGCCGAGGAGGTCCCGCTTCCGTCAGCGGCGCGGGTGTGTTGGAGAGCAGCAGCGGGGCCTGTCTCGAGGGCAGCAGTTTCCACAGCTCAGGCTCGGCCGAGAAGCAGCGCAAAACGGGTGGCCTCTTCCTGCAGCAAGAACCGTTGCGGCCTCTGAAGACAGCGCCGCTGGGCATCAGAAACGCAGGTACTGGCCGCCGTGCAGCGGCCCCCTCCCCCGCCCTTCCGGAGGCCCTCGGTGCCGAAGGTGTCGAGGAGCGGCCCACTAAAGCTCGCCGCGCTCCCTTCTTTTGCGCGCACCCGCCCTAATCCTGCTTCGCTTGCCGTTCCGACACCCCATCCCATTCCCTTCGGCGTCTTGTTGAGAGTGGAGCCCTGGGGCTTCCCCTCCACCTCCTTCCGGCCTGGCCACGAGGACGCGTCCTTTCTCCCACCCCCTGCACCTAGGGGCTGAGAGGCTACCGTGGCCTGAGGGTCAGCGCTCCACGCATTCCCGGGCACCCTACCTGGCTCCTCTCGACACCGCATGGAGATGAGCTGCGTAAAGGACCTGGCAATTGCACTTTTCCTTAGATAGGTACCGGTCCATAACCCAGAAACATGACTGCTCAATAAAGGTGTGGTATTGCATTGCAGTCTGCTTGCAACACCTCTCTGTCTGTCCCTCCCTTTTGTGCCCATACATCTGTTTGTGTATGTTTTATCCATTTGTAATCTGATTGTAGATGGTCTCAGTCTTCCCCTTATTGAAGAACTCTAACTCTGGTCTAAAGGTTTGCCAAAAGAACCCAACCCAACAGTAACATAAAGCGTTGTTTTGTTGGTTAGCTTTTTCAGGTAGATATCAGATTCTGTTTTAAATAAATGTAGGAGCTAATCTGTAAAGATAGATTTGGAAATTGTGGTTTAAAAAAATGCTATTTGATTGGATTTTTTTTTTCGCAAATGGTGAATGAGAACAATGATAGTTAAGTGTCTTTCAGGATTATGTTAAAAATTAGTGTCTTCCATTTATCGACCTTCAAAGTCTTGCCTTTGCATCTGAAATCTATGAAAAACCCACAAAACCAGCAAGCATATCATAAGATTTATTAGTTTCTTGGGTTAACTCTCTTAGAAAACATGTTTTCATGAAGGAGGAGAGAGCTCTTTTCCTTTTTTTTTTTGTCACCTTCACTTGAACATTGTGTTAACTTTCTGTCGTGTAGAAAGGCATCTAGAGTTTACGAAAGTGAAAACTTCATCCATATTTAAGAAAATATATTTAAAGTACATTTGAAAGTCTATTTATAGTATAAGTAAAAGTATATTTAAAGTCCAAAAAATGATGTATTTTGTGTGTACTCTGTGTGAATACATACTAATTTAGCAATTTCTAAGAGAAACTTTTAACAAAAACTTTTCAGAACACCTGCAACAGGCAAGAATTCTATCTGGATCACAAGATAAAGTTTCAGTTCCTGATTCTGAACTGGAAATGGCTGAACCTCAGGTGGCTGTGGCTTCTGTGGTAAGGTCAAAGTTGTCTGTTAAAGCACCTGAGTTTTATCCATCAGGATACAACCAGAACTTCAATCAGAGCTTCACAGTGAGTGTTTATCTTCTCTTCTTAGGATATGCCAATTTACTTATATTCAAATTAACAATGTTTTCTTGAGATTTTGTGTATCAGATACTCGAATGCTGCATTTGCTGAAGAGATTCAAAAAATTTGGATGATAACCTCCAGAGACACAGTCAGAATATTAAGTGATAACGAGTGATTATGCTGTGTGGGGGATATTTTACTAAAGCTTGCTGCAGATAACCACATTCCTTGTTGATTACACCAAGTTTTGATTACACCCAACATCACAGTAAGCTGTCCTTTTTGGCGACTGCCTCTGTTGTAGTTAAATATGCACTGCATGTTAAGTAAAAGCTTAACCGCACCTATACTCAGATTTCACAGGTTTTTGAAGCAAGTGTGGGAGAAAGCTTGAACTTGAGCTTTTCTAAGCACAGGCTTTAACCTTTCCTAAATTTACTGTGCCATGGGTATGATTGACTATGACTACCTAACTTTATGTACTATTATGTCTTTTAATTCCTCCAGTGATACTTTATCACCAAAGGGAAAAAAAGTAGGGTTGGACTCATTCCTAGCAGTTAACCTACCCACATACCTAATATGAAATAGATTTTCAGCCAGACTAAGGGTAATCTCAGATCAGTATTGTATATTAATACACATAATAGAAAGTTGATAGTTCTTATGTCTACTCCCCTTGACTTCCATAGTATTGCTACAGTAATTCTACTCCAGGGAAGATCTATGTGAATTCTTAGAACGTCCTTTGTTATGCTAGCAGACAAACTCTGGTACTATATATAATAGGTGGGAACTGTTCATTTTAGAAATAAAATCAAGTGATAAAAACAATTATACTGAAACAAATAGATTTTTATTAACTTAAAGAAAAATACTTGAACTGAATGCTCAACATGGTGGTTTGGTGTTTTGAAGTTTTTTTCCTCATCAGTAAAATCAATGTTATCTGGATGTTACCAGCTTTTCCAGCTTACTGAATAAAATCAATCCTGAATAATACAAGCCCATAGCCAATATACAACTGTGAACAAATGCCAGTGCAAACATACTTCAATGAAAAGATAATCTAGTGGAAAAAAAAATATTACTTTGTCCAAGTACATGTTACATGTTTTCTATAAAGAAAAAATGCTGTTTGGAATGGTATGTGTGCGCATGCATATAATGACAAAGTTTTGAGGCCAGCAATGTTGCTTTCAGCTGTTTTGCAAAAACACACAAGCATGTGGGAGTTCCTGGTTCCTATGTTGTAGGAATATGCCATGAATATAAGTGACTCATCTATTAATGAAAATAATTCTTAAAAGGCTAACAAAACCTAGAACGTTTATTTGGAAGTATGTTGCAGGGACCCTAGTCTAATCAGAGCATACTAGGCATAGAATAGTGATATTTGAGACTTGTTAGTCCTTTGCTACTACAAAGTTTGGGATTTTTTTTTTTAACTTTAATGACTGAATTAATTTCATAAACTGAGTCCGCCTATAATAAAAATAAGGAATTCAGCACACTTTACTATTACACAGATTTTCACCATGAGTCTTAAATTTGAATCAAAACAAAGTTCTGAGAAACTTCTGGTTTCCTGACTTAGAATTAATACTTCTTAGCTATCATCTACAATGTTCCCTGGAATTTTTAGATTATAGAATCATAGAATGGTTTGGGTTGGAAGGGACCTTAAAGATCATCTAGTTCCAACCTCCCTGCCATGAGCAGGGACACCTTCCACTAGATCAGGTTGCTCAAAGCCTCATCCAACCTGGCCTTGAACACCTCCAGGATGGGGCAATCCACAACTTCTCTGGGCAACCTGTTCCAGTGCCTCACCACCCTCTGAGTGAAAAATTTCTTCCTTATATCTATCTAAATCTACCCTCTTTCTGTTTAAAGCCATTGCCTCTTGTCCTATCACTACATGCTTGTAAAAAGCCCCTCTCCAGCTTTCTCGTAGGCCCCCTTTAAGTACTGGAAGGCTGCTAGAAGGTCTCCCTGGAGCCTTCTCTTCTCCAGGCTGAACAGCCCCAACTCTCTCAGCCTGTCTTCATAGCAGAGGTGCTCCAGCCCTTGGATCATCTTCGTGGCCCTCCTCTGGACCCACTCCAGCAGCTCCATGTCCTTCTTGTGTTGGGGACTCCAGAACTGAATGCAGTATTCCAGGTGGGGTCTCACAAGAGCAGAGTAGAGGGGCAGGATCACCTCCCTCAACCTGCTGGCCACGCTTCTTTTGATGCAGCCCAGGATATGGTTGGCTTTCTGGGCTGCCAGCACACATTGCCGGCTCATGTTGAGCTTCTCATCCACCAGCACCCCAAGTCCTTTTCCTCAGGGCTGCTCTCAATCCATTCTCTGCCCAGCCTGTACTTGTGCTTGGGATTGCCCCGACCCACGTGCAGGACCTTGCCCTTGGCCTTGTTGAACTTCATGAGGTTCTCACAGGCCCACCTCTCCAGCCTGTCAAGGTCCTTCTCGATGGCATCCCTTCCCTCCAGTGTGTCAACCACACCGTGCACTTTGGTGTCATCAGCAAATTTGCTGAGGGTGCATTAAAGTCCAATGTCCATGTCGCTGACAAAGATGTTAAAACAGCACAGGCCTCAATACTGATCCCTGAGGAACACCACTCGTCACTGGCCTCCACTTGGACATCGAGCCATTGACCGCAACTCTTTGAGTGAAACCATCCAGCCAATTCCTTATCCACCGAGTGGTCCATCTGTCAAATCCATGTCTTTCCAATTTAGAGACAAGGATGTTATGCAGGACAGTGTCAAATGCTTTGGAGAAGTCCAGGTGGATGATGTCAGTTGCTCTTCCCTTATCCATCATGCTGTAACCCCGTTGTAGAAGTCCACCAAATGTCAGGCACGATTTGCCCTTAGTGAAGCCATGTTGGCTGTCACCAATCACCTCCTTTTTCCCATGTGCCTTACCATAGTTTGCCAGGAGGATCTGCTTCATGATCTTTCCAGGTATAGGAGTGAGACTGACTGGCCTGTAGTTCCCTGGGTCATCCTTTTTTCCATTTTTTAAAATGGAAGCTATGTTTTCCCTTTTTCCATTTGTTGGGAACTTCACCGGACTGCCATGACTTCTCAAATATGCTATATAGTGGCTTAGCAACTTCATCTGCCAGTTCCCTCAGGACCCGCAGATGCACCTCATCAGGTCCCATGGACTTGTCCACCTTCAGGTTCTTTAGATGGTCTCGAACCTGATCTTCTCCTACAGTGCGCAGTTCTTCGTTCTCCCAGTCCCTGCCTTTGCCTTCTGTGACTTGGGCTGTGCAGCTGGAGCTCTTGCCAGTGAAGAATGAGGCAAAAAGTCATTGAGTACCTCAGCCTTCTCCATACCCTGGTATCCAGATCCCCCGTTTCCTTCAGGAGAGGGCCCATGTTTTCCCTAGTCCTTTTATCACTGACATACCTATTGAACCTTTTCTTGTCCCTTGATGTCCCTGGCCAGATTTAATTCTATCAGGGCTTTATCTTTCCTAACCTATTCCTTGGCTGCTCGGACAATTTCTCTGTATTGCTTCCAGGCTACCTGTCCTTGCTTCCATCCTCTTTAGGCTTCTTTTTTTGTGTCCCGCGTTGGTCCAGGACCTCCTTCTTCATCCATGCAGGCCTCCTGGTGTTTCTCCTTGACTTCCTCTTTGTTGGGATTCATCGCTCCTGAGCTTGGAGGAGGTGACCCTTGAATATTAACCAGCTTTCTTGGGCCCCTCTTCCCTCCAGCTTTTATCCTGTGGCACTCAGCCAAGCAGATCCCTGAAGAGGCCAAAGTCTGCTCTCCTGAAGTCCAGGGTAGTGAGCTTGCTGAGCACCCTCCTTGCCATCTGAAGGATCTTGAACTCCACCAATTTATGGTCACTGCAGCCAAGGCTGCCCTTGAGCTTCACATTCCTCACCAACCCCTTCTTTGTTGGTGAGAACAAGGTCCAGCATAGCACCATGACAGCACCTCTCCTCGTTGGTTCCTCTGTCACTTGGAGAAGGAAGTTATCATCAATGCATTCTAGGAACCTCCTGGGTTGCTTCTGCCCTGCTGTGTTGTCCCTCCAACAGATATCAGGGTGGTTGAAGTCCCCCATGAGGACCAGGGCTCTTGAACGTGAGGCTGCTCCTATCTGTCTATAGGGGGCCTCATCCACTCCATCTTCCTGGTCAGGTAGCCTGTAGCAGACCCCTACTGCTATGTCCCCTGTCCCTGCTCTCCCTTTAATCCTGACCCATAAACTTAGGAGCATTTAAGTTGGGCCCCCGATGAAGCTGACTTACTTGTAGAATAATTTAGGTTGGTGTCCTGGTTTTAGCTGGGACAGTTAGCTCTTCTTTTTAGCAGCTAGAAGAGCTCCATGTTTTGGTTTTACTCAGAGGCTCGCTCTGAGAAGAATGTTGATAGCAAGCTGATGTTTGTGGTTGGAAGTGAGACTCCAAGGACTTTTCAGTGTGCCGTGTTCTGGCTGGAGTGCAGAAGCACGGTGGGATAAGGGGGGAGCATAGCCGGGACAAGGGGGGCCACGATTCCCCTTGTGATTTGTGGTGGAACTTGACTGAGGGCCAAACTGGCCATTAGTATTCCATATCATGCAGCGTCATGCCCAGTATAAAAGCGAGGGTCAGCCGGAAAGAAGGGCTTTTTGCGCTTTGACCTCTTTCACCGCTTTTGCTCCTTTGCGCTTCTGCGCTTTTGCTCTATTGCTTTTTTTTTTTCCCCTCTTTCTTCCAGTACTCCCACTCTCAGAGTACTGTCTCTCTCTCTCTCTCTCTGTTTCGGGGCCTCGCGTTCATCCGGGATTGCAGCTTCGGGATGAGATGGGATTGGATAAGAGGGGGAGGTGAGCATCTACACTGTGTATTACTTATCTGTATTAAATTGTTCTTATCTCAACCCACAGGTTTCCCGTTTCTCCTTTAGTTCTCTCCCTCATTCCTGGGGTGGGGGAGGGTGAGTGAGCGACTGTGTAGGGTTTGGTTGCCAGAGCAGCCTAACCCATGACAGTTGGGTAGGACCTCTCAAGTTCAATCCCCTCTTGGTCCAATCCCCAACTCAAGGCAAAACCAATTTGGATCAGGTTGTTGAAGACTTTATCCTTATGAGTAGTAACAGTTTGCAATCCTTTCCTTAAACCCTTTTTTTTTTTCCTGTTTCTGATGGGCCACATTAAGTAACTCTGTCTTCAGTATTATTTACTGGGCAAATATTCTACTTAATTAAACTCTGTAAGAAATCTTTCTCGTTTTTCTTCTGTTATATTGATGTGTCTTTTGTTAGCTTAAGTTGTATATCCTTACAACATGGGTCTTTGAAAAATTTTGGAAAATCTGCATTTTTTTCCCCACACATTCTTCACAGGTCATGAAACTAATGTTAGTACTTGATTTTCAGCAATGTGTATCTGTCCTTCTCCACAGTGCGTATCCAGGGCTTTTATCTTTCACAGATCCATGTTGTTTCACAGTAGAGGAGAGACTGAGGCATTTTGAAGACAGAAAGTAAAGGATATCCCCTCATTAAGAGAGGGATGGTGGGGAGAGGGAGAATATAATTATAAACCTTATCAATGTATTTATGTCCACTAAGTATAGAAAAAGTGATTTATCATTTTTATATCAATTTTTCATTACAGTAGATATATTTTAAATATTTGTAATGTTAAATAATAGATCAGTTGAGAATTCTGATATCCTGTATGTTACACTTATGTCTTGAATCACTAATTATAAGTCGTTTTTTTAGCAGTCCTTCTTCAGGTTCCTGCTTGCACCTCTGAGATCTCATATGAGATACTTTTCACATTCTTTTGTATAGTGTGACAAAGTGAATTATTTGTAGTGTTATTACTCGTTACATCACAAAGTATGTTTCTTCCTATGTTATTCCTCTCACTAGCATTGTAATCATCCAGAACAACATGGACTTCAGAGACTGTTACATACATTCATTTTTGAATGGACAAAATTAGCAGCCTTCTGTTCCATCAGCAGGAGCATAAGCATTGATAAAATGGTATCATTTGTCCAAGCAACCAGAGATCAGGTTAGGAAAGCTAAAGCCCTGATAGAATGAAATCTGGCCAGGGACATCAAGGGCAAAAAGAAAAACTTCTATAGGTATGTCAGTGATAAAAAGAGGTCTAGGGAAAATATAGGCCCTCTCCGGAAGGAAACGGGAGACCTGGCTACCCGGGATATGGAGAAGGCTGAGGTTCTCAATGACTTCTTTGCCTCAGTCTTCACTGGCAAGTGATAGGACAAGGGGAAATGGCTTTAAACTGAAAGAGGGGAGATTTCGATTAGATCTAAGGAAGAAATTTTTCACTCAGAGAGTGGTGAGGCACTGGACCAGGTTGCCCAGAGAAGTTGTGGCTGCCCCATCCCTGAAAGTGTTCAAGGCCAGGTTGGATGAGGCTTTGGGCAACCTGGTGTAGTGGAGGATTTCCCTGCCCATGGCAGGGGGATTGGAACTAGATGATCTTTGAGGTCCCTTCCAACCCTGTCCATTCTATGATTCTATGGTATTGTTCTAGCTCCTCCTTTCTTTTGGGAGCTGGTGTGTTTACTGTCTGTTTTTTAACCTCTGTAACTGCAAATTAATGCAATACCGTTTTAATAGTTTGTCCTGTTTTCAGCTGGGACAGAGTTAGCTCTTCTTTTTAGCAGCTAGAAGAGCTCTGTGTTTTGGTTTTAGTCTGAGACTTGCTCTGAGAAGAACGCTGACAGCGCACTTATGTTTATAGTTGGCACTGAGGCCTCAAGGACTTTTCAGCTGCCGTGTTCTTGCCAGTGTGCAGGAGCACAACAGGATAGGGGGGAGCATAGCCGGGATGGGGGGTCCACGACTCTCCTTATGATTTGTACTTAGACTTAGGATTGAGGGCCAAACTGGCCAATTGGTATTCCATATCATGCAGTGTCATGCCCAGTATAAAAATGAGGGTCAGCCAGAAAGAAGGGTCTTTGCTCTTCTGGGACTCTCACTTTCAGACTCTCAGAGTGCTCCCTCTGTCTTGCTCTCTATTTTCGGGCCTCTTGCTCATCCAGGATTGTGGTATCGGGATTTATCTGTTTTGGGTTCCTTAGTCTGGGACAAGATGGGCCTTGGTCAAGGGGTGGTGAGCAATTACGCCGTACATCACTCGTTTGTATATATTTATCATTGTACATATATGTATATATTCATATATTAGTAGTAGTAGTATTAAATTTTTCTTATCTCAACCCACGGGTCTCTCTTCCTTTTCTCCTTTAATTCCCTTCTCATCCCCAGTGGGTGGGGGAGGGTGAGCGAGCGGCTGTGTGGAGTTTAGTTGTCGGAGTGGCCTAAACCATGACACAGTTTCATTTCATGCCTTGTAGTCTTTTATCCATTGTCAAGAGATGCAAATTTGCTGACTTTAAAAGATCAGTTTTCCTAGCTGTATTTTATACATGGGAATGGTACACTGTATTGTATTTCTGTAATTTCTCCCTCTCCTGCATGTTTCAGAGTACTTTTGTGCTCTATGTAAGCTCTAAATATTTTCTTTCCAATTTTCAATTATTTTTCCTTCTACAGTTCATATATCTGCAGCACAGTTTATGTACACATCAGGAAAGGGTGTTGAGCCTCAGTTTGGTAGTTTTTTTCTTAACAGATGTGCTTACTTGATAGTTTGTTAATTAATCTTACACCCAACTTGGCAAACTGATTTCTTTTTAATCTATCTTTTTATGTGTTTTGCTGGGAGATCCTAATCCCTATAAGAACATGTTACCCAGTTCTTAGGATGATAGGACTACTGGAGCTTTCTGATGCATTGAGATCTGTGCTCTCTAAAAATGTTTAAGTGAACCATTTAATTAAGATCACTATCACGTATGCAGAGCATCAGGAGTTACTCAAAACTAAGGGCTATATGGTTACTTCTGGAGATAGTAAGTGTAACAACTTTATTTTAGGTTCCTTTTAAATAGCTGGCATATTCTTTCACTGCTATAGAATTCTTCCTTCGAAGATGGATATGATGGCTATCTGACTTTGGCAGAATATGTACAAGACTTCCTAAATCACCTCACGGAACAACCATGTTGTTTTGAAACTGAAATAGAGCAGTTTGCTGAAACACTGAATGGCTGGGTCACTGCAGATGAAACTTTGCAAGAACTTGTTGAACTCGTATATCAGCAGGTAGCCTGTGTATTCTGTCTTATAACATGGATGTTATGCCTCTGTTACCTAGTGTCCAAGATATGCATATTAGTATTATTTGTTATATCATTGTACCTACATAATATTTTAATGGTTTGACTTTTTCTTTGTAGACTGAAACGTATAGGGAAAGATTTTTCTCAGTAAACTGAAATGATAGCTCAATAGTGGGATACTTGACTGGTTGATAAATTTCCCCAATTTGTTCTGTTTCCCTTGCTGTGTATTTGAAACTCCCAGGTCACATACTAGAGTTGAAATTACAGCAGTTAATTAAAGGAATTATATTTGAAATGCTGGATTTATATAGTAGAGACTGAAGAAACTCTTAAGCAATGTCAGTTGTACATTTTTATTCTGTCCTACAAAAAAATTCTTCATAATACTTAAATATTTTTCATTCCTTGGTATTTAAAAAAAATATTTATACCTACTGTACACATCACCCTTTGGGAAATGCTCTTTTACTGACTTTGTTCTTCATTTGGAATTATACCTATTTCAGAACAGCATGATTGGAAAAAAGGAAAGCTAGTCTGCTGGTAACTAGGTCCAGTCCCATTGATGGACATGAAAATAAGGACAGAGACCTTGAACTGAATTCTCTACTAATTGAGGGAGCCATTGGAAAGAACAGCTTAATCTATGTTGCTAAGCAAATGAGCTGCTGCTCTGGGCTTGCTGCAGAGAATGAAGTCACGCTTGTGCTTGCTATTTATTACATCGTGTGTCTCACTTTCCTGAGTTGCTTTCAAATTCTACCTTGAAGAATGTAAAATTTATTCACCTTTTAAGTGCACATACTTGCAGATTTTTTTTACTATGAAATAATCTGGGGTATGTAGAAGCTGCATGACTGGTTGGTCATTGTACAGAACTGTAGAGTCTTAAGTTTCTTATTATAATTGATTGATACACATTTAATTCAGAACAGTTTAGTTAGACGTTAAGATTACCTGTGCTGTGTTTGGCAGCATCATTTTCCCATCCTTTATTTGGACACATGGAGAATAGTTAATAAAAGATGAAAATATTCCATGTAACTTTATTGGGAAAAAAAGAGGAATTTATCCTACTTATAATATTATATAACATATTATATATGTTAAATAAATTGACTCTCATTTAATATAAGTCTTTTAATGTTGCCTCTTCTTCTCTCCTCCTATTTAAAAAAATTCCAATGTTAGGGTTGTCTGTGCCTTCCTTAACTGAGAAGCATTGAGTGTTATCAGTCTGAAATATAAGTTTTATGTGAAAAGTAAAACTTAGCTCAGTGCAAAATGCTGTCCTACTATCCAAAAGCATATGATTTTAGCTTTGTTCTCTATCAGGCTCTGATAGTGTTTAAGTGTCAGTCAACTATGCTCATTCTTCTTCTATCTTGAACTTCTGCTCAAGTATTTGTTTCCTCATCCTGTTTTTTCACAAAACTTGAATTAAAATTACTGAAGGGTGTTTATAAGCATTTGCTTCAGTGATGTTTGAGCAGATTTACAGATGCTAGGTTTGTGAAGGAAAAAGGCTAACATGAAAGAAACCCAAGTCCTGTACAGTCTTCCCTTCATCTGGATATCAGGTATCTTAGCCTGTCTATAAGTATTAATAATCTACTTCCCTCTGTTCTTCCTAATCCATTTATGTCTTGACAGAGTGAAGTGCCAGTTCTCTTGTTTTCCAAAAGCTGAACACTCTGACTTCATGGCTTAAGAATCTTGACTGTTGTCTAGTTAATACAGTGGATTGTTGCTGTTACAGCAACTAAAACTTCTCAAGATATGTATTGGTAGACTAGCCTTCGTGCTTAGATTGTGACTTCCTTTGAGTCGGAGATAAAATGGGATTACCAAGCAAGAATAATTCAGGAAAGACATTATTGCACTATAATGATTGATTATTAAGATGATGTGAAGTGGTTTTATTTGGTCTCTGTGTGCTATGCCAGGTCATAATACCCAAAATTGAGTTGTTTCAGTATTCGATGCAGCCACAAATACAGACTAACTAATTGGGAAGATAATTGTTTAAAAAAATTGAGGATGAGGATTGAAGAAGTTGTGGGTTTTGGTTGTGTGATGGTTTTGTTTTGGTGGTTTTTTTTTGTTTATTTTGTGGTGTTTTTTGGTTGTTTTTGTTTTGAAAGAGAAATGTAATTTAAGTGATGTATCTTGCCTTATAAAAAGGGGGACATCTTTTCTAGTCCAAGCAACTGATTGAACCAAAGCACCAAAAAGCTCATTAGCTATTTCACATGCCTCTTACTGGAAACTAAAGTCGATTTGACTATCTTAATTACTTAAATTTGTTTTATCTTTCAAAGATACCTCAGTTCTTTCCAGCAGTGTTATGCACATAGTACAGTTACATTGAGTGCATGTTTTCCTCTGCCTGTAGAAGATAACTAGCTATAATGCATTGACATGCTAATGGCAAGATACTTTTTTCAAACGCATTAGAAGCAGAAGCATGCAAGTACATCTATAGTGCTGATAGATGATCAAGATGCAAAAGGAATGTTCAAAGATGATAAAGCCAAAGGAGAAGTTTGATGAATTCTTAGTATCCCTGTTTTTTTTTTTGGCAGAGCTGATCGAGTTACTTAGACCAGAGCCTCTTTTCACTGAAGCTGTATCTAAGAAATAATCTCAAATTCAAGTCTTGTTAGAAGAGAGTTCAAAACAAATGAACAGTAATACATTGCCAAAATAAGAGGATATTCTGCTTCAAGTTCTAGGAGAGGTTGAATATAGACACTAATGAATTCCCAATTACTTTTTTCCACCTCTTGGACTTTTCAAGTATCAGATTTAAAGCAAAATATTTTTCAGACAGTGTATAACTTATGTTGTGGAATTTTGTTGCCACCACCTGTTTTTAGATGATAAAAGTATAAATGTTCAACAGTAACAGGATTGTTTTTTTTAAAAAAAAAGGGCACATCAAGAGCTATTAACTGTAACGATACAGTTTTAACATCTGAATCAGGAGTTTGCTATTCTGCAGTCTGCTGGAGCATGTACAGGAGAAAGTATTTATCTTTACTTGCCATGTTCTTATGCTCTTTCCCTGGGTGGCGTTGGCTATTGCCAAAAATAGATTCTGGGATAAATAGCACTTAGACTGAATGAAAGTTATTTATTTATTTATTTTGTTTTAATGCACTCATCGTTCCTTGAGAGAGGGCTTGTCCTTGAAAAAGTGTCTTAATGTCCACTGTTGATTTTTTTTTATTGTTGTTATTTAAACAATTTGTAAGTGACTTTCAGACACTCTTTGGTGTAGGTCACAATGGAGAAGTAGAATTGAGGACGCGTGACATAATGGTGGTTGTTTTCTTAAAGCCATAAAATCACAGTATAATGAACTTTTAAGTGCTGAAATGCATATAGCAAAGTGTTGATAAGATACAAAAATTGACATGAGAAATAGTAATTATTAATCTTCTGGTCTTCAGTTGTCTAGTCAATTGTTGTTAAACAGTTTTCCAAAAAGCTTTTAAAGATATTTCCTGATAACCTAATAATTACTTTTATGAATAATTTATTTTCCCACTTTTATTTTGAAAGGCCACATCTGTCCCAAATTTTTCTTACATGGGAGCACGATTGTGTAACTATCTATCTCACCATCTAACCGTTAGTCCACAAAGTGGGAACTTCCGGCAGTTGTTACTTCAAAGGTCAGTATCAGCATGTCATTTTAAGCCTGTTACTTTCTCAGGTTAAATGTCTTCCTCTTTTGTATGTAACTCTTAACATAGCATGCAAAGGGGTACGTATATAAAATAGAAGTTTAGACTGAAGATTATTAAAGCACAGGTACATACTGGATATCAAATACATATATTTTAAAATATTTTTTTTGGTATGGAAATAGGACTCAATTCGGGGTTCTGTAGGCTCTTTTGAACTGAGTATATTAGACTGATACTGAATTACAGGGTAAATTTGAAAGCTAATCAACTTTAAAAGTATACTAAATGCACATATATGTACTGTCCTTGTCCTTTGAGTCTTGCCAGGACTTATTTGTGTTTTTTCTTTAATTACTTTTCTGACTGGAGTTGCTGTGTAAGGTTTATTCATTGATTGGCTAACTGACTTTGCATCTATGAAGTAGATACATAAAATCCAGAAGGATAAGTTTCTTCAATTTTCATTTACTACAGAATTTGGGGACTTATGGTTTAATAATGATTAGACTTTATAGTTGACAAAAATGCAGCATTTTTAAATGGATGTATTTCCTTTTAAATCTTACTATATGACATTTGAAGAAGTAGTGCACTTTAATACTTCAGAATTCTTTAGAAATTAGCCTTTTTTCTTTAAGGACTTTTGGCTTTCTAAGCTTCAGACTTGTTTCTTATTTTAAAAGTTTCACTTAGTCCACCTGTGTTTAGGAGCAAAGGCATGATTAACAGCAGTGCACTTTGATGATCTTTTAAGTTTGTCGGGAGCAGTACCTTATGGAGAAGCTGATTTTTTTTTTTCCACATTTTTTTTTCTCCTTATCCCAAAGCAGATGAGCCTTTTTGCCTTCAAAATTAACAATTTTATCTTGTGGATTTTTTTAACTGTTTGTTACTTGAACAATACCATGAAGGAAATCTCTGTTAATGTTCAATTATCTGATTCCTGGTTTTAAAACCAACCCAACAGATAACATTCCTTTCAGCACTCTGAAGCCATAAATTTAAAGTTGCTTATGTTATTATTACTAATGTGGATGGAATTGGGGGAGGGGAGGGGGAAAAGGGAGATTAACAAGCTAACAATATGAATACAGAGAACTCCTGTTCCTCAGCCCAAGTTTCTACTTCAAATTTTTTATTTCAAGTCCTTAGATTTTTCAGTTTCTCAGGTATTTCTTAATCTATTACATAACCATTGAGAATACACTGGAGGTTGTCTTGCTTTCCTTTTTATTTCAAATATTTTTTAATTTTGTTGTTGAACTGCTATGTGAACTTGTATATTTTTGACACAGTTGTTGAATACTAGAAAATTACCTCACTGTCATGTTACCTTAATCCTCAGTATTTGCATTTATATCTAAATTATGCATCACTGTCACTTAAAATGGTGAGATAAAGAATTTATCAAATAAGTGTAAAGGCATCTAAGACTATGTGGACAGCACCCTGAAAGGAGGTAAATATCTTTCAGAGTATACTTATGTCGTGGTTTTAGGCCGATCCAGCAACTAAAACTCACACAGTCTCTCCTTCTCCAGTAAAGTGGAGAGGAGAAAAATATAATAAAGGGACTGAGGGTTGAGACAAGAACAGAGGGAGCACCCACCAACCACGGTCCTGGGCAAAAACAGACTTGGCTTTCTTAAAAGCAAAACAATTTATTAATGGTTACTTAAAAGGACAAAGGGAAACAAAACCGGTTGCGCAAGAGGATAAAAAGAAACAAAGCCAGCTCTTAAAACTGACACCTTCCTCCCCGCCCCCCCACCTTTCCTTTTCCTCCCGGCTCTACCTCCTCCCCCCAGCAGCACAGGGGGCAGGGACTGGGGGAGTGCAGGTCAGTTCATTCCGTGCTGTTACTGCTGCTACTTTCTTAAAGGAGGAGGAGTCCTTACACCCTTTTCCCCTGCTCCAGTGGATCCCCTACTCATGAGGAAAAATCCACAAACTTCTCCAGCGTGAGTCCAGCCCACAGGATGCAATCCTTCCCCACGAATTGCCCCAGTGTGGGCTTTACCACAGTCTCGGATTCTTAGGGAGCTGTAGCCACTTGCTCTGGCGTGGGTCGTCACGCAGACTCCAGATGCCTCTCTACCTTGTCGTGCGTCCCAACACGACCATTCTCAGGCTCAGGCATCTCCTCCCCACGGGCTGCGAGTGGATCTCTACTCTATCGAGGCCGTCCTGGTTGCAGGGGGCCGCCTGCTATCTCACCACCAGCCGCAGGGGAAACTCGGCTCCGGCACACCTCCTCCCGCTCCATCCTCACTGACCTGCTGTCGATGTGGCTGTTTCTCTCAGATCTCAGTCCTCTCCAGGTGAACTCAGCCCAGTGGGCACCCCGGGAGCGGGGTGCTCCCCGAGTTCCCCAGCCGGCTCTGCCGCCACCATTCTCCGTGGGTGGCGCTGGCCCGATGCAGGCAGCTGCCCAGCCAGGAGCCAGGGAGCGGGGGCAGTGCCCTCCTCCCTTCTCTCCTCGCTCCTGGGCAAAGCACCTTTTCTGGTTCCTTTGTCCCGACTTAAATAGGGCAATTTGCAGAGGCGCTGATTGGCTCAACCCTGAGGGGGATGGCAGTCTGATCTGGTGGCCAGAACCAAGTCTAACCCGGTTCCCAAACCAGGGAGGTCACAGGGAGCAAAGCCCCTCTCCTGCCACCAGAACCCCCACCCCCCCCCCCATCAAAACATGACAACCTACTTTATTTCTGTTGATGTTTGGCTGCCTATGTTAAACTTCCTGGACGCATATTCTAATATATGAATTGTGTAACTCTCTTTTAATTTTTACATGTTACAATTTTCTCTTTCATTTTGCTGTCTCGGATATCTCAGTGCTTGAAAACACAATCATATAATCATATGCATTCATCTAGAAGGACAAAAATCCACATTGTCTTTGTGAAGTCCTCTCACTTCCTTCATAAATCATGCTTCCTAGCATTCAGCATCTAACAGTTTTAATGCAGTGGATAAGATCTTTGCATTCTCTTAAATAAGTAGCATGTTACATATGTTGGGATGTCTACAGATTATATGATTTTTGTTTTAATGTTTTCAGGTGTCAAACAGAGTATGAAAACAGAGATGAAGCTGCCAAAGGAGATGAGAGTACTCGAAAACAATTTCATGCCTTTGTGCTGTTCTTAGCTGAACTTTACCTTAACCTAGAGGTAAGAAGAAAGTTGCATGTCAGATGGTTCTTCATTAATTTTTGTTGGTTTTAGGTAAACACTAAAATGGAATATCATTTGAGGTGTGGTGGTTTTTTGTTTGTTTGTTTTTTAAAGGGAGAGGGGAATAAAGTAAAAGAACTTTAGAACAGTTTCATTATAATGTGTGTCCAAGAAATAGATAAACAAAAAAGGACAAGATCATCAGAAGAGAAATTTATAAAGATTAAAAAAAAAGTGCAAGAATTCATAAAAAGAACCAACCATAAACCACCTTTGAAAAGCAGCTTTTGGTATTTTCTTTCGTCTGGTAAAACCACCAGATAACTACACTTAACCAATATAGGAAATGTTGCAACCTAGCAGAAGCAGATCAGGATCAATAACCCATGTAATTCAGTATTCAGCCACTAATAGGAGCTATTATCAAATGCTTGAGGAAGGTGTAGGAATCTTCAAAATGAGCAATTAAAAATTCAGACCTTTAAAGAGATTTCTTCAGAAGGTTGAGTCCTTGGCTTATGCATGAAGCATGAAATCTTGTAGCTGATATGTACAAAAAAGTGTATGTACACATAAAAATTATTTGACTCATACCTGTGAGTTCAGTAAGTTCACTAACTGCTGTAGTGTCTTTAAAAATACGTTTTTGACTGGATTATTTCAAAAGTTTGATTTAAGCAGACACTATAAAAATGTTCTACTGGAATGAGGAAAGAAAACTCTCTGACTCTTCCATTTTTGTTTGTAAGTGGGCATTGAAATCTAATTTTCACTTGCTCGAAGTAAAAAGGAAGCTTTCCAAAGGGCTTAGGGGAGGGGGAGTTGCCCAATTTGATGGAGTATACTGTTTATTTTTAAACCATTTTCTATAATTTTTAAATATATAAAGAGTGCCTTCTATAAGTAAGCTACCCTACAGCTGTAGAGAACGCATAACATAGGATGGGAAAGAGCATGGGATTCTGAGAATTTGGGATGATGTGGACCACTTGCCAGGCATTTTGCAGCTTTTCTTAGCAATTTATTAGCAAAGAAACAAAATGCTAGACAAGCATTGTTGTGTATATGTCAGAATTGTAAGGATACTACTCAAAGTCTGTGTTCTAGAATAGTTACAGTATTTGGCATATTCTTCCAATTGAAGAGCTCAACTATGTTAATCCCAAACCAAATCATACAGCATTCAAGAGAGAAAATGGGATTCAATTAATTTCTAAAACTGAAATCTTTTAAATGTGGTTTGTTTGTTGTTTTTTTTTAAAATATATTTTGCAGATTAAAGGAACAAAGGGACAGGTAACACGAGCAGAAATTCTTCAAGAAGGCCTTCGGGAATTACTAAATGTGCTGTTCTCTAATCCTGTGGATAATAATCTGAAATGTGCAGTGAAACTGCTGAAGGTGAGACAGTAGTTTTAAAAGAAGAAAAAAAAAGCGTGTGGTTTTTTTTTTTTTAAATATATCATCATAGTCCTGAATGAAAGAGGGAAGCTCATGAGCACTACTTGTTTATATAATTATATGTAGATCATAATATATTTTAAATACAATTACACTTTGGTTTTTTTCTTCTTGAGATTTTTTTTTTTTCATTCAGGATAAGTAAAAATAGAGTACATGACAGCTGACAGTGGAAAGTGAGGAAAACGAGATATGGTCATATATGATTCCTGCTGGTGAACCAGCAGAAAAAAAAAAAAAAAATCAAGTGAAAGTCTCTTTCTTTGTGCCACAGGCTAGAATGGATTCCTGGGACACAGATTTAAGATTTAGGCTAACAGAGGTAGCCACATCACACAATTCCTTCTGTAAGGAAGTATGTGGTTAACAGCTTGTCGTGGTTTTCAGCTGATCCAGCAACTAAAACTCGCACAGTCTCTCCTTCTCCAGTAAAGTAGAGAGGAGCAAAAAATATAATAAAGGGACTGAGAGTTAAGACAAGAACAGAGGGAGCACCCACCAACCATGGTCCTGGGCAAAACAGACTGGGCTTTCTTAAAGCAAAACAGTTTATTAATGGTTACTTAGAAGAACAAAGGGAAACAAAACCGGTTACTCGAGAGGACAGAAAGAAACAAAACCAGATCTTAAAACCGACACCTTCCCCTCCCTTTCCTTTTCCTCCCGGCTCTACCTCCTCCCCCCAGCAACACAGGGGGCAGGGACTGGGGGGTGCAGGTCAGTTCATTCCGTGCTGTTACTGCTGCTTCTTTCTTAAAGGAGGAGCAGTCCTTACACCCTTTTCCCCTGCTCCAGTGGATCCCCTACCCACGAGGAAAAATCCACAAACTTCTCCAGCGTGAGTCCAGCCCACTGGAAACAATCCTTCCCCACAGGTTGCTCCAGTGTGGGCTTTACCACAGTCTCGGATACTTAGGGAGTTGTAGCCACTTGCTCTGGCGTGGGTCGTCACGCAGACTCCAGATGCCTCTCTGCCTTGTCGTGCATCCCAACACGACCATCCTCAGGCTCAGGCATCTTCTCTTCACGGGCTGCGAGTGGGTCTCTACTCCACCGAGGCCGTCCTGGTTGCAGGGGGGCCGCCTGCTATCTCACCATCAGCTGCAGGGGAAACTCGGCTCCGGCACACCTCCTCCCACTCCATCCTCACTGACCTGCTGTCGATGCAGCTGTTTCTCTCAGATCTCAGTCCTCTCCAGGTGAACTCAGCCCAGTGGGCACCCCAGGAGTGGGGTGTCCCCGAGTTCCCCAGCTGGTTCCGCCGCCGCCATTCTCCGTGGGCGGCGCCGGCCCGACGCAGGCAGCTGCCCGGCCGGGAGCCAGGGAGCGGGGGCAGTGCCCTCCTCCCTTCTCCCCTCGCTCCTGGGCAAAAGCACCTTTTCCGGTTCCTTTGTCTCGACTTAAATAGGGCAATTCGCAGAGGCGCCCTATTGGCTCAACCCCGAGGGGGATGGCAATCTGATCTGGTGGCCAGAACTAAGCCTAACCCGGCTCCAAAACCGGGGAGGTCACAGGGACCAAAGCCCCTCTCCTGCCACCAGAACCCCCACCCCCTCCACATCAAACCATGACATCCCCCCAGCGGCGCAGGGGGCAGGGACTGGGGGAGTGCAGGTCAGTTCATTCCGTGCTGTTACTGCTGCTTCTTTCTTAAAGGAGGAGGAGTCCTTACACCCTTTTCCCCTGCTCCAGTGGATCCCCTACTCATGAGGAAAAATCCACAAACTTCTCCAGCGTGAGTCCAGCCCACAGGATGCAATCCTTCCCCACGAATTGCCCCAGTGTGGGCTTTACCACAGTCTCGGATTCTTAGGGAGCTGTAGCCACTTGCTCTGGCGTGGGTCGTCACGCAGACTCCAGATGCCTCTCTACCTTGTCGTGCGTCCCAACACGACCATTCTCAGGCTCAGGCATCTCCTCTCCATGGGCTGCGAGTGGGTCTCTACTCCACCGAGGCCGTCCTGGTTGCAGGGGGGCCGCCTGCTATCTCGCCACCAGCTGCAGGGGAAAGTCAGCTCCGGCACACCTCCTCCCGCTCCATCCTCACTGACCTGCTGTCGATGCGGCTGTTTCTCTCAGATCCTCTCTGGGTGAACTCAGCCCAGTGGGCACCCCGGGAGTGGGGTGCTCCCCGAGCTCCCCAGCCGGCTCTGCCACCACCATTCTCCATGGGCGGTGCCGGCCCGACGCAGGCAGCTGCCCGGTTGGGAGCCAGGGAGCGGGGACAGTGCCCTCCTCCCTTCTCTCCTCGCTCCTGGGCAAAGCACCTTTTCTGGTTCCTTTGTCCCGACTTAAATAGGGCAATTCGCAGAGGTGCTGATTGGCTCAACCCCAAGGGGGATGGCAGTCCGATCTGGTGGCCAGAACCAAGTCTAACCCGGTTCCCAAACCAGGGAGGTCACAGGGAGCAAAGCCCCTCTCCTGCCACCAGAACCCCCACCCCCCACACACATTAAACCATGACACAGCTCTAATTAAATGAAGTAATATGGCAAGGTTTCTAATTATGGGTAATTAGAAATTCAGAATTTATTAGGTTAAAGGAGAGAGGAAGTGTTTCATCTCTTAATCAGCATGAACGTTATTGGAGTTAAGCAACTGTCTGTCATTCTTGGATGTCCAGCTCATATGCTTCCATGCCCTGCGAATGCTTTAACTGGATGCCTCAAAAAAGAAATGAGCAATGCATGAAGTCACTGGATTGTGCTTCTGTAACACATAAAGTGTAGGTGACAGTGTCTTATGCAAAAATTCTCATTTCTGACAAGAACTTTCATCTCTAAATAAAATGCTTGAAGATTGCGAAGAGAAAGCAGAGAGGCTTTGGATAATGGGAAGAGTGTTTTTTCAAAAAGCTCTACTAGACAAGGAAAGGTGCGCAGGGAGCATTATGTTTCTTTTTGAGACAATGGATGTACCTTCGTACCTTTGGGAGCAGTGGAGGAAAAAGAACTACAAATGAGGAAATATTTATGGGGCTTTATGCATTACATCATTAGTGGAGCAAGCTGTACTATTTTTTTAAAAAAACATTATGAAATTGAGCAAACAAAAAAATGTAATGTACTACTTTAAAAGTAAAATGCAAGGCCATTTGTGTACATATAAGAACAGTAGAACTGAAGCCAAGGTGCAAAGGAGTAAGCAATCCCTTTAGCTCTCCTTTTGCCACTTCTGGTGTGGGAGAAAATTGTAACCAACTTGAATGAATTGTGGAGTTTCAGGTATGTTCTCTGTTCTGAAGGACATTTAGCAGTTAGGGTTTATCACTTGAGGTTGTTTTTTTTTTTTTATTTCAGAAAAAAGTTCTTTATATTAGTTGTTTCCTACTGTATTGTCTGCATCATTACTACTGTAGAAATATATTTCTCTTTCATGATGAAGACAAGCCTCTTTGCTCTTAAGTTTTACTTAGAAAAAAAATTGTTAGACTCTATGCAGGGAGAAACTTATCTTCACAAGCCATGGTTATACTCATAGTTGGGAAAACAGTTTATTTTAGGAATGAAGATCAAAAGCTAAACAATATTTTTGTGGAGTTTTGTTTCTGTTTTTTGTGGTTGGTCAGTTTGTTTTTCCTCATTCGTCCTCCCACCCTATAATTTTTTCGGACTCTTCTATCTTAAATTCCAATTTGGGGGCTTCTTTTGATATGATGATGTCATGGGTTAGGCTGAATCCCCCCACACAGCCGGTCACTCCCCCTCCCCCACCCCCAGGAATGAGGGAGAGAATTAAAGGACAAACGGGAAACCCATGGGCTGAGATAAGAACAATCTAATACAGATGATTTAATACACAGTGTAGGTGCTCACCACCCCCTCGTATGCGAAGCCCGTCTCGTCCCGAAGCTGCAAATCCCAGACGAACGCGAGGCCCCAAAATAGAGAGGGGCAGAGAGAGAGAGATAGTACTCCGAGAGTGGGAGTACTGGAAGAAAGAGGGAAAAAAAAAAAAAAGCAATAGAGCAAAAGCGCAGAAGCGCAAAAGAGCAAAAGTGGCGAAAGAGCCAAAGTGCAAAAGCCCTTCTTTCCAGCTGACCCTCACTTTTATACTGGGCATGACGCTGCATGATATGGAATACTAATTGGCCAGTTTGGCCCTCAATCTTAAGTTCCACCACAAATCACAAGGGGAATCGTGTCCCCCTTGTCCCAGCTATGCTCCCCCCTTATCCCGCCGTACTTCTGCACTCCGGCACACTGAAAAATCCTTGGAGTTTCACGTCCAACCACAAACATCAACTTGCTATCAGCATTCTTCTCAGAGCGAGCCTCTGAGTAAAACCAAAACATGGAGCTCTTCTAGCTGTTAAAAAGAAGAGCTAACTCTGTCCCAGCTAAAACTAGGACAGGTGAGTAGGGAAGAGAGATTTTACATCCTCTGATTTCAACCCTTCAAATGAAGTTTGGATGTTTAAGCAGGTTGCTTCATAGCAAGTGTGAGGTTGTGTTCAACAAGCATATTCACTCCTGCGGTCAATCCTTATGTTGAAAGTGCCTCCCTGAAGCAAGGCCCACTGAAGGACCTTTCAAAAAGACAGTACACAAATCAGGAAGCTTTCCAGTGCTGCTATGTTTTCTGATTGTTCTCCAAAGAAGATGGAGGGCTCACTATTTATGTGAATATTCACAGAAGTATTTATTTGGCTTTAATGTCCATTCCAGAATAAAAGACAGTTTTGTGGTGGTTTTTATTTTGGTTTTAAGGGGGAGTGTTTGGTTTTGGTTGAGATTTTTTGTTTGTTTGGGGTTTTTTGTGATTTTTTTTTTAATGCAAGTGTTTTCTGATGTCTCAAAGTATCTACAAATGTTAGAGTGTATCTATAGCTAGACTGGGCTACCTGATGAAACCTTGGTTTCACTACTGAAGTAATAAATGTCTCCTGTTGTCCTTTCCATTTAATATAGTCATAGATACAGGTTTTTCACCTGTTTATTTTGCAATATATTTTTAATTAAACCTTCTTGGTGCTGTTATCTAATTACCTAGGATCAAGGCAGTACCGCAGTAGAAACCTGGGAATGTGAAACAAGTGCTGACCAAGGTGCTTGCTTTATCTTTGCATTTTATTCCTTTGTATCATCAGATGCTATTCCAAGCATTTTTGGATCATGTAATATTTATGCTGAGTAGATCAGGAATTGCTATTAACTTCGACCATAGTGGGAAACTAATTTTTCCTAATTTAACTCTTATCTCCTACTGTGCAAGTATTGGGCAATGAAGTACCTATTCTTAACAGAAAAGGCTTTTATCCACAGCAGTTCTAGACCGTCTTCTGCTAAAGTGCTCTCAGCAGCAGCTTTAGTCTCACAGATTTTATGTATTAAAACTCAGACTGACTTGGTCAGATAATTCTTGGCTCCTCTGATATATACCCAGATGAAAATCTCTGGCATGTCTGATGCTAGGTATGTTGACTGAAGTCTTTCTAAATCTTACTAACCTATTGTTATTCTCAGGTAAGCCTGTGGCATCATCTGCAAAAATATGACCTCTTTTTTTCATAGCGTGTACTTAAAGCAATTCTGACAAATGCTGTTAGTCCTTTCAAACAGGATTCAGAATGTTGCAATATTTCTGTGTTGACGTGACCCAAGTAACAGTGTGGTCAAATGCAATCTCCATGTCCCGATGATGCCCAACTTCAGAAAGATAATGAAGTGTAATGATTTTTCACAAGAAATCACTGCAATATTAAAAAAAAAAACCCTGTTACATGTGTACATTTTGTTGTAATGTGGCTGTTTCACAGTGTAATTAAATCGCTGGAGAGTTGTTTCAAGACTGAAAGGAGAGAAGTGACTGTGAACTTCTAGGTAACATTGGACATAGACTACAGATAGTATAACTCTAAAATAAACTATAGTATAACTCTAAAATAAACTATTTACAAGGTCTATTAATCTCATTAGCAAAAAGATGTAGGACATTGGGACCTTCAACCCTCAGGTAGTTGCACAATGCATCTAAGTGTTATGGATTGTTACAGAATCTCTTCTGTTGACAGTTTCTTAAAGTTTTATAATTTGCTTTAAAAAAAATAAAAATTACTAATCCCTTGTCTTTAGTTGACAGGTTCAGTTTTAGAAGATGCCTGGAAAGAAAAAGGAAAGAATGATATGGAGGAAATGATTCAGAGAATTGAAAATGTTGTGTTGGATGCAAACTGTAGCAGGTAAGAAGATCAATTTATGTGCAGTGTTTTGTTTTTATATTAAACAGAACACCTTAAAAAATCTTCAAGAATAATGAACATGTCCAAAACATTACCTTAAAATCTTTCATTTTTCATTTATGAAAAGAAAGGTGATATTTGGGTCACTTCCCATATAACAAAAAGTAATTTTCAATGGGGGTGGGGGAGTGTTTCATTTTTGGCTTTGTTTTTTTCTCTTTTACTAGAGTTGCATGTTCCATTTAATGAAATGGTGGTGCTTTTTGGTGGTGTTTTTGTTTCTTTTTTTTTTAAACCTTTAGATGTTGAAATCTCCCTTAAGTGCTTTAGGCTCTAAAACCATGTATAAATACAAAAATACAATAGTGGCAATATCTCATAGTGCATGCTTTTAAATCTGAATTTAACATCATTAAACATCATTTAACATCATGGACGGGTGTACGCTTCGCTGGATCAAAAATTGGCTGGACGGCCGGGCCCAGAGAGTGGTGGTGAATGGAGTTAAATCTAGGTGGCGGCCGGTCACCAGTGGTGTTCCGCAGGGCTCAGTGTTGGGGCCTGTTCTCTTTAACATCTTTATCAATGATCTGGATGAGGGGATCGAGTGTACCCTCAGCAAGTTTGCAGATGACACTAAATTGGGAGGTAGCGTTGATCTGCCTGAGGGTCAGGAGGCTTTACAGAGGGACCTGGACAGACTGGATCAATGAGCCGAGGCCAACTGTATGAAATTCAACAAGACCAAGTGCCAGGTCCTGCACTTGGGCCACAACAACCCCCTGCAGCGTTACAGGCTTGGGGAAGTGTGGCTGGAAAGCTGCACAGCAGAGAAGGACCTGGGGGTGCTGGTCGACAGCCTATTGAACATGAGCCAGCAGTGTGCCCAAGCAGCCAAGAAAGCCAACGGAATCCTGGCATGTATCAGAAACAGTGTGGCCAGCAGGAGCAGGGAAGTGATTGTCCCCCTGTACTCAGCACTGGTGAGGCCACACCTGGAGTATTGTGTCCAGTTTTGGGCCCCTCACTTCAAGAAGGATGTTGAGGTGCTGGAGCGGGTTCAGAGAAGGGCAACAAAGCTAGTGAAGGGTTTAGAGAACTTGTCCTATGAGGAGCAGCTGAGGGAGCTGGGACTGTTTAGTCTGGAGAAGAGGAGGCTCAGGGGGGACCTTATCGCTCTCTACAATTGCCTGAAAGGAAGTTGTAGGGAGATGGAGGTTGGTCTCTTCTCCCACATTATGAATGACAGGACAAGAGGGAATGACCTCAAGTTGCGCCAGGGGAAATTTAGGTTAGATATCAGGAAGAATTTCTTTACAGAGAGGGTTGTGAAGTATTGGAACAGGCTGCCCAGGGAGGTGGTGGAGTCCCCATCCCTGGAGGTGTTTAAAAACCGTGTAGATTTGGTGTTGAGCAATATGGTTTAGGGACTCTGACAGTGCAGGGTGAATGGTTGGACTCTATGATCTTGAAGGTCTCTTCCAACCAGACGATTCTATGGTTCTATGAAATATAGTATAGAAATCACTATAAATGCAAGGGAAAAATGGAATATGCTTTTTTTTTTCTGAAGAACGTACCTTTTGGGCAGATTCTTACTACAGACTGAAAAAGAATGAGTGGTTGGCTAATGTATTCTGCTTCTCAATTTGCAGTCAGCTGCATGCATGAGGTTATCTTATTCTGCTGTGTTTCATCCTCAGCTTCTTGCAAATTTATTGAAAACCTATAGAGGGTTCAGACATTGTGACCTGATCTCTTGCCATATGGAGGGAGGACAGCAGGTAGCCGGTAGCGTCTGTTGGTTGTAATTTAGCTGTCTCCCAGGGAAGATGAGAAAAGTCTTGCTTCAGGAACCAGACAAAATAGATAGCACAAGCCTGAGGCTTCAAAGACACGGAAGCATGAACTCCTTTTAATAGAGGAAGCAACTGAAGATAATTTTTTTCTAACTTTTTTTTTTCCTTAATGAGACTCACTGAACTTTTCTCCATGGACTTGCTTAAAAGAAAAAAGCAATTTCTCTTATTTTAGGGATTAAATGAGTGGTGGCATCTAATGTATTGGAGACATTATTTTTCACTGTTGACTACAGAATTTCAATGTGATTTAGAGATCTAAATTTAGGAGCATAAATTAGATGATTAAAATACAATTTGAAGATCACCCCCTGTTTTCCCCAGTACTATCCTTTTATAAGAAAAGGATTTATTCCTCAACTTGTGCTGCAGGTTAGGTATCTTGATTAAAAAACTGTAGCAATTTCTATTTCATATAGACTCCTTACTTCTCACCACAGAGGAAGTGGAGAGAGTGAATGTCTCATCATTGAGAGGGACACATAAAGCATCTAGATTTGCAGAAAAAAAAACAACAAAACCTAACTCAAAATTATCTGCAGACTGAACCAAATTTTGTCCTTTTTGGAGCTTTTATTTTAGATTTAGCTATCTAGTACATGCAAGATATAGCCCAATTATTGCTTAGCACAAAACATTCTAACATGTGTGGTACTTCTGTTTATTTCAGAGATGTGAAACATATGCTTCTGAAACTAGTAGAACTACGATCAAGTAACTGGGGTAGAGTTCATGGAACTTCTCCACATACAGAAGCTACCCCTGAAAATGACCCAAACTATTTTATGGTAAGAAAGTACTGACACTTCAGTTCCTTAATTTAATGTGAATTTAACTTGATTCATAGACAATCACATTGCTGAAAGCTACAAACAGCTGCCTCTCTAAATGCATGTAACTTACCGTATAACTTTATTCTTAGAATGAACCAACATTTTACACTTCTGATGGTGTTCCTTTCACTGCAGCAGATCTAGGTATGTCACAAGCTTAATATACCTGTCTTCTCAACCTTTAAAAAGTTGTAATTAAGTTTATGTCCTGTTGAAGTACATAAAAAGTTGTTCTTAAAATATCTGAAACTCATACAACTTAAAAGACAAAAATATATCTGAATTCCTGGCTTTGTGTAACACATGCCTTATTCTGTATTAAAAGAAGGTAAATGTTTGAAATGTGCATTTGAGTTCATATAGTTCAGAAGAATTTGTGCCATAGTCCTCAGCACTTAGTGTCTCCAGGAAGCCAGAAATCTTCAAGTCTTCTTTTGTTTGTCCGTTGTTAGTAGCAAAAGGGTTTGTTTTTCTTCCTTGGTTTCTTTGTTTTTTATAATGAGTGCAACATGGCATGACATCATTTGAGGTAAAGACATCTGTGACTACCTTTACAGTTCTCTGGGAAGATAGATATCATTCTTAGAGGTTGATTGATGTCCTTAGAAAACACTGTAGCAGGAGTTTTTTCTATAATATGTTTCATGCCATTTATGATTTTATTAAATAGGCTATTTTCAAACTATATAGATGTATGTTAATTTAGAGGACTAGTCTTGTATATTACTTGGTCTCATTTTTACTATGCCAGATTACCAAGAAAAATACCAAGAGCTGCTTGAAAGAGAGGATTTGTTTCCAGCGTATGAAGAAAATGGAACAGATTTATCAGGACCTGGAGATAAGTATGTTTTCTTTTTGAGTGAGGTTGGTTTTTTTTTTTTAACACTATTTTTACTGCAGACTTAGGAATCCAATCTTGACACAAATGAAACAAAATAATATTATTTAGCCCTACAATGGAAGTTATGTATTTGTTCAGGTGTAAGTTAGTTTGTAATCACACAAGTTTGAAACAAATTTTATATTTATCCAACTGAGTAGGACAACTATATTTCAGGTATTTTTGCATGCATACAAATATTTTCTTCTGCATTTAAAAAAAAATAAATTTGCAAGCCAAATGAAGCACCGGACCTTCAAGTGTTGGTAGTGAGGCAACCTGAATTCATTTGACTGATGTGCATACACATCCTAGCTAGAGATAATTACAAAATGTTCAGTGTCTTTCAAAGGGAGGAGGTTGTTAAGTTTCTCTCCTCAGGACAAGTAGTATTCCCTCAATTAAATAGCTATTCATTATTCTTGTAGAACAAGAAAAGCAACCTAATGGCAAAAGGGGAAGCAATAGATGGGAATATAGTCTGACTTTCTGACACTGGTTTATAAGAATTTCATAGGAAACCAGTAAAAGAAATACAGTCTAAAATAAATTACTCTGTACTCATCCGATTGAAGGAGGACTTTGAGATCGTGATTTGATACCCCAAAACATTTTCAGTTATGTTTATGTGTGATAAGAGTGCTGATCTGAATAGATATTTTTGTTAGTAAATTAGAAAGCTTTTAGGTGGCAACTATCTGAGGGGAGTTGCAAGAACTTTGGAAGATAAATTAAAGATGTCATCAGAAATCAACAAGCTCATACTGTGGGAAAAAAACACCCTCGTGAACTGCTGTGCTGAGAACAAATTAAATGCAAAATGGAAACAGCAGTTAAACACAGCAAATCTGAAGAGTGACATGTGAAAGACTGAGTCAACCTTCATGCAAGGCGACTGTGGAACCTTCTTTGAAGGCTTAAGAAAAGCTTAGACAAATCTGTCCTGATCCTCTGTCAGCTGTTTCTTGTGACTGACATCAGGGAGGATTCTATGTTGATTTCCTTCTCAAGTCTACACTTCTACAGGAAAGGAGGAACAAATAAAATAAATATGTAGACCGCTTCTTTGATGTGCAATGCTCAAGAAAAAATACTTTCCTTATTATATGTTTCTGTGGCACTTACTGTGATTTTGTGCAAAACACGCCATTTATGGCCTCTGTGCAGATGAGACACGCTGATTCCCTTGTTTGGAACTAAGGCACATAAGATAATAAACTGGGCACATGAAACTAATGCATACTTTTTGAGAGTCAATAGTTGCTGACTTTTTAAGGCTGTTTAGAATTATATACACTATCATGTTCAAACTACTACTCCGTCGTCCTAGTTTATGGTGATGAATGCTCCAGTTGCACCTAGAGCAAGCAAGGAACATTCAAGTTACTTCCCAATAACTGTGAGGAGAAAGCAAGCTGTTAAGTGATCTCCATCACTTCCCAGCTTTATTTTGAAATTCTGTAGTAGTCTCCACTCTGCGCAATACTGGTTATCATTAATGGGATCCAGTCTTTTCTCTGACCTAAATGAGACGGATCTTTTCTGAAAGACTGATTACCATGTAATAGAAGGTTTGTTTTGCAGATGAAAAAGGGATGTGAATTAAGGTTGCCTTCTTTCATGTATCAACAAATAGGAATACAGGTTTTCTATATAAATATATTTTTTCTGACTAGTGTGCAACCAAGACAGTTGATGCAGTATTTGAACTAGGATGTTAACCGACCAAAATTATGCTAATATGATGCTAGTTATGTTTTTTGTAAATGCATCAGTGCAAATGCATTATTAAATTTTGGAAAGCTTGTATTGCATTTTTCTGTCATCTTGGAAACTATTTCTGTCTTTTAACTTGTGGACAGCATATGATGATATAAAATGGTGACAAACACTGTAGCAATTTGTACATATCTATGCTGCTTTGAGGTTTCTATTTGTTTTCTTAGTACCCATAATTTTTTTCTTCTTTGTCTTCTTTTAGTAAATGTCATAGTTAACTACTATTTATAAAGCTCTGTTTTATTCTTGACATCTACATAAATATTTCACCTCTTTACTGTTTATTAAAATCTGTACCTAAACTTAACATTTTTGGTGATTGATTGATTTTAGATATTTTATTTTATTATTTTTAAATTTTTATATTTTAGATATTTTGATGACCTTAATGACAAGATGGATCCAGAAATTGAAGAAGCATATGAAAAATTCTGTCTAGAATCAGAACATAAGAGAAAACAATGAGATGTTACACATTAATGTTAGTTTATTAAACCAGTTTAGGTATGGTTAGAATACAGGGGGACACAAAACATTTGTATCAAAATAAGGAAGTTTAGTTTCTCCAAGTACTTAAGTTACACAATTTCCATTTTGTTAAACAGAATCTGCCAAAAATTGTAAACTTATGCCCTGTAATTTAAAATGTTGTGTATATATCATAGTTTATTTTATGTACAGGTATATGAACAATGTTTTGGCTGCAATAAAATTGATTTAAACAGTATCATAATGGAAATTAAAATTTAATGGGAAACTGTCCCATAAATTTTCCCTTGGGGGAGAAAAGGGGAATAACTTAATCTAAATTTATTTGCTTGCTTGGTTTAGTATACATTAGGACTTATCCTTTTTGCCATATACAAGATCTGGTATTTAATTTTTTATTTTTTTATTTTAAACTGAGGAGTATATGATCCAAATACAGATTATTTTTTTCTGTAGATCACAATTATGAAATCATGAGAAGTGGTTTGTGAAGGATTTGTTTTGTGGGGGCTTGTTTTGTTTTTTTTTCTTTTTCCTTCCTCTTCCAAAATATATGAGTGAGGTCTGGACTCTTTTTGCTGGAATAAACATTAAAAAGCAAATAGTATTTGGAAGTCAGATGCTTTCAAGAGCTTTGGTTCAGGTAAGCTTATTTTCAACTTTTACAATCAAAAACTATCCTTTAATTTACTGTATTCTTCAAGACTACATGAATATAGTTATGTTTTAACCCATGCTTCTCCAAGAGTATGTGCAGTGCTTGATGCATTTTTTGAATGTATCTAACATGTCTAACCTTCCAGCAACCCTTGTAACTTTCTCCAGTCTTCTAATTATTTTATATAGTTTGTTTTAATTTTGTAGTTTGAGTAAATTTATATATTTCATAAATGTTAACATTCTGAAGCCAACTGCTCTTTTTTGATCCCATATAATCACGTTAGTCTTCCTAGGATACATCATTGTTGTTGCCAAACTCAGTTGTACTTCTTCCTGTTACCTGTTATTGATTAGACTGAGTAGAACCCTTTACCAAAAACAAATGGGAAATATTTCCCAAAAGGAAATAATTCTGTTATTCATTTGGTGAAATAACTTGTGTGTCTGCTAATACAGCGAGTACTGACTGTTTTCTGGATGTTTATTTAACATACTCATTTAGGTTGGAATTCTGAAATAGAAAATTTAACTACCTTTGTTTGCTTTGATATAACTTCCACTATATTGTCTTTTTACTTTTAAAGAAAATATTTTATTTTATTTTATTGCATTCAAATATGCATTATAGTAAGGTAGTAGTGTCTTCAAGGGACTCTGCTTTGCATGTTTAGTTTTGCATCTTTTGTACAGTGTCATCTTTTTTCCTGAAAAGTAGCTGTCAGACTCCAGATGTATACTCTGTCAGCTTGTGGAGACAGTATGTCTTAGATGTAGATAAGAAATATGCTAAGTCATCCCATACAAAAAAATTTGGGAACTAGGAATTGTACATTTAAGGCAATTCAGATCAAGGTTTGCAAAATAAGCTTTTTTTTTCTTCCACCAGAAATACTGAAAAATCAAAGTGAGACTTTCGCTCAAGAGAGTGAAGTTGTTTGTGGTGCCTGTGCATATGAAGGTTTGTAAGAGTTTTAAGCCTGTATTGCAGTAAGGAAAAATTTGTTTTAACTCTGTCCTACTGAGTAAGGAAGACAGGATAATCTTTGCCTTAAATGTTTAACAATCTGTCCCACTTGTCTTAAATCTCACAGGAGTCTAATATCAAATTAGTGATGATGGAATGAGATGTGAGAGAGCAAAAGAAAGAAGCAAGTTTTGCACTATCACAATCGCCATTTGCTGCTTGCCTGCCTGCCAGTAGTTCTTTGTATGATAGAGGTGAGTCTTGAAAGGTTTAAAGATTATTTCACCTGAATTTTAGCAAATCTTAAGTGCGCTGTGTAAAAGTGGTTTTCATCTACAAGTTTCTGAACAATACCTTATAGATACATAACCCTTTTAAAATTTATTTTCTTTGTGGCATAATGGTAAGCCAGGGAAGGCACAGAAGCATGGAAAGTAAACTTCTTAGGAGAGAAGTGAAGTAAACAACTTTAACATTGGTTCTGAAAAGAAACATCCTTCGCATTCAAATTCTGGCACATGACCAAGCCTGACACATCAGAAAAAGTATGCACAATATTTACCACTCTTGTCAAATTAATTGTGATTTAAGGAAAATGTTTAGTATTTGAAAATCACACTTTGCTTAAAGTTGTTTCAAACTGGGCTGGAAGAAGTGCTGCTTTGCATATGGTTTGCTTTTGAATGAGTTACATATTCAGAAATTAAGTCAAGTTTTCTCAGTAATTTCTTTTCAAATCTGCTAAGAACTTTTTGCTATTGGCCTTTTTATTTATTTATTTATTTGGAAAACAGATGGTCACTGGGTTTTTGAATGTTGTTTTATTTCTCTCTGTGCCAGCATTTCATTATCACATTCTGCCTTTCCTTCCTACTGCACAGAACTCATTCAATTAGTAACGGTTCAAGTTTGCAACTTCTCTCTGACACAGTTATAGTTCTAATCATCCAGTTTATGCCTGTAGATCCTAGTAGTTGATACAGGAACAGAAAATGACATTCCAGCCAAAAGGCAAGGAAGATACTGCACTGTTAGCACCCTGTGAATTGCTGATTTGCCACCTCTACTTCAGCCTACTTAACCTACTTCCACAGTTTCTATGCTTAGGGTTCTGACCATAGTAGTGAAGCTGCCAGCAAAATATAATGCATCTTCCCATAAATAATAAAAAGTAATAAAGCAGAGAAGTACCATTATTTATATTTTTGATGGATAAAATACAAATACTTCAAAACTCAGCCAGGACTAGAATGTGCGTTTCTGAACCCTAGTCCAGCCCTATAAATGTTATACTTGCTTTTAAACCAAGTATCTCTATACTGCTAGATTTACATATATTAAAAGTTATAAAAGGAGGATTCATAATCCAAATACATACTTTGAAACTTGCTTCAGGCAAGTACTATGCAAAATAGTCATTAAAAAGAGTATTACAAATAGAACCAGATTTCTTTTGATGCATGGCTGTGTCTGCATGTTGATTGGATAGAATCATAGAATGGTTAGGGTTGGAAGGGACCTCAAAGATCATCTAGTTCCAACCCCCCTGCCATGGGCAGGGACACCCTCCACTACACCAGGTTGCTCAAAGCCTCATCCAACCTGGCCTTGAACACTTCCAGGGATGGGGCATCCACAACTTCTCTGGGCAACCTGTTCCAGTGCCTCACCACCCTCAATGTAAAAAACTTCTTCCTTAGATCGAATTGAAATCTACCCCCTTTCAGTTTAAAGCCATTTCCCCTTGTCTTATCACTACATGCCCTTGTAAAAAGTTCCTCTCCAGCTTTCCTGTAGGCCATCTTTAGGTACTGGAAGGCTGCTATAAGATCACCCCGGAGCCTTCTCTTCTCCAGGCTGAACAGTCCCAACTCTCTCAGCCTGTCTTCATAGGAGAGGTGCTCCAGCTCTCAGATCATCTTTGTGACCCTCCTCTGGACTCGCTCCAGCAGCTCCATGTCCTTCTTGTGTTGGGGACTCCAGAGCTGAATGCAGTACTCCAGGTGGGGTCTCACGAGAGCAGAGTAGAGGGGCAGAATCACCTCCCTTGACCTGCTGGCCACGCTTCTTTTGATGCAGCCCAGGATACAGTTGGCTTTCTGGGCTGCCAGTGCACATTGCTGGCTCATGTTGAGCTTCTCATCAACCAACACCCCCGAATCATTCTCCTCAGGACTGCTCTCAATCCATTCTCCGCTCAGCCTGTACTTGTGTTTGGGATTGCCCCGACCCACATGCAGGACCTTGCACTTGGCCTTGTTGAACTTCATGAGGTTCTCACAGGTCTAACTCTTCAGCCTGTCAAAGTCCCTCTGGATGGCATCTCTTCCCTCCAGTGTGTTGACTGCACCACACAGCTTGGTGTCATCAGCAAACTTGCTGAGGGTGCACTCCATCCCACTGTCCATGTCTCCAACAAAGATGTTTGTCCTGGTTTTAGCTGGGACAGAGTTAGCTCTTCTTTTTAGCAGCTAGGAGAGCTCCGTGTTTTGGTTTTACTCAGAGGCTCGCTCTGAGAAGAATGTTGATAATAAGCTGATGTTTGTTGTTGGACATGAGACTCCAAGGACTTTTCAGTGTGCCGGAGTGCAGAAGCATGGCGGGATAAGGGGGGAGCATAGCCGGGACAAGGGGGCCACGATTCCCCTTGTGATTTGTGGTGGAACTCAAGATTGAGGGCCAAACTGGCCAATTAGTATTCCATATCATGCAGCGTCATGTCCAGTATAAAAGTGAGGGGCAGCTGGAAAGAAGGGCTTTTGCGCTTTGGCTCTTTCGCCGCTTTTGCTCTTTTGTGCTTGCTGCGCTTTTGCTCTATTGCCTTTTTTTCCTCTTTCTTCCAGTACTCCCACTCTTGGAGTACTATCTCTCTCTCTGCCCCTCTCTATTTCGGGGCCTCGTGTTCTTCCGGGATTTCAGCTTCGGGACGAGACGGACTGTGGATAAGAGGGGGTGGTGAGCATCTACTCTTTGTATTACTTATCTGTATTAAATTGTTCTTATCTCAACCCACGGGTTTCCCATTTATCCTTTAATTCTCTCCCTCATTCCTGGGGGTGGGGGAGGGTGAGTGACCGGCTGTGTGGGTTCGGTTGCTGGAGCAGCCTAACCCACGGCAATGTTAAACAGCACCGGCCTCAGGATTGGCCCCTGAGGAACACCGCTTGTCGCTGACCTACCCTCTACTTTGCTGAGAAAGCAGTTGTAGAGAATGGAAATTTATACTGAATGCACTTCTTCCATGATTACATACTTATCTAAGAATCCGGTACTACTGTAGGTAAGGAATAATTGTTACAGCTAAGTTAGACCATATGATCTAGTGTGGTCTGAATAGTAAAGGTTTTTGAATTACATTTCTTTACTGCTTTAAGCTGGAATTGATAATAGTCACTTAACTGTAAACTGTAAATCCGTTCAAAACAGCTTTGATTAAACTGTAAATATTAGGGGGGTGTTGTGGTTTAGCCCAGTCAGCTGCTAAATGCCACAGAGACCAAGAGAGCCCTCAGAAGAGAAGTTCCTGGAAGAGGAAGCCCTTTTTCCTGATCTGCCCTCATCTGTATACAGGGCATGACACTGCATGATATGGAATACTCCACTGGCCAGTTTGGCCCTCAGTCCTAAGTCTGAGTTCACATCATAAGGGGAGTTGTGGACCCTTTGGCCTGGCTATGCTTCCCCCTCTCTATAGCCTGTTGTGCTCCTGCACACTGGTAAAACATGAGAAGCTGAAAAGTCCTTGATGTCTCAGTGCCAACTATAAACATCAGTGCGCTATCAGCATTCTTCTCATAACAAATCCCAGACTAAATCCAAAACATAGAGCTCTTCTAGCTGCTAAAAAGAAAAACTAACTCTCCCAGTCAAAACCAGGACAGTATCCACCCCTGACTCCATACCATCCACATCATGCTCAAGTCTCACATATGTACATAGATACCACTCCCTTAATCTATGGGTCATCCCTCCAAAATGTCTGTTGAGTTCATTTAGTCCATAACTCTGGGCTCCATCTGTCATGGCACTCTCTCAGGGCAGGAGACATGATGCGGAGTTTGCTCAGTCAGTAGAATGGGTGCCATTGGATACAGCAGGAAGATGATGTGTAGTCTCTGTTGCATGTGGCATCCGGAGCTCGTAGTTGGTGTATCTGGCGCAGTCCATGTCCACAGTCTGCAGGTTGAAGATTTCGATCTCGAGGAAGTTGCTGGTTGTCAGTTGTTGGAATCAGTTCTGGTTCTGTTGAAGTTCATTCTTCATCAACCTGGATGATTCTTAATATAATGTCATTAGTATAATATATAACAATCATAGCAATAATGGTATGCAGTGACAGAGTTATTCAGCAGTTAACATAATACAGTTCAATTCATCCTCTATTTTCACCCAACATCAAATCCCCTTGAGGTACACATCAAACTTCCCTGTCCTTCTGCATCACCCACCAAGTGCACCCAGGTCCTTGAGCAAAAGCAATCCCACGAATGGGTTTACCTTTACCTGAGGCAGAAATAACCCAGACTGTCTTCCCCAGCATGTTCCTAATGTGCACTACAGGGACTTTATCTCCTTCTACAGTACGTAAAAGTTCTGATTGGGCAGGACCAGCTCGATTGGAAGATCCCCTAGTGTTGACTAACCAAATGGCTTTTGCTAAATGTGTATCCCAACCTTTGAAAGTTCCACCACCCATTGCTCTCAGTGTAGTTTTTAGCAGTCTGTCGTGGTTTAGCCCAGCTGGTAGCTAAGCAACCATGCTGCCACTCACTCACTCCTTCCCCTTGGCAGGATGAGAGGAGAAAATCGGAAGAAACAGAGTAAAACTCGTGAGTTGGGATAAGGACAATTTAATAGAACAGTGCAAAAAAAAAAAAACCAACCAACGAGAAAAGAGCGATAACAAAGATAATACTAATGAAAAGAGAGCAGTACAAAACGAGCGATACAAATGCTCGCCATGCCGACCACGGAAGCTGAAACCCCCACGCAGTCCAGCCCGCTCGCAATCGCACAAAAGTCTCTGGGCATGACACATATGGTATCGAATAGCCCTATGACTAATTCTGGTCAATTGCCTGAGCTGTGTCCCCTACCACTTTTCCTGTGAAAGGTTAACTCTATCCCAGCCAAACCCAGGACATTATCTACCCCTTATTCTATACCATCTGCGTCATGCTCAGATCATACATTTTCCAATTAATCACCACCACTGCTCCTGTCCTATATATATATATATATATATATATATATACACAGATATCATTTTCTTAGTCTATGGGCCATCCCTCTAACGTGTCCATTATGTAATCCATGACTTCAAGGCTCCATCTGTCGTAACAGTCTTTTAGGTCAGGAGAGATGGTGAGCTGCATTAGGATGTTGCACGCTGCATCTGGAGCTTGCAGCTGATGTATCTGGTACAATCCATGTCCGTGGGTTCAAGATGTCAATCTCAGGGAAGTTGCTGGGCATCAGTTGCCGAAGCCTGTTCTAGCTCCATCATTGCTGCACTTTGCTCGGTTTCATCAAACTCCATCCTTCCCTAATGCGAGTGATTCTTACTGTAATACCATTGATACAGCATACAGCAACAGTAGTAATGATGACATACAGAAACAGGGTTATTTAGCAACTAACATCATATAGTTTAATTCGTTGGCTATTCTATCCCAAAATCAAATCCCCTTGGGGTACACATTGGACTTCCCCATCCTTTTGCATCACCCACCAAGTGCATCCAGGTCCTTGGGCAAAAGCAATCCCATGAGTAGATTTGCTTTTCCCTGAGGCAGGACTAACCCAGACTGCCTTCCCTAACCTATTCTTCATGCTCACTACAGGGACTTTATCCCCTTCTACAGTACGTGGGAGTTTTGATTGGGCAGGGCCAGGTCAATTGGCAGATCCTCTAGTGTTAACTAGCCAGGTGGCCTTTGCTAAATGAGTGTCCCAATGTTTGAAAGTTCCACCACTCATTACTCTTAGTGTTGTTTTTAGCAGTCCATTGTATCATTCAATTTTCCCAGAGGCTGGTGCATGATAGAGGATGTGATATACCCACTCAATGTCATGTTCTTTGGCCCAAGTGTCTATGAGGTTGTTGTGGAAATGAGTCCCATTGTCTGACTCAATTCTTACTGGGGTGCCATGCTGCCATCGGACTTGCTTTTCAAGGCCCAGGATAGTGTTCCAGGCAGTGGCATGGGGCACAGGATATGTTTCCAGCCATCCAGTGGTTGCTTCCACCATTGTGAGCACGTGGTGCTTGCCTTGGCGAGTTTGTGGGAGTGTGATATAATCAATCTGCCAGGCCTCCCCATATTTATATTTTGACCATCGGCCTCCATACCAGAAAACTTTTAACCACTTGGCCTGCTTGATTACAGCACGTCTTACACTCATGGATAACCTGTGCAATAGCGTCCATGGTTAGGTCCACCCCTCAATCATGAGCCCATCTTTATGTGGCATCCCTTCCTTGATGGCCTGAGATATCATGGGCCCAACGAGCTAAAACTTTTTCACCTTTGTGCTGCCAGTCCAGATCCACCTGAGCAACTTCAATCCTAGCAACCTGATCCACCTGTTGATTGTTGTGATGTTCTTCCGTGGCCCGACTCTTGGGTACGTGAGCATCTACGTGATGTACTTCTACAGCTAGCTTCTCTACATGGGCAGCAATGTCTTGCCACAACGGGGCAGCCCAGATGGGTTTGCCTCTGCATTGCCAGTTGCTCTGCTTCGGTTGCTGTAGCCACCCCCACAGGGCATTTGCTACCATCCATGAGTCGGTATAGAGATAGAGCATTGGCCACTTTTCTCATTCAGCGATGTCTAAAGCCAGTTGGATGGCTTTTACCTCTGCAAACTGACTCGATTCACCTTCTCCTTCAGTAGCTTCTGCGACTCATCAAGTAGGACTCGATACAGCAGCTTTCCACCTTCAATGTTTTCCTACAAGACGACAGAATCCATAAGTAAACAGAGCGTATTTCTTCTCATTGTCTGATAGTTCATTATATGGTGGGGCTTCTTCAGCACGTGTCACCTCCTCCTCCTCTGGTGACATTCCAAAGTCTTTACCTTCAGCCCAGTTAGTGATCACTTCCAAAATTCCTGGGTGATTGGGGTTTCCTATCTGAGCCCTTTGTGCAATCGGTGCAACCCACTTACTCCATGTAGCATCAGTTGCGTGATGTGTAGACGGGACACTCCCTTTGAACATCCAGCCCAGCACTGGCAATCGGGGTGCCAGGAGCAGCTGTGCTTCAGTGCCAATCACTTCAGAAGCAGCTCGGACACCTTCATATGCTGCCAATATCTCTTTTTCAGTTGGAGTATAGTTGGCTTCGGATCCTTTGTATCCTCGACTCCAAAACCCAAGAGGTCGACCTCGCGTCTCCCCTGGCGCTTTTTGCCAGAGACTCCAGGTAGGACCATTCTCCCCGACTGCAGTGTAGAGCCCGTTTTTGACATCTTGTCCTGTCCAGACTGGTCCCAGGGCTACCGCATGAACTATTTCTTGTTTAATTTGTTCAAAGGCTTGTCGTTGCTCTGGGCCCCATTCAAAATTATTCTTCTTTCGGGTTATTTGGTAGAGGGGTTTTACAATCTGGCTGTAGTCGGGAATATGCATTCGCCAGAAACCCACAATGCCTAAGAAAGCTTGTGCTTCCTTTTTGTTGGTTGGTGGGGACATAGCTGTTATTTTATTAATCATGTCCATCGGAATCTGACGACGCCCATCTTGCCATTTTATTCCCAAAAACTGAATCTCCTGGGCAGGTCCCTTGACTTTACTCTGTTTTATGGCAAAGCCTGCTTTCAGAAGGATTTGGATTATCTTTTCACCTTTCTCAAAAACTTCTTCTGCTGTGTTGCCCCATACAATGATGTCATCAATGTATTGCAAATGTTCTGGGGCATCACCCTGTTCCAGTGTGGTCTGGATCAGTCCATGGCAAATAGTGGGGCTGTGTTTCCACCCCTGGGGCAGTCGATTCCAGGTATACTGGATGCCCCTCCAAGTGAAAGCAAACTGTGGCCTGCATTCCGGTGCCAAAGGAATTGAGAAAAACGCATTAGCGATATCAATTGTAGCGTACCACCTGGCTGCGTTTGACTCCAGTTCATACTGAAGTTCCAGCATATCTGGCACGGCAGCACTCAATGGTGGTGTAACTTCATTCAAGCTACGATAGTCTACCGTCAGCCTCCACTCGCCATTGGACTTACGTACAGGCCATATAGGGCTGTTAAAAGGTGAGCGGGTCTTTGTGATGACTCCTTGATTCTCCAGTTGACGAATCAACTTATGGATAGGAATTAGAGAGTCTCGGTTGGTACGATATTGCCGTCGGTGCACTGTTGTATTAGCAATTGGCACCTGTTGTTCTTCGACCCTCAGTAACCCTACAGCAGAAGGGTCCGTTGAGAGACCAGGCAAAGTAGACAGCTGTCTGCCTTCTTCTGTCTCTACTGCAGCTATGCCAAAAGCCCACCGATACCCTTTTGGGTCTTTGAAATACCCTCTCTTAAGATAATCTATGCCAAGGATGCACGGCGCTTCTGGGCCAGTTACAACAGGGTGGTTTTGCCACTGCTCTCTGTGGAGAAACCTTTTGGCTGCTGCAGCATCCTGTGAAAGTTCTTTCCCTATGCAGGCTAACTAAGAAACACCTGTAGCTCGTTACACTGGGAAAGTTACCTTGAAACAGGTGCTGTAGCATTCAGCCAATCACTCTGGGAGATGGATGGTCAAGTGACCAATAGCCTTGACCCATCTAGCAAATCATGTGACTCCTGACTATTTAAGGCAGGGCGTTTACTCCTAAGGGTGAGGCATTTCCTCCTGAGCCTTGGAGGAGTGTGGGTGTTCCTTAGAGTAGAGCCTAAAGCCTTTATATTAGAACTTTGGTCTGCTTGGAGCTGCCTGAAGCCTTCCAGCTGCGACAACTGGTGACCCTGATGTGATCCAGCCACAACTAAGATCTGAAGGTACGTGCTTCTGTACATGGGGCTCCAAGGGACGAACTGCAAATTAGAATGATGGGGCAAAGCTCCACAAAAGAAAGCATGATGTTTTCCATTCTCAAACCTGCAATGACAATTGCAGGTGCTAAAATAAGTGATGAAGCTCTCTGTGAGCTGTTAAATTGGGCGGCAGAGCATGAATGCCTGACCGACCTCAACACCCCCTTTAGCTCAGAAGCGTGGAAGCAGCTAGGGGATAAGCTAATCTATGAAACAGTGTTTGGACGTAAGAACCTGACTGGTCTACTACGTATTTGGGGAACTGTATATGATGTAATGCAGAAATGGACAGTAGAAAGGAAGGAAAAAGTATTGCCAGATTCTGATGAATCCACAAGTGAAGTTTCTGAAGGGGACGATGAGTTATCTGAAAGGGGACTGACCACGGGTAGTGCACCAGTTGTGCCCCTGCTGTCCTCAGATATGGAGAAAGTTGTGGGGACTGCACAGAAGCTTTATCCCTCCCTGCGAGATTATGTCCAACCCAAGTGTTCTCCTCGTGATTTTTTGATGCGGGAATACTCCTCCAGACAACACAAAGCATCGGAGCGTCCCCCACCCTTTGCCCCAACAGCCTCCCCTTCTTCTGCATCTCAACCGGCTACTTCAGCCATTACAGCAGAACGTGTTCTTCCTACTGCTCCGCCATTGGCCCCTCAACCAGACCAGGCACCACAAGGACCGTTCCCGGGCATGGCACCCTGGTTTACCGCAACTTCATGTCCTGCGGCATCACCCATAGCACCCGGCCATCTGCCACGGGCACAAATGGAGCAACCCCGAACAACGCATTTCATAATACAGCAGGTTATGGCAGGTTTGCAAGGAATGTCGCAACAACTAACGGCATTGATGGAAATGTTGCGGCAGGTTACTGCTGCCGAATCTGTACCAGGACAACCTGGGCTGGCCGTGCCAACCAGCCCAGCAACGACCCTGGAAGTGGTGCCAAGCATGCCACTGACAACAGCAGTGGCACCTTCACAGACAGTGGTGTCGACACAAGTTTCCGCAACCCAGACTGCATCTCTGTGGACTGTTCCACAACCGGCCACAGCCTCTGCCTTTACACGACCCGTTGGCCCAGCGTCTGCATCCTGTCAGAAGCCATTGGACACACCCCTGCCTGATAATGTTTCATCACTGCAGGAAGCCGTGGCGACAGTCAGATGACAAGAAACATGGCCAGCCCACAACTGTCCCTGGACACTTCCTGAATGCAAGGTGACTGTGCGTCCAAAAAATTCAAAACGGTTCTGGGAAGAAGTCAAGAGGCGGGCTCTGGAGGCTGGCGACTGGGATCTAATAGAAAAAGTTGGGTTGCCTGAAAAGGGGTCTGAGCAGATTGTTCAGGGAAGTAATGAACGAACAGAGGATCTTATCCAAGCCTTCCTAGTACAAAAGGCGCTTCCTAACTCAGGTCAAATTGACAAACACGAAACCATCGCCTGGAAGGTAGTCCAAGACCTGCAAACCAAGGTAGCACAATACGGCTTAGACTCTCCTCAGGTCATGCAGATCATCAGGATATTAAATACTGACCTACTCTCCCCATTTGACATTAAACATCTAGGTCAGGTATTATTTCAACCAGTACAATATACGGTCTTTGAGGCCAATTGGAGAAGAATGGCTGAGAGAGCTGCAGCCAGAAACATGCAATTACCCCCAACTGACCCCAGATACGGAGCTCCAGCAGATGCTCTACTGGGAGCCAATGCTTTCGCTGACCCCGATTTTCAAGCTACATGGCACCCCCAAGTTCTTGAGCAAGCCCAAAAGATCGGCGTGGGAGCTCTATTAAAGGGCATAGATATGGCTGCCCCAAAAACACGGTACGTGAAGATTTATCAGGGGCAGAAAGAACACTTTTTATCTTTCGTAGAGAAAGTTGCTGCAGCCCTTGAAAAACAGGTCGAAGATGAAAACCTGAGACAACTACTATGTAAGCAGCTGGCAAAAGACAATGCCAATGAAGAATGTAGAAAAAGCATAAATTCCATGCCAGGGGAGCCTACACTAACAGAAATGATCGAAGCATGCTCTAAGCTAGAATCTGAAAGCTATAAGTCTGCTCTGGCCACAATTCTACGGCCTATTCAACCTAAAAATGCTGACCCGGAACTGAAAAGGCAACCTAAGAGGGACAATAGACAAAGACAGACCAGACAAAGAAGAAACAAGGATAACAGGAGACCTGCTTGCTGCATAAGATGCGATAAGCCAGGCCATTCTGTGAGATATTGTGAATCGTTATACCGTGCCAATGGTCGACCCCTGACATGTTTGGGGAAACTTGCCCAGGAGCGCAATGGGGATGTGCGCTCAGACAGAAATGTTTCCCCAGGGCATGATACCAATCCAGGCTTACTCAGCCAGCTTTCAGCCAGCACAAAGGGATCAGCTGGGGTGGATGTATGCACCGCAACAACAGTTGTCTTGGAATCCTGTCGGGTCTATAAGGTTCCCTTGGATGCATTTGGGCCTCTAGGACATGGACTAAGTGCATTATTGGTGGGAAGATCTAGTACCACCATTCAAGGGATCTTTGTTCACCCAGGAGTTATTGACGCTGACTTCACAGGACAAATTTGTGCAATGATTTCCACGCCCACCCCCCCTGTCACAATACCGGAAAAGACTCGGATCGCTCAACTTGTACCCTTCAAATCAAGTGTCCCTAAGGCAAAACAACAGAGTTGTGAAGGTGGTGGTTTTGGTTCCACAGGACTTCCGCAAGTTTACTGGACTGCGGATATCTCCAGCCAAAAGCCACAGATGACTTGCACCTTAATATTGCCAGATGCCCAGCCATCCAGGATTCAGCTCCGAGGTTTGATTGACACAGGGGCTGAGGTGACAATCGTCTCCTTCTCCGCATGGCCTCCTACATGGCCTTTAGCCCCCACAGGGTCAGCCATTGCAGGACTGGGAGGAACCACACAGAGTTATCGAAGCGAACGATCTGTGGTGGTAAAGAACGCAGAGGGTCAAACAGCTACAATTCGGCCCTATGTCACTACAGCTCCCCTCAACCTCTGGGGGCGGGATGTCTTGGCGGCCTGGGGAGTACGTATCGGGACAAATTTTTGATGGGGGCCACTGTACTGAAGGGCGCACAATATCCTACGTTGCCTTTGCGATGGTTAGCAAACAAACCCATCTGGCAACCCCAGTGGCCCCTACCAAAAGAAAAATTAGTCGCCCTTCATCAACTAGTTAAGGAACAATTACAACAGGGACACCTTGAACCTTCTACCAGTCCCTGGAATACGCCTGTCTTCGTAATTAAGAAGAAATCAGGAAAATGGAGATTGCTACAAGATCTCCGAAAAATCAATGCAGCAATGGAAAGCATGGGGGGGCATTGCAGCCTGGTATGCCCTCACCCACCATGATTCCAGCAGGGTGGGAAATCTTGATCATTGATTTGAAGGACTGTTTTTTCACGATCCCCTTACATCCTAATGACAAACCAAAATTTGCCTTTACTGTACCTGTGGTTAACAACGCTGAACCTGCAAAGAGATATCAATGGAAGGTCCTACCTCAGGGCATGAAGAACAGCCCGACTATCTGTCAATGGTACGTTGCTCAAGCTTTGTCCGGAATCCGTAAGCAGTTCCCTGAAGCATACTGCTACCATTACATGGATGATATCCTGGTAGCAGCATCCACCCAGGACGAGCTGCTGAAGATACAGCCTCGGCTACTCGCTGCTCTGCATTCTTATGGATTGCAGGTGGCTCCGGAGAAAGTTCAACAGCATCCTCCTTGGAGATATTTAGGAGTCAAAATTTTGGACCAAACTATACAACACCAAGAGGTGCAATTCTCGAGTTCTATTAAGACCTTGAATGACGCTCAGAAACTGTTGGGTGTCATCAATTGGTTACGTCCCTATCTAGGGCTAACCACGGCGCAACTTGCGCCGCTCTTCAATATTTTAAAGGGGGACCCCGAGTTGAATTCACCTCAAATTGACTCCTGAAGTGCGGCGGGCACTAGAGGAGGTTCAACAGGCCGTTTCTGCTCGTCAGGTTTATCAAATAGATCCCTCCATTGATATTACTGTTTTTATTACCACTCCAGATTCTCATCCAACAGGTATCATTGGCCAATGGAACAAACAGTGGTCTGACCCCTTGCATATTCTGGAATGGGTCTTTTTGCCGCACCAACCAAAAAAGACAGCATCTACGCTATTTGAATTAATTGCTTGTCTGATAATCAAATGCCGTCAGCGCTGTCTACAATTGATGGCAGCAGATCCTGCAATAATTGTTCTGCCAGTACAGCAGGGATACTTTGAGTGGAGCCTTACTAACAGTGCTCCTCTCCAAAGTGCGCTGGAAAATTTCTCAGGACAAATTGCATACCATCTGCCTAGCCATAAATTGCTGCAATTGGCAAGATCGACAAGCGTTACCTTGTGGCCAAAAAATAGCCGAGTGCCAGTACAAGGACCCACCGTCTTCACTGATGAGTCTGGGAAAACTGGGAAAGCTATTGTTACCTGGAAGGAGGAATCTGAGTGGCAGGTGCTGGAAGGCCATGAGTCAGGCTCAGCCCAGTTGGTTGAACTAAGGGCTGTTGCCATGGCCTTTCAACGGTTCTCGCAGGTACCTTTGAATTTGGTCACAGATTCTGCTTATGTGGCTGATATAACACAATGCTTAGATTGTTCACTTCTGAAAGAAGTGAATAATGTGGCTCTGTTTTCTCTGTTAAAAACCTTATGGTGTGCAATTCAAGATCGAGTTCACCCATATTACATCCTGCATATCCATAGTCATACTAATTTGCCAGGCTTTATAACGGAAGGCAACGCCAGGGCTGACATGCTAGCTAACCCTGCGTGGGTAGCACCTCAGCCTGATAAAATCGCACAAGCCAAGGCATCGCATAATTTCTTCCATCAAAGTGCACATACGCTGCAGAAACAGTTCCACTTAACGCCCACTGAGGCTCGGGACATTGTCAGCGCTTGCGCTGACTGCCACGGACTTGCGGCACCTCTGCCATCGGGGGTAAACCCCAGAGGCCTAAAGGCCCTGCAGCTTTGGCAGACGGATGTAACGCATGTTCCTGAATTTGGCAGATTTAAGTATGTGCACGTGTCTATTGACACTTTCTCCTCAGCTATGTGGGCAACTGCTCATACTGGGGAGAAAAGTCGCGATGCCATTGCCCATTGGAAACTCGCTTTTGCGGTCTTGGGCGTGCCTTTTTCTATTAAAACCGATAATGGCCCGGCCTACGTCTCACAGAAGACGCAGCAGTTTTTACACCTATGGGGTGTAAATCATACTTTGGGTATTCCGCATTCTCCTACTGGCCAAGCCATTGTTCAACGCGCTCATGGCACCTTGAAGCGTGTTTTAGAAAAACACAAAGGGGGAATGCATGGAGAAACCCCACAGGGTCGCCTAGAAAAAGCGTTATACACAATTAACCACCTTATGGTGCCATCAAATTCAAATAATCCCATTCTTTTGAATCACTTTCTTTCGTTGCAGTCTTCAGGCGAGATGCACCTGCCCCGAGCGAAAGTCTGGATACGGGACCTACTCACTAAGACGTGGGAAGGCCCATATGAGCTTATTGCTTGGGGTCGTGGGTATGCTTGCTTTTCCACAGATACTGGGATACGATGGCTACCCGCAAGATGCGTCCGCCCTGACCTGCAACATCAGAAACAGAACAGGCAACGTCCGAATGGTGGCCAGAACGGAGATCATCCATCAAATGACCCTTCTAATGGAAATAATGACATCAGCCATCAACCTGTTCCTTCCACAAGCAGAGACTAAATTTCAAGTCTCCGTCGGAGTCAGAATGTTAGAATTAATAACTAAATGTATGACTGGTTTGCTAGATGTATCTCCCATGGTATTGCTGAAAAATCTCCCTGCTTGATTTAAACTAATCTTAAAACAAAAAGGGGGAATTGTGGAGAAACCTTTTGGCTGCTGCAGCATCCTGTGAAAGTTCTTTCCCTATGCAGGCTAACTAAGAAACACCTGTAGCTTGTTACACTGGGAAAGTTACCTTGAAACAGGTGCTGTAGCATTCAGCCAATCACTCTGGGAGATGGATGGTCAAGTGACCAATAGCCTTGACCCATCTAGCAAACCATGTGACTCCTGACTATTTAAGGCAGGGCGTTTACTCCTAAGGGTGAGGCATTTCCTCCTGAGCCTTGGAGGAGTGTGGGCGTTCCTTAGAGTAGAGCCTAAAGCCTTTGCATGAGAACATTGGTCTCCTTGGAGCTGCCTGAAGCCTTCCAGCTGCGACAGCTCTCCAGTTAGGCTCATTTCAGCCTCTAACACAGTCAGTTGTTGAGACCCCCCCCCCGTCACTCCAGAAATACAGATGGATTCTGCCCCTCTAAAGTTTGATGGTATCAAGGTGCATTGGGCACCAGTGTCCACTAGAGCCTTATACTTTCTGGGGTATGATGTGCCAGGCCACCGAATCCACACAGTCCAGTAAACTCGATTATCCCTCTCCTCCACCTGGCTGGAGGAAAGGCCCCTCTAATGCCTGTTATCATATTCATCAGAGGAATCAGCAGGATTAGAGTCAGGGTTGCTAGGAGGATCAGCCCTCCCATTTTGACTAGTGGACTGCTCACTGTAGACTGGGGCAACAGCTGTCCTGGAGGAATTGGAGAAAGTTCTGTTTCTGTTGGTTCTTCCTCCCAACTGGCGTACCCTGGCCTCTAAAGCGGAGGTGGGTTTTCCATCCCACCTCCTCATGTCTTCTCCATGATCATGCAGGTAGAACCACAGCTCACCCCGTGATCTGTACCGTCTCTCTCGAGGGGGGTAACGCCTGGTTCTAACAGCTGAAATTCTAGAACGTTCAGGTGGTGGGAAATCTACTTTTTCTCTTAATTCTCGAACCTCCTCAGACAGCTTTTCCACAGCCGCAACACAGGTTCGTATAGAAGTATTATCATATCGTCGGAGGTAGGTGACCAGATTACCTACGGATAGTGGTGCTTCATCGTCCCCGAAGTCCATTATTGCCAATGAGGTGGAATATGCTGCTGGCGCACTCCGTATAATCTTCTGCCACATTGGTCGTGTGCACCGGACGTCATCTGGATCTTCGAGTCTTGGTCCGCTTCTCGAGTCAAGATAAATCAACTCTCGCACAGCCAGTTCTCTCAGATACTGAATAGCTTTTTCTATGTTGGTCCACTTGCTTAAATTACATGGCACCTCGTCCTTGTAGGGATACCTTTCCTTTATAGCTGCCAGGAGCCGTCTCCAGAGGCTGCGGACTTGTGTCTGCCTTCCAATTGCTTTATCAATGCCTCCATCCATGGCAAGGGCTCCCAGCTGCCTGGCTTCATTACCATCTAACTCCAGACTATTGGCTCCCATGTCCCAGCATCTGAGCAACCAAGAGACAATGGGCTCACCTTTAAGACGGACATAATCTTTTCTTTTATCTTGCAGCTCGCTCATTTTTAGAGATCGGGTGGTTATCGTTTCATCTATGATGTCACTTCTCCTCCATTGAGATTTTCTCTGGGGCGAAACAGAACGCTCCTGCTTCATTTCTCGTGATGGCCCTGGTCGCTCTTCATCATCATCATCCTCTCCTCTGCGTTCTGACTTTCGGGCACATTTCCTCGGTTGCTCTTCCTCCAATCGTTGTGATGGCCCTGGTTGCTCTTCTTTGTCTGGTTGCTCTGATGGCCCTGATTGCTCTTCCTCATTTGGTTGTTGTGATGGCCCTGATTCCTCTTCTTCATCTTCTAACTTTTGTATACATTTTCTTTTCCTTACGGGGGCAACTGATACCGTTGTAGTCTGAGTAGCTATAGTGCTTGTCATGGGAGTTGAGATGGCAAGCACAATAATCCAAGAAATAAATTGATATCCACCCCTAAATGGCCGATTGATTTTTGAATATATAAATAATTAAACATATATTCAGGAGACCTTGCAGGACAATCAAACCGGTTAAATTATTCCAATGATGTTCGGCATTATCAAAATCAACATAAGCTTTTGTGAATGAAAAGTCACCGGTATAATTGGCGATGATATCCGCCAGGTGACGCTCAAAATTAATAAATGAGCTCCACATCACCATCCCCCTCTGCACCGCCGAATACAAAGACTGAGCCGGTCCCACCACCGATGATCTTATCAGAGTTACACCGTACAGTGTAGCAAAACCCTTAATTACCGATAACATACTTTTCATGCTGGTCCAACACCCAGAGCCAGAAAACCGCATAAACATTCCGCCTAACATCATATAGGGTAAATAAGGCAATAAATTATGAATGTCCGGTAACATGTATGCAAGCATAACAAACAGCATTCCGGCCAGCAACATCGTTATCTCAGCCCCTTCGTGTCCCGCGTTGGGTGCCAATTAAGACTGTCGTGGGTTAGGTTGAAAACTTCCCACACACACACACAGCCGGTCACTCCCCCTCCCCCACCCCCAGGAATGAGGGAGAGAATTAAAGGATAAACGGGAAAACCTGTGGGTTGAGATAAGAATGATTTAATACAGATGATTTAATACAGTGTAGGTGCTCACCACCCCCTCATATGCGAAGCCCGTCTTGTCCCAAAGCTGCAATTCCGGACGAACGCGAGGCCCCGAAATAGAGAGGGGCAGAGAGAGAGAGAGAGAAAAAAAGGAAAGAAAAACAACAGAGCAACAGCGCAGCAAGCGCAAAAGAGCCAAAGCGCAAAAGCCCTTCTTCCCAGCTGACCCTCACTTTTATACTGGACATCACGCTGCATGATATGGAATACTAATTGGCCAGTTTGGCCCTCAATCTTAAGTTCCACCACAAATCACAAGGGGAATCGTGTCCCCCTTGTCCCAGCTATGCTCCCCCCTTATCCCGCCGTGTTCCTGCACTCTGGCACACTGAAAAGTCCTTGGAGTTTCACTTCCAACCACAAACATCAGCTTGCTATCAACATTCTTCTCAGAGTGAGCCTCTGAGTAAAACCAAAACACGGGGCTCTTCTAGCTGTTAAAAAATCTGTCCCAGCTAAAACTAGGACAATTTGTTTTAACGTTAAATGAGTTCATTCAATAACAGCTTGTCCCGTAGGCGAATGAGGGATACTGGTAGTGTGAGTCACTCCCCAATCCTGTAAAAAGGTGCTATACCAGACCACTGTCTGTCCCAATTTTCTTTGGTACTCCCATGGTTTTCTCCAGTGTGAGTGGTAGCAACAGCAAGGGCAGAAAACATATCAACAGTTACATGCACATATTTAGATCGATTAGACAACTGAATATAAGTAATATCAGTTTGCCATAATTCATTGGCACATAAACCTTTTGGATTTACTCCTGCTGGAGTATTTGAAGGCACAATACGTTGATGGTCAGGGCAGGCACGTACAATCTGCTGAGCTTGATCTGCTGTCTGACCTGACAGAGAGCATCATCTACCACCAATTGACAAATTGTAGGACTATTCATCATTCCTTGAAGAAGTACAATCCAATGATATTGTTGTGTGGGTTGTTCATTGTTAAGCACTGGAACTGAAAAAGGCAAATCTAGGACAATCGTTAGGGTGTAAATAAATAAAAAGAAATTAAAAAAGTAAAAAAACCCAGATCTTTTAAATCAATCACCATCAAATGCTAACATTCTGGAATCATAGTAGGATTTGGTACACCCGGTTGTAATGCACCCATTGGTGACATGATTGCATTAATAGCTCTTAAATATTTTAACATAAATCTCCATTTTCTGATTTCTTTGGGATAACAAATATTGGAGTGTTCTATGGGCTAGTGGAGGGAATTATATGTCCTAATTTGAGCTGTTCATCGACTAATTTTTGAGCTCACTCCAGCCGCTCACTTTTTAATGGCCACTGATCGACCCAGACCGGCTTGCCAGTCAACCAGTCCAGCTTGAGTCAGGCCTGGACATCAGTGACCAGTGCTAAAAATTTGAGGTTAGCCTCACATTCCACTGATTCAACAAATCCCGACCTCATAATGTACATGGGACATCAAAAACATGTGGTTTCAAAATAGCTTGTTTGTTACCTGGGCCTACTACTAACAAGGTCTGTGCACTCTGCTGTGGGATCTGTGTTCCACCTACTCCGATCACAGCTGCCAGGGCTTGTATCAGAGGCCAAGAGGGCGGCCAGTCAGGATTTTTCACTATAGATACATCAGCCCCTTTGTCAACTAGGCCAGAAAAAGCCTTCCCATTAATGATTACTCTTAAAGGAGGTTTTGCAGCTGTGACTTTCTGTGTCCAAATTTTTTTGTGATAGCATATTGTTATACAGACAGCTTTTATAGATTATTACTCTAGCCACGATGTGTCCACGTGCCCCTCACCCAGCTGTGATTAGTTACAAACAATAGTGCACGCACCTATTTTAACTTTACTATTGGCTATGCCTAAAAAGGAGCTATTTTTCACCTGCTAAACTAAACATCATTTTCTCACACACTCTATATCATCTTCCCAAACTCCCCATGTCAGCTTCTCACACTCCCTGCACCAGCTGTTCACACTCCCTTTTCTTTCTCATCCTCTTTATCGGTGTTTCCCAACTTCAGAAAAGAGCACAGGCTTAAATCATCAAGGTCAAACCCCAACTGTAACTGTGCGTATGATTCCACAATTCCCCTTTTTTGTTTTTCTATGACCATTACTTGATGAACCGTACTCTGTACCGTCCACTGGGAGCATGACAATAGGCAGGGGATGATTATTACTATGCATAAAAGAACTACTAGCAATATAATGCCTGCTTTACTAAAGACTTTAACCAACCTGTAATTCATCAACTCTTGAACAAGCTACCCAACCAATCCTGATGAACCTGAAATTCATTCACCCGATCTTTCAATTTCTGTATTGTCTCATGAATTGATTCTGAGAGATCATACAAATTCATACCACACATTCCTTCTAGTATTTCACAACCATGCCTTTGCATTAGCAATAAGAAATCTATGGTAGCTCAATTTTGCAGCGTAGCAGGTCTAATAGAATCTACATCAATTAAGAGCATTGATAAAGCAGAAGCTGTAGCATTGGTTTGTTTTGCAAGCCAACAACCCAACTTATTCAGTGTAGTTAACGCCTGTGCCGCTCCAACTCCTGGTGCAAATATTGAAGCTGCAATGATTTTAGCTGGTTCCCAAAATCCTGCTCTGGAATCGCACTAGCTATCATAAGCATGCGTGCTGCACCTATTCCGGGTGTGTCTATGACTTAAGTTCATGGTGGTGTTAGGTAAATACATTCTTAAAGTCCCTATAGTACATGGATCTCCCCTTATATGCGAAGGAATACCCTGCTAAGCTCTATTATAGCCTCTCAGAAGGTTCCTGTGCTCCCTGCCGAATGGAAGCAAAGGAAGCCTCCCCTGTCCCAAAAATCAGGGACACGTCTTAATGCTCTCTTAGCCAATTCAGTCAGTTGTTGGAAAGCCACTTGCCGTAACCCTGCCTGTGCCTGATTTTGACATGTGTGACATTTTATCCATCCCAAAATATTTAGCTCTCGATTTAAGAAATTTAACACCTATAACACTTTAGCTATTGTTTCATTGGGAGATTTCCCCGTCATTCCCCCTTCTTGTTTTAAAAGCATATTCTCCAAAGTACCATGTGCATGTTCTATGATCGGTTGCCCAGTAGGATTGTAAGGAATACCAGTAACATGCCCAATACCTTATGATGACAAAAATACATATGTCTGATAAGAAGTGTATGCCAAAGTTCCTGCGAGCGTAAACCACGAGGATTAACACCATTCACTGGTGGCACGATCATATTTGGACAGGTACTACACAATTGTACGATTGAGCGGGCTTGCTCTCTTGTTATACCAAATTGTCACCTAATGGCATTAGCATCCTGATGGTAGCAGTCAGGCGAGATCTTTGCCTGCATTAACGAGTTTGGTATCAGAGCTGCACTCGCGAGAGGCTCAGCTCGCCTGTTCCCTTCTGCTATAGGCCCTGGAAGCGTGGTGTGCGCTCGCAGGTGTACAATGGAATATGCATGTTTACGGTTTTGCAACACTGATATTAATTGTTGAAATTGCTGGAACAGAAGAGGATTAGTTATTTCCCGCAATGCCGATCGAGATGATCCAAGTTAAGATGTGCTGTCTCTTGGTAAAACCTGGGCCATGGGCCTCAGCCGGGTGGGGGAGGCGGGGGGGGCGGGGGGCTGCGGCGGGTCAGCCCTCCCTCGCCTCAGCCGGGCGGGGGGGCGGGGTGGCGACGACGACCCAGCAGCCCTGTGCCGGCCGGCCCCCTTGTTGCTGTCGCTGTTGTCGTTGTTGCCGCCGCGGCTCCGGCCGCTCGCGCTCCGTAACCGCCGCCGAGCCCTCCCGCCGAGGGGACCATCAGCTGCGAACGAACCGGCGCAGCGGGGCTCGCAGCGCGTCTCCGTCCCTTCCAGCCGCGGCTCGTTCCGCACACGAGCGGCAGCGCCGAGGCAAACGCCGCCCGCGGCCCCGGCCGGCAGCAGCAGCGGCGTTCCCGGGGCGCCGCCGGGCGCGGTGGGCGGCGCGGCGCGGGAGTGCCGGTGTACCGACTTCGTTGGAAGAGGGGGAAAGAAATAAGTCTGTCTTTCGTTCGGGACCCTGCATCAAAAGGATTCGATGATGACTTTTCCAGGCCGGCAGCATCCCCACAGGTGGCTGCACGCCAAAGTTTAACGTCTATAGTGTCCCAAGTCCTTGTCATGTATATATTTGAAGAGTTTGCCTCCGGTACATGGGCTGATACCCAAACCAGGAGTACCGGGAGTTTTATCAAGTCAGAACTGTTAATAGTGCTGGTTTCTCTAGCACTTTTGTCAACACCTTAACTACAGACTTATGTTCTGTTAAAGCCGTGCTTCCCATCGTTCCCAGTCGCTTACCTCCTCCTGTTGAGGCAGTTGTCACTTATTTTTTTTTCTTCAGTCGCTTACTTCTTCTTTCCTTTGGTTCCTAATTCTTTGTGTTTCCCGATAATATCTTTTGCATACCCCACTGCAATCAGGGGGGCTAATATCTTTTTCCAAGTTTTAATCCACACGCCTCTAAGAAGCTTCTCACCAATCGCGACAGTGGATCATCCGGCTTTCCTCTATAGGCCACCTGTAGATCCTGCGGATCATCTGGCTTTCCCCTATGGGCTGCCTGTGGTCGCCGTCCCTTCTCCGCTAAAATAACACTCGTTCAAAACAAGTAATAGATGTCCCAAGCGAAACGATAGTAAGTCCAGCTCATTCTTCCTGTCCCTGTTCGGGCGCCAAATTGCAGGGAAGGGATTTGGAGAAGTACTGAGACGACTCAGTATGAGTTAGCTGCAGGAAGTCTCGTTTATTGCGCAGTTCTTATTGCTTATATAGACAGTTTTTGCCAATAATCCTGAGACCACACCTTTTCTACACCATTATTGGATGATACATATGCTTGTCATATTTAACAGCTTATTTCAAACAGACACCCGCCTAGCGAAGCTCTGCTCTAAGCAAACACTACTCCCTTATCATACAGCATAGTTTTCTTATCCTTAACTTCAAGGGCATTCTGCCCTTGAGGCCTAACTTTCGAGCTCGAGTCTTTATTTACACAGGGTTTTCTTCGTGCAGTCTCTTTAAAGATCCACGCTCCAACACCATTGGGCATGAATAGAAGAATGAAGAATTTTCACAATGAGTAAGATGGTACTAGGAAAAAGAGTTTGCTTTTGTTTCTTTGACTCTTGGCTGACTTAGCAGCGATGGGTCAGACATGAATAGAGCAGAGTTCCTGCTGTTGCTAGCTTTACTCAGCCAACACTGCTATATCCTTCACCTGCAGTTAATGTCAGTGGTTTTGTGGAGGTATCACTGCAGCTTCTTGCTGTATGGACTTTTCCTGAACTAGTAAATGATAATGGTTGGGTATCTTCTCTACAGACAGCTCACATTTCTCCTTGCCTCAGTCCTTTTCCTGCCACTTTTGATGGTCTATGTACAGGGGAAAGGCAGAGAGGACTGTCTGGGCAGAGAAGCCACAACCTTCAAGCTCAAATCAGAGCAGCTTTCCTTTTTCCTCCCTTTATGATGCAAGCATAGAGAGGACAGGCAGATTGGGAAAGTAATATCTTGGGTAGGGATTGAGAAAAAGTTTTGTTGGAGAGCTTCATTTGGATCTGAGGTTATTGTCAGAGAAACCCTAGACATTACAATACTGGATAAGAATCTGGGTAGTAAATAAGGGGTCCTGAGAAAAGAGCTGGGGGCATTGTGATAAAGATTCCTTGCAGAGTGGGGCATTTGAAGGGGATAGAGGTACTTCACAGAAACCTGGGGGAGGTATGAAGAAGGTATAAGTATAGAGAGAACCTGGAAGAGTACAACATATCATGTGAGAAAATCCCGAAGCCCTACAGGACAGAGGGGAACAGGGCAGGTACAAGAGACTGTAGGGACGAGACAGATGAGAACTAGAGGTACAAGAAGATCTGAGGGAGTGGAGGCAGGGACATGGATAGGATCTGACTGAGAAGTATTTAGAAGTCTGGAAATCCTCAAGAGCTGAGAAGGGAAGAAGGAGATCCTAAAAGGAACACAGTGAGGAGGCCACTCATAGACATAAGGTTCTGATGAACTTTGAGGGAAGAAGGGTATCAGAAGAGTTACCTGGATGGCCATAGAGGGGTAGCTAGACAAGAGATTTCTAAGGAGGTAGAAAGCCCAGTGGTTTGGGAGAAAGAGTTTCTCAAATTAAGGAATATGGAATTAGATGTTTGGAGAACTTGGATGAATAAACAAGGGAATAAATGGTATCCTTCCAAAGAGGGAAGATTTTGTGTGAGAAAGAAGGACACATTAGGGAACGAGGGCTGTGAGGGCTGAAGAAAAAGGGAGATTATGAAGGATGTGAGAGGAAAAGCAGGAGTCCAGGGGAGGAAGAAAGAAGATACATCAAACATACCTCTCCTAAAAAAAAATCAAATGACTCTTGAGAGTGTTCCTGTACAAACTAATAATCTTTTGCAGAATTGCTGCCCCCAGGTTTTAAATGACAAACAGCCTGTAGTAGTCTATCTAAGGAAGCAAAAAGGCATCATGCCATATTATCTGTGCCTTAAAAGACCTACAGCTGTGGGAGTTGACCCTGTTCCTATAGTAGGTGATGCTAAAGTTAAGTGCCTGCCATTCATCTAAGAGGAGCTCATTGGTTGTTGACATAGGACAATTCTATACACTGTTCTAATGCAGAATGAGAGTGTGGATCTACAAAATGGGAAAATGCAGAAGCCGCCTCAAATTAATAAGTTTACTTTCAACAATGTATTGATCTGTCCTATTTAGTTTATTTCATATTTTCTGATATTATGTGCCTGAGAGTCAAACTTTGGTGAACGAAATTAATTTAATTATCCTTAATGTAATTATGTATTATGGCATTTCGGTCTTACAAAGGTGGGGTTTTATAATTTTACAAGCTCACAAAAGCAAATTCCTGCTCTTGTGAAAACCAACTATCATTGCAAAACTGACTGAATTCCCACTAGGTGTACCTGAGAGATGGAGGGAGCATCCTGTCAACAAGGTCTATTGCAATGCCATGGTGGAAAAGCCTATTCATAATCCCTCAATGGCTCTCAGTGTGTTTCAGGTCTCCTAATAGCCTCTGGGTAGAAAACAATGCTGCAAGTAGGGAGAAAACTTTTTTCCCCTAGCTGTGCAGCTTTTTGTGGGAGCGAGATTTCTATAGTAGGGTTTCTCATTCTCAGCCCTCAGCTCCAGCATCTATTTCTGCTGCTGCTGCTCACAGTGGTTCACAAGTGATATTGTTGCCTGAGTGGTCAAAGTATCCCTTTCAGCCTGGGGCTCTGCAGACTTGAGGGAGCAACAGGGTAGCAATTTCCTTCCTCAATAACCATGCATAAGAGTTTCCTTTGTGGACATAAACAGCAGTACTACGCTGTAAAATCTGCTGGCTTTGCACCCCTGGCTTTCACGTGAATTGGGGGCAGTGCAATCTCTGCTCAGAGTGATGGTCGAGCTCTGACTCCCATGACAGGCTTAGAGAGATCAACACAAGAGGGCTAAGGTGCTGTGACAGGACAGTTATGCAAATGAAGGAAAAGAGGAACCAACATCACAAAAGGAAGAAAATTATGAAAACTCCTATCATGTTCCAAAGCTGCGACCTTATTGGTTGATTGGAAAGGCTCTGTCCTCGTGCGGAAAGAGGCCAATCAATGAGTGTGGTGGCGTTATCATGAGAATTGCACTGAAGCTGGCACTATCATCTTGGAGTTGAGAGGGGTTGTCTTGTTTATATTAATCTTGAAGGGTCACTGAGTGGGGGAGGAATAGAGTTGTGGAGAAACCTTTTGGCTGCTGCAGCATCCTGTGAAAGTTCTTTCCCTATGCAGGCTAACTAAGAAACACCTGTAGCTTGTTACACTGGGAAAGTTACCTTGAAACAGGTGCTGTAGCATTCAGCCAATCACTCTGGGAGATGGATGGTCAAGTGACCAATAGCCTTGACCCATCTAGTAAACCATGTGACTCCTGACTATTTAAGGCAGGGCGTTTACTCCTAAGGGTGAGACATTTTTTTCCTGAGCTTTGGAGGAGTGTGGGCTTGTTGTAGAGTAGAGCCTGAAGCCTTTGCATTAGAACATTGGTCTCCTTGGAGCTGCCTGAAGCCTTCCAGCTGTGACATGGAGCGGGAAGTAAATTAGCAGTGTTTGTGACTTCATCTTCTTGGCGATTCAGTGCAGGTGCCACTGGAGGAGAGACAGGCAGGAGGAAGGATGGTGCAGTCATATTCTGCCTACTGTTGCCAGAACTGATATGATAAAAAGAAATCTATATCCTTCCACAAGTGAATGTGGGTGGGCAGGCAGGTGCATGCTCTGTGAAAGCTGGAGCATATGTCCAAGGGGAGGGGACACTTGGTATAGCAATGAGAGGGATCTGGGAGGTTAAGAATTGTCAACCAAGTGTGTGCAGAGTGCATGGGGTACATGTTAGAGGGAGTACTAAGGAGATTGGGGAGGGGGATAAGGTCAACTGTGTGAAGGGCATAGAGGAGGAGTAGTGAGTATATGCTCTGTGTGCTGAGGATGTTCTCAGTGCCTTACAGAGACATTTCACTAGGCTGCTCTTTGCTTGTTATATGCTTGGTGCTGTGTATCTCCCCAGAAGAGAAATAGTCTTTCCTGCATGTGCTGCTATATAGGGTCTTAGCATGGAACTTTTCTCTGCAGCACTTTCTGTCTTGTGTACCTGGTGCTGTGCAAATCCTCAATGAGAAGTACTGTTTCCCTCCCCTAAGTCCATGCTTCATCCTGTTTGCCTGCCCGGTGCTATGCAATCTGTGTATTGGGAGACAACTGCCTTTCTTGTCTCAGTTGTTACCAGTAAAGGCTGCTACTGCCTAGCCTTGCTTCTTGTGGGCTTGTGCAAGTGTGCCTGAGCCCTAAGTTTTGGGAGTTTCCCATGAACCTGCTATTGAAAGCTTTGCTATCTAAGCTAATGTCACTGATACTTGCTCTTTGAGAAGCTTAGTGATGTTGTTGGGTTTTTTTTTGATAATATGAAAACCTGCCTTTTCAGAGAGTCAAAAGAGCTGGTCTGTGCATTTGTGTTTACCATGAAATTTGTGCTTACACAAGGGACTGGCTTTGTAGGTTTTTCAATGATAACTAATCTAAGTAATGATGCAGTAAGTCACAACATCAAAGGTATTTTGGTGTGTACTTAGCTACAATACTGAACCATGTTAAAAAACTTTTAAGGAAACCTAAGACCCAATCTTTGCAAGAAATGGAAAGCTGCTATTAAAAGGAAAAACTTCAAGCCTACCAAGCATAGTAGTATTTGTTCAGAACACTTTACTCCTGAACGCTTTAAAAGAGCATTGTTGTCTTTCAGGACAACAAAGTCCTGAAAGAAAATGCTGTGCCCACAGTATTCTGTTATATTGAGCCCAGTGAAAAGGTAAACCTGAAATTCTCTCAGTCCAATAAACTTGAATATGTATGTTGCCTGCATACTTGTATTGCAGGGTTCGAAGGAGAGGAGCAATGTGGAGGAAGCAGATTGTAGGTATATCATCTGAACATGTGTGCTCAGAAGCACTTGGAGAGCTGTGGAAGAGAGAGATGAGGTAGCTAAACAGGTTAATCAGCTGTTTTCAGGAGCATTTTGAGAGGAAGTGAAAGGCTGGTTGCCTGATGCTCAAGAGAATGTGAATGTATCTCTGCAATGTTTTAATGCTCTTCTGTCTGACCTGTTTTTGCACAAAAATTATGGAAGTGTAACTTCTGTTTAAAAACCTTCTGTTAAAATAGATGCAATAGCAACAAAGTAAAGCATTACTGCTGTATAGTTTAAATAAGTTCAACTATATTTCTTATGTATTGAGTGTCCTTAAGGAGCTCTCAGTAACATTTACAAACTGCATTTTACTCTCTCAGGCTGACTGGTAACTACTACTGATATGCAAGGTCTTATATACCATAGTTATGAGATTTAACAGTTTTCTCTGAAGGACTCTAGCCAGGACTCCGACCTCTGGTTTAACAGAGATAAGGTGAGATGCAAACAGAAAAGCAACATAGTAGTTAGTTGTACGAGCTGTCTCTCTGTTCTTAAACCATCTCTGCCTTGTCTGTAACAGTAACTCTGTGTTCCCATGAGACTTGTCTGTTACTGCCTCCAAACATCTGATGTTCCCCTGTGAGAAGTATTCCCTTTGCTGTGCTAGCTACTAAGCAATTTGCCATAAGAGGGCAATGGGTTCTTAGTTCATCCTTCTTGACATAATAACCATAAGGTGAGAATTAAGAAGATGGATTCATAGTTTCTATAAAAGGTATACAGTAGTCTTTTCCCTCCTGTCACATTACAATACAATGTTAGGTCAACGGAGGATAGAGAGGGGGACTGCCTCGAGCCCTTCTCAATTTGACCAGTCTACCAGTTTCCCAAGAAAGACGAGACCCTTGTGTCCGACTCGCCTGCCACACTCCATTTAAGGGGAAGGGGGGTTACCTCGAACCCTTTACAATTTGACTGGTCTGTCAGGCTTACGCTGACAGCGTCACTGGGACAAATCCCTCTGGACAGCTCGTAAGGTCGGAGGGTGTTCGTCTGACCTATTCAGGGACTCTCATGAGCAGTGGCACTGGGACAAATCCCTTATATCCCCAGAATCAATTGTTAAAGTTTTCGGAAACTTATGTTTATAGATAACAAATTTTATTACATATGCTTGTGACAGGATACAGACTCAAAGATAGCTGGTGATAGGGACTGACTGCGAAAATAGATTTGGAACAATATAAAACCAGAACTGATCAGTGATAATTCTAACTAGCTAACAAGGTGTTAGTAACTAAGCGCGCATAACACAGAGCTCTTACCCAATAGGTGTCCCTATGGGGGGGAGAAGAGAGGTCCAGCCCATCGACTGGTCCCAAACATTCCGATGGAGGGCTTCCCCCAAAGCCCCCTTCTCTTTAGCCATTTTTATACTGTTTTTTTACTTTCAAGTGGAGCTTGAGTGACTCTAGTCATACATACCTTTGTTAGGATTGGCATAAATTTTCCTTGCTTTGATTTAAAGGTATAGGCTAGAAGAATTTCAGAGTGCATGCTCAGTGAGCGGTGATCGCAGCCCGGAGGCAGGTAGCTTTTGAGGTGGAGGTGTGTTTTGGTATTATGATGACATCATAATGAGCAAAGTTCAGCTTCAGGACACGATTTCATCATCATTGCTGAGGCAGCAGTTGCGATCCATCTTCCCTGATGGTAACTATGCAGTTATCTTCACTGGACACTCTTTATCCCTGATAACAGGGATGAGTCGCGGTGCTTCCGTACCACTCTACTCCCCATTGCAAGGATATTGTACATTCCATTTGACCAGAATGAATTAACCTAGCTTTGACATGGAAACTGTGGATTTTGGATTGGATTGGAATAAAATTGGATGGATACAAGCACTGCTATCCATTGTCAACACTCTCGTACCCAAATATCTTCTATGTGGAGTTTCGCCAGTTTTACAGTATCTGCTGGGTTAGGACGCACAATTCAGATAGGTAGGAAAAGTTCCAGGCAGAAAATCTTGCTTAAACTGCAATGTGAAATGAAGCTTTATGGCTGTGTTGGATTTAGGGCCTAGGTGCTCCAGTATAGGACCACTTTGACACTGCAGGCCGTCTAATTTGTTAGGGGAAGACATGCCTGAGAGGTTAAATTGGACATCTCAAGAATATCAAAATGTTGGGAATCTGCCATTTAAAGCAAAACTTAGAGGCCTAATGTGCTTTGTCATCTTCTGAGAAGTCTTATGAACTTTGTCTTTTAAACTGAAAGTCCTTTAAACCTATTTCTAAGATGTACAAAAATTACGACTGCACAAAGGCCCTGATCATTTGGAGGCTCCTCTCCTTTCTTTAGGCTCATTCCTAATTAACTACTGTGATGTTTCAAATCAGAAGATGTCATGGTTTGAAGTGGGGGGGAGGTCCGGAAGGCAGAAGCTGCCCATCAGACCGGACTCCCATCCCCCTCGGGGCTTGAGCCAATCGGAGCCTCTGCAAATTGCCCTATTTACATCGGGACAAAGGAACCAGAAAGGTGTGCCTTTGCCCATGGACAAGGAGAAGGGAGGGGGGCACGGGCATGGCCCTTGTTCCCGGTGCCCGGCCGGGCTGCCGGTGCCCGCTCTGTCAAGGATGGCCCTGATGGAGCCGCTTGGGGAACTCGGGGAGAGCTCTGCTCCCGGGGTGCCCACCGGGCTGAGTTCACTCAGAAAAGACTGAGATCTGAGAGAAACAGCCACATGGATAACAGGTCAGTGAAGATGGAATGAAAAGTATGCCAGAGTTGAGTCCTCCTTGCAAGCGGCCCCTTTGTAACCAGTCCTCGGTGGAGCAAGCAGAGACCCACTCGCAGCCTGTGGAGGATCCACATCGAGAAGAGATGCCAGAGCCTGAGACTATTGTGAATCATGGGCACAGGTCGAGGCGCATTTACGCATCTAAGTCTGTACGGAGATGCATTGAAGGTCGATATGATGCCCCACGCTGGAGCGCATTTAAAGTCTGTATGATGACCCACGTCAGAGCGAGTGGCTACAGCTCCTTAAAAGTCCAGGACTGGTAAAGCCCGCGATTGGGGCAATCCGATGGGGTAAGGATTTGCCTCCCAGCAGGTAGGACCTCACATTTTCCTGTGAGTAGGTGTGATAAATGAGTGAGTCCCAAACAGAACTCCAATTAAAGTTTACGATTTATTAGGCGAATAAAAGCAAGCAAACAGCGCTGGGTGCGCCAGGAGTCTCCGCTCCACCAAGACGCACACCATGTAGTTCTTATTTCTGGTTTATATTCCTTTTACTAATACATGTTCTCAATTATTTCTGAGAAAAAGGTGGTCTTATTACAATGGGCTCGGAGAAGTCATCTCCATAGTCTCCACCCCTAACCCCCCCAGTTACGCGTGCGCAGTGTCTCCTGGTGGTTGTGAGTAGGGGTCTCAGGGATGAAGGCTGTATGTCTTCCTCGTGATGACTTTTTCACCTCTCCAGAAAACTGGTGAAGTCATCATGACTCTGCTCTGCAAAGTCATCAGGACCGTCCTTGTTCTCCATCTTGGCTCCTGTTTATCTTACACAAGGGTTATGCAAGTTACAGATACATGACTTAAGCAAGCTAACTTAAAAGTGGTTAAGCGAGATTAGAGATTAAGTGCATACAGGCCCCTAGGCCCCTCTTGTCTAACACCTTGCAACTGGCAGTAAAGCAAAAGAAGAAGAGAAAAAAAACCCAAAACATTAGGTGCGGAAGTGGGATTTGAAGACTCCAGAGACGACTCAATATGAGTTAGCTGCAGGAATCTTATGTATTGTGCAGTTCTTATTGCTTATATAGACAGTATTTGCCAATAATCCTGAGACCACACCTTTTCTACACCATTATTGGATGATACATATGCTTGTCGTGTTTAACAGCCTATTTCAAAAAACACCCGCCTAGCGAAGCTCTGCTCTAAGCAAACACTACTCCCTTATCATACAGCATAGTTTTCTTATCCTTTACTTCAAGGGCATTCCGCCCTTGAGGCCTAACTTCCCAGCTCCAGTCTTTATTTACACAGGGATTTGTTTGTGCAGTCTCTTCAAAGATCCACGCTCCAACAAATTCCCCCTTTCTTTTCTTGCACGAATAAAACCCTGTGTACGAGGCTGGCAACTCCAGTTACTAGCATATTGTTTTGGTACAGCCTTGCAAAGCAGTTTCTAGCATAGTACTTCCCTTTCCGAGGGCTTTACTATTTCCACTATACCCAAGATTCCGCTGAGCAGGAGGGTGTCAATCGGCAGGGTCATCATGGAGAAAGGAGGCAGGCACGGCACCTTCAGGGCGTCCCCTGTTTATCCACAAAGTGTGCTCTGCAGCCTCCTTCAGCTCTGCTCTGAGCCATCTCTTTTCACCCTCAACAGAGTTTATGAGAAAAAAAATAAATACTGACACGGCGTTGCTGCACGTGTGGCCAGTGCGTGCAACAAGGCTGCCCAGTATGTGCTCTGCTGGCTAACAGCGGCTTTTGCGAATCGCAACATGTTGTTCAATAACAATCCTCCTAGCTTCTCTTTTCAAAGTTACGTGCTCACAACTAAGCCCAGTTAGTAATTCTTTGTCATTAATTCGGTACCAGTTAATTCTTCTCCTTCCAGTAGCTCCTTTCTGCTTGGAAAAAACACACAAAGCATATATACAGGCATATATACAAGCAACTTTCACACACGTAATATACTAAATCATAATAAACATAAAGACAGTTTACATATCAATATGCAATCTTCTATTACAATTCTTTTGAGCCATTTTCCTCATTCTGCGTCTCTGTCATCGCTTTACGTTTCTTGCTGGTAACCAGTATAGACCTGTGGGAAAGAGAACACAAGCATACCCTCTTCCCCATGTAAGCAGAGGCACAGGGCCATCCCATGAGTTGAGCCCAGTTTCTTATAATATACCGTTGTTTTTTCGTACAAAAATGGCACTGGGTTTAAAATTATGATCCACAGCCGTAGTATGTTGCCTAGAAGCAGACGAATTAAGAAAATTTAAAACATATGTAGCTTTGTCTAAGGATTCTTGTGGGGAAATATACGGAAGGCTCCCCCTTTTTTGTTTTTCCTTTTTATATATATATTTTTTTTTCTCTCTCTCTTTTTTTTTTCCTCAGAATCAATTACCCTTGGGAGTACAAACAATCCTAATTTTGTGGTGGATGATCGTCCCAGCAATAGTGCACATAATCCTCGTGATATAAGACCAAAGACCCCAGTAGGAATTAAATGCACCAACATGTCAGTGACCACTGTTGACCAAAACATTTAGCTGCCAATATCTCTGCTTTATAGTGTTCCCAGCCCACATTCTGACATGCCTTTACTAAATCTGCAATCGTTTTTGCCCGATTTCTGATAAGATCAAGAGCTCGTTGGCAGCCTGTGTTAGCATTTTCAATGGCTAACTGGAATACCAACACATCTGCAGTAGCCGGATTTTCTGTTTATCTCTGAACTGCCATTTGTAGCTGATCAAGGAAATGCTCATAAGGTTCCTGTGCTCCCTGCCGAATGGAAGCAGAGGAAGCCTCCCCTGTCCCAAAAATCAGGGACATGTCTTAATGCTCTCTTAGCCAATTCAGTCAGTTGTTGAAAAGCCACTTGCTGTAACCCTGCCTGTGCCTGATTTTGACATGTGTGACATTTTATTCATCCCTAAATATTCAGCTCTCGATTTAAGAGATTTAACACCTATAACACTTTAGCTATTGTTTCATTGGGAGATTTCCCCGTCATTCCCCCTTCTTGTTTTAAAAGCATATTCTCCAAAGTACCATGTGCGTGTTCTATGATCGGTTGCCCAGTAGGATTGTAAGGAATACCAGTAACATGCCCAATACCTTATGATGACAAAAATACATATGTCTGATAAGAAGTGTATGCCAAAGTTCCTGCGAGCGTAAACCACGAGGATTAACACCATTCACTGGTGGCACGATCATATTTGGACAGGTACTACACAATTGTACGATTGAGCGGGCTTGCTCTCTTGTTATACCAAATTGTCACCTAATGGCATTAGCATCCTGATGGTAGCAGTCAGGCGAGATCTTTGCCTGCATTAACGAGTTTGGTACCAGAGCTGCACTCGCGAGAGGCTCAGCTCGCCTGTTCCCTTCTGCTATAGGCCCTGGAAGCGTGGTGTGCGCTCGCAGGTGTACAATGGAATACGCATGTTTACATGTTTACGGTTTTGCAACACTGATATTAACTGTTGGAATTGCTGGAACAAAAGAGGATTAGTTATTTCCCGCGATGCCGATCGAGCCGATCCAAGTTAAGATGTGCTGTCTCTTGGTAAACCTGGGCCATGGGCCTCAGCCGGGCGGGGGGGCGGGGCCAAGCGGCCGCTCTCCAGGCGCGGCCGGCGGGGGGGGGCGGCGAGAGGCAGCGGCGGCGGAGGGTCAGCCCTCCCTAGCCTCAGCCGGATGGGAGGGGGGGGGACGACGGGGGACGGGGGGGACGGACGGGGACGACGACCCAGCAGCCCTGTGCCGGCCGCCCCCCTTGTTGTTGTTGTTGTTGTTGCCGCGTCTCCGTCCCTTCCAGCCGCGGCTCGTTCCGCACACGAGCGGCAGCGCCGAGGCAAACGCCGCGCCCGCGGCCCCGGCCGGCAGCAGCAGCGGCGTTCCCGGGGCGCCGCCGGGCGCGGTGGGCGGCGCGGCGCAGGGGTCCGATGTACCGACTTCGTTGGAAGAGGGGGAAAGCAATGTCTGTCTTTCGTTCGGGGCCCTGGATCAAAAGGATTCGATGATGACTTTTCCAGGCCGGCAGCTCCGCACAGCTCCTCTGCCGGTGGGGCCGCGGGGGAGGCAGGGATGGGGCTGCTGGTTCTGCCGGTGCCAGCGGCGCTGCCGGGGCTACCGGGGGAGGCGGACGCCGATGTCCCCTCGCCCTCGCTCTCTCCCGCCGCGCCCTTCAAGGCCTCGAACACAGCACACCGGGCTTTCAGCTGTCGCTGCGCGGCAGCATCCCCACGGGTGGCTGCACGCCAAAGTTTAAGGTCTATAGTGTCCCAAGTCCTTGTCATGTATATATTTGAAGAGTTTGCCTCTGGTACATGAGCTGATACCCAAACCAGGAGTACCAGGAGTTTTATCAAGTCAGTACTGTGATAAATGAGTGAGTCCCAAACAGAACTCCAATTAAAGTTTACGATTTATTAGGCGAATAAAAGCAAGCAAACAGTGCTGGGTGCGCCAGGAGTCTCCGCTCCACCAAGACGCACACCATGTAGTTCTTATTTCTGGTTTATATTCCTTTTACTAATACATGTTCTCAATTATTTCTGAGAAAAAGGTGGTCTTATTACAATGGGCTCGGAGAAGTCATCTCCATAGTCTCCACCCCTAACCCCCCCAGTTACGCGTGCGCAGTGTCTCCTGGTGGTCATGAGTAGGGGTCTCAGGGATGAAGGCTGTATGTCTTCCTCGTGATGACTTTTTCACCTCCCCAGAAAACTAGTGAAGTCATCATGACTCTGCTCTGCGAAGTCATCAGGACCGTCCTTGTTTTCCATCTTGGCTACTGCTTATCTTACACAAGGGTTATGCAACTTGCAGATACATGACTTAAGCAAGCTAACTTAAAAGTGGTTAAGCGAGATTAGAGATTAAGCGCATACAGGCCCCCAGGCCCCTCTTGTCTAACACCTTGCAACTGGCAGTAAAGCAAAAGAAGAAGAGAAAAAAAAAACCAAAACGTTAGGTGTCTTTTGCAAGAAGCGAGAACTATATACATACCATTCTGCTTTCTCTAGGACTACGGTTATACAAGAATGAACAGAATGGTTAAAGGTTACATATACAGAGAAAGTCATATTTCACTGTGCGGCCCTAACATTGTTTTATATTGCCATGTATCAGGGGAACACATTTCACAATTGGGGCTCGTGGTTAGCAGCATCATGAGGCATTTCGCAGGTTTACATTTTTGCATTTCACAGAGATCTTAAACTAAGACAATCACTTATCTTGAATAAGCACACCCTACTCCTTGCCACCTATTTGCACATCCATCCATTGTCCCATATTGACACGAATCAAATGAACATATTTCACAATCCCCCATTTTCTTTTTTGATGGTATTGATTCGTGTTTTTGTTTCCAATTGTGTCAGCACTTGCTGAATGGGTGTCAGTTCTTGATCTTCCTTTGTTTTGATTACTAGCAGGGAATGAGTTTTTCCTTTCTGTGATTCCAAATTAACAGATACTGCAGATATCTGCATTGCCTGTATAGCCGAATGTTCTAGCCTAATGACACAAGGTATCAAACATGGAATTATTAACAATCCTTCAAATGTTCTTAGTATAACTATTTCAATTTTGGTTAGCCAATCACCATTCATGAAATTTGAAAAAATCCTCCTAACTCTCCTAGATTGATTCCATTCCAAGTTTGAACTGGGACATGAGCTACCTTTTTCATTCCCTTTACAAGTTCATCTATAGCTTTTCCTTCATCATCAATTGCCAAACAACAATTACTAAGATTAAATTTTCCGCATACACCTCCCTCTTGTGCTAACAAATAGTCCAAGGCTAAGCGATTTTGATACAAAGCCGTTCTTATTTTGGTCTGTTGTTTAGCAATTAAGCCAAGTGCATCCCCAGTTTTGTTTACTACTATTTCCAGCACTGCTTGTAATCTTATTATCCTATTCAGCATATATATTGGGGTTCTGTAACCCCAAGACCCATCCTCTGCCCAGGTAGCCAGTCCATAATAGGCAATGATTCTTTCAGGTGGCCATTCATTATCTTTCCAATTCCCAATTTGTAAATCCCGTCTTTGGCGCCTTTCTCTTAACTCAGTAGCTTCTGCATGTACCTGCACTCCCAACCGCTCTCCCCGACTCATGGGTAACAGAAAGAATCCGGGTCTTATAGTTCCCAATATACAGGATCCTGTCCAATTTTTTGGTAAATATGCATAGGCTAGTTTGCCACAAATCCAATAATGTCCTTCAGGGGTTTTCCACCCGTTTGGTATATTTGTCCCATCGGTCCAATTTTTAAATTTCCTATTCATCTTTAGTGGGTTTCCCCACTTGTCCCACTTATTTCTTGTTTCATTCCATAAGTAACCTCCTTCACATTCCAGGTTGCCTACTTGCTTTCCACCATCTTTTAAATTTTGCCAACAACTCCTTCCAATTATACTTGTTTGGAGTATCCACTGTTGCTTTCTGTTACCTTCTGTTGTAATGTTTTCATTTTTCCATATTCGGGGATCGCTTATATTACTTTCCATAGCTTCCCATGGCCACCTATCACCTTGGTTTGTTCCACCACAAACATAACAGTTGGTCACATGTAACGATTTAGCAATGTTTTCACCAAGATTCACAAATAAATTCTTAGTCATTGTGGGAATTTCATATTTCACCCCTGTTTCTATTTCATGATAAAATGAATTAAAGAGTAGCTCATTTTTTACTGGTTTTCTAGTCTTTTCTTTATATTCTATGAACAAGCTGATCCCAGGATCCTTTCCTGAGCCATAAATTTTTAATCCCAGCTTCGCTCCCTGTTGTTTCCATTTGCCTAGGTTTATAAGTGTTAAGGTAACGGGATTGCAAGAGTGAGCTGTACAGTTGGGTAAAGCTTTTCCTTTGACAATTTTTGCTTCAAGGCCTGTTCCTGCACAGAGTTGAGGCCATCTCCAGCTAGAAGCTGTGCTCCAGCAGGCACAGGCCCACATTCCGCCTTTCCCCCATACATGATTCTCACAAAAGTGTGTATCCCCATCTATACTTTCATATCTGGTGGGATAACAATAAGAGGGTCTATCCTTAGATCCAGGGCAAAGGTATTTTTCACAATTGCTATAATATTTTCTGTTGCGGCCGAAGACGGGGAAGCAAGACGCATCAATATGATGAGTAAAAAGGCTTCAGCTTTATTCTGTGACACTGCTCTTTTTATAGCATAGCTCGGTTCTGTGCACGCTTTCATGCGCTGTACTTAGCAAGTTAATTGGTCTAGCACTACTGTTCACGCGACAAGCACGAGTATGATACACACTGTGATTGGATAGAGATTTCTACGTTTGTTACAATATTTTACTATTTTTGCAGTTAGTATGTTTTGCTCAGAATCTTGTTTTTCATAGTTTCATCCTTCTTGTTTTTCCCAGGGACAGTGTGTTTTTCACAGCTTCAACCTACCTTCTTATCTCAAGGACAGTGTTCTTTTTATATTCGCTGATACACATTCCTTACTGTTAACACTTTAGCTGCAACATCTCCCCCTCTTTTTTCAAAAACGGCGTGCGCTATAGCTGACAAGCGTTGGGTCACACATTGCATTAAGCATGGTCCAAAAAGCAAGAGAAAGCCTAACAACAAAAGAGGCCCCAAGCACGTTTTGATGAGATCTCTCACCCAACCATCTATTCCCCAGGAAGTCAACCATCCATCGATGCCATCTACCTCTTTCAAGGCATGTAGTTTGTCCTTTAGTTGTTTAAGTTTTCTATGCACTGACTCTCCTGGACCTGTTAAATTCATACAACACATTCCTTCGATCTCTTCATAACCATGCCCATGGGCTAAAAGCAAATAGTCAATCGCTGCTCTGTTTTGCAATACTGCATGATTTACACTTTCTACATCTTTCGTTAATTCATCTAGAATGCTGGATGTTAAGTTTATCTCGTCACGAGCCCAGCAACCTAGTTGTTTTGCTAAGGTGAGCGCTTTTGCTGCTGCTAACCCTGGGAAAAGTGTGGAGGCAGCTACTCGTCCAAATTCACTCCAAAATGTGGGATTGCCTACACTGCTACAGTCTAGATCATGTAGGCTTCTTTTTCTCCTGGTGTGATTTTCACTCCATTTTCTTAATAGGGATATATTGGGATGGAATAAGGCTAGTTGGCCTAAATAACAAGGACCTCCTTCTGGTTGTTTTGGAATGCCATTCCATGCCCTGTCTCCACAAATTAAGAAAATTCCTTCGGGCAACCTTCGAGGTTCAGTAATGTTGCTGCCATTGCAGCTCGAGTATAGAAAGCGAATTACCGATGCGCTGTCAAGATTAGAATCTAAGGTTGCCCATAGTTTCCTGTTTTTATTCAAGTTGTTTGGGTCTAATGGCAAAAATGAAAACCATCCTCCTATTTTCCCAGCGGTAGTGTTTGCATGCATACTACCAAGCAGGTCTAGTTCTTCTGGATCAGACTGGAGGGAAGCATTAAGTGCATGAATAAGCCGGCATTGTACTGCTCCGTCATACTGTTGAGGGGTCGCTCTATAGATCGTTGTGGTATTGAAGTTGCTATATGTTAGGTTAGTGGTGTTTACTAGCCCTCTAAAGGCTGCCACTTTCCATGTTGGTACTCCTATGAGACAGGTACGGAATGGGTTTCCAATACCACCCAGGGCTAGGCAAATTGATGACTGGTTTGTTTTGTTAGCAATGGTTACCCAAATGTTGTCTCTCGGGCTGATGGAGTTGATTCCATAGGTCATTTGGCACCAAACTAAGATTCCTGTTACTATAGGTATTGTCTTACCAATAAACTCCTCCATCCTTGTCATGATGTCTACACTGCTTCTGATATCTGGTACCCATCACTTGTGTCTTTTGTGCTACTTCTACAACAGTCAGTAGTTTTTGTAACCTAAAGGCTGCGTGTGCTAATATAGCTTCTTCTGCACTTTCAAACAACGCAGTTAACCTTTGTCGTGAAGCGTTCTCTATTTTAAGCCAAGCAGCGAGCGCCTGGTATGGGTTAATATCTAAAGCGTGTCTACAATCTGTACAGCCTTGCACTGCATCACGTTGCGATTCATGACATATGCGACTACAACCTCCGCACTCTATAGTTATAATTTCTAAATTCCTACATCTACACCTGCAGTGTGTTAGCGGGTATAATTTTGCAGCTTTGCGTGTACGTATCAAACTACGGATAAAGGCAAAATCTATCTCGTCTGGATCAGAGTCATCTAATATGTTCTTTGGAAGATTTAACAGTTCTTCTATTCTTCTGCAGAGAGGTCCGAGTCTTTGGGAACTCCTGGATTGCCTCCGCCTTCGCCTTTCAGTTCGCGCGTTGGGGGACATCTCCCCCTCTTTTTTCAAAATGGCAGCGAGTCGCTTTACATCTTGATGGCACTGTTCAACAATAGCCTGACCCGTACTGTTGTACGGAACACCTTTTCTATGTTCAATTCCCCAATCTGCTAAAAATGCAGCACATGCTGTTCCTGCGTATGCAGGAGCATTGTCTGTTTTGATGACTTGTGGTAAGCCAAGGGCAGCAAATGCTGAAAGCCAATGTTGTTTCACACATCGGAAGGCGGTAGAAGGCGCTGGTGTCGCCCATACAGCTCTGCTGCAAGTGTCCACGGTGACGTGGATATGGCGCAGTGGACCAAAGGTGGGAAACTCAGTTACATCAGTTTGCCACACTCCTCTTGGTTGCAATCCTCGAGGGTTGGTGCCTTGCAGCGACGATGGCACGGGCTTGTGCTCGCGACAGTGCAAACTCTTTCTGAAGAGGTCGAGCAGATTGGTGAAAAAATTTGTGTGATCGATCAGTGACAGCGTTGCCCCTTTTTTTTTTTTTTTTTTTTTTTTTTCTTTTTTCTTTTTTTTTCTTGCACGAATAAAACTCTGTGTAGGAGACTGGCAATTTCAGTTACTAGCATATTGTTTTGGTACAGCCTTGCAAAAGCAGTTTCTAGTATACTACTTCCCTTTCCGAGGGCCTTACTATTTCCACTATACCCAAGATTTCGCTGAGCAGGAGGGTGTCAATCGGCAGGGTCGTTGTGGAGAAGGGAGGCAGGCACGGCACCTTCAGGGCGTCCCCTGTTTATCCACACAGTGTGCTCTGCAGCCTCCCTCAGCTCCGCTCTGAGCCATCTCTTTTCACCCTTAGCAGAGTCTACGACAAAGGTACTGACACGGCGTTGCCGCACGCGTGGCCAGTGCGTGCAACAAGGCTGCCCAGTATGTGCTCTGCCGGCTAACAGCGGTTTTTGCGAATCGCAACATGTTGTTCAATAACAATCCTCCTAGCTTCTCTTTTCAAAGTTACGTGCTTACAACTAAGTCCAGTTAGTAATTCTTTGTCATTAATTTGGTACCAGTTAATTCTTTTCCTTCCAGTAGCTACGGGTGGAATCCATACACTTTCCGATCGGAGAAAAGACACAAAGCATATATACAAGCAATATATACAAGCAACTTTCACACACGTAATATACTAAATCATAAGAAACATAAAGACAGTTTACATATCAATATACAATCCTCTACCACAATTCTCCCCGAATGCTCTTCAAACCATTACAATCGTTCGTGGATGGACTTACCATGGTCACTTAGATTAAAACAACACATGTCTGTGTAACGTGGTTGTTGCTGGCACTATCTACAAATTTTGATCCTAATAAATTTAACTCTTGTGGGGAAATATACGGAAGATTGCCCCTTTTTTGTTTATCAAACATTTGTTTTAACGTTAAATGAGTTTGTTCAATAACAGCTTGTCCCATAGGTGAATGAGGGATGCTGGTAGTGTGAGTCACTCTCCAATTCTGTAAAAAGGCACCATACTGGATTACTGTCTGTCTCAATTTTCTTTGGTACTCCCATGGTTTTCTTCAGTGTGAGCAGTAGCAATAACAAAGGCAGAAAACATATTTAGATCGATTAAACGATGGAATATAAGTAATATCAGATTGCCATAATTCATTGGCACATAAACCTGTTGGATTTACTCCTGCTGGAGTATTTGAAGGCACAATACGTTGACGGTCAGGGCAGGCACGTACAATCTGCTGAGCTTGATCTGCTGTCTGACCTGACAGAGAGCATCATCTACCACCAATTGACAAACTGTAGGATTATTCATCATTCCTTGAGGCAGTACAATCCAATGATATTGTTGCGTGGGTCGTTCATTGTTAAGCACTGGAACTGAAAAGGCAAATCTAGGACAATCGTTAGGGTGTAAATAAATAAAAAAGTAAAAAGGTGAAATAACCCAATCTTTTAAATCAATCGCCATCAAATGCTAACATTCTGGAATCATAGTAGGATTTGGTACACCCGGTTGTAATGCACCCATTGGTGAAATGATTGTATTAATAGCTCTTAAATCTTTAACATAAATCTCCATTTTCCTGATTTCTTTGGGATAACAAATATTGGAGGGAATTATATGTCCTAATTTGAGCTGTTCATTGACTAATTTTTGAGTTCAGTCCAGTCGCTCACCTTTTAGTGGCCACTGATCGACCCAGACCGGCTTGCCAGCTTGAGTCAGGGCTGGACATCAGTGACGTGCTAAAAATTTGAGGTTAGCCTCACATTCCACTGATTCAACAAATCCCGACCTCATAATGTACATGGGACATCAAAAACATATGGTTTCAAAACAGCTTGTTTGTTACCTGGGCCTACTACTAACAAGGTCTGTGCACTCTGCTGTGGGATCTGTGTTCCACCTACTCCGATCACAGCTGCCAGGGCTTGTATCAGAGGCCGAGAGGGCGGCCAGTCAGGATTTTTCACTATAGATACATCAGCCCCTGTGTCAACTAGGCCAGAAAAGCCTCCCCATTAATGATTACTGTTAAAGGAGGCTGTGCAGCTGTGACTGTCTGTGTCCAAAATTTTTTTTTGTGATAGCAGAGTGACCTTTATTGTTGTTATACACGCAGCTTTTATAGATTATTACTCTGGCCACGATGTGTCCATGCGGCCCTCACCCAACTGTGATTGATTACAAACAATAGTGCACGCACCTATTTTAATTTTACTATTGGCTATGCCTAAAAAGGAGCTATTTTTTACTTGCTAAACTAAACATCATTTTCTCACACACTCTATATCAACTTCCCAAACTCCTCATGTCAACTTCTCACACTCCCTGCACCAGCTGTTCACACTCCCTTTTCTTTCTCATCCTCTTTATCGGTGTTTCCCAACTTCAGAAAAGAGCACAGGCTTAAATCATCAAGGTCAAACCTCAACTGTAGCTGTGTGTATGATGCCACAACAACTCCCCCCTTTTTTGTTTTTCTGTGATCATTACTTGATTAACCGTACTCTGTACCGTCTGCTGGGAGCGTGACAATAGGCAGGGGGTGATTATTACTATGCATAAAAGAACTACTAGCAATATAATGTCTGCTTTATTAAAGATTTTAACCATCCTGTCAATTAAGAGCATTGATAAAGCAGAAGCTGTAGCATTAATTTGTTTTGCAAGCTAACAACCCAACTTATTCAGTGTAGTTAACACCTGTGCCACTCCAACTCCTGGTGCAAATATTGAAGCTGCAATGATTTTAGCTGGTTCCCAAAATTTTGCTTTATAGTGTTTCGAGCCCACATTGTGACACGCCTTTACTAAATCTGCAATCGTTTTTGCCCGATTTCTGATAAGATCAAGAGCTTATTGACAGTCTGTGTTAGCATTTTCAATGGCTAACTGGAATACCAACACATCTGCAGTAGCCGGATTTTCTGTTTATCTCTGAACTGCCATTTGTAGCTGATCAAAGAAATGCTCATAAGGTTCCTGTGCTCCCTGCCGAATGGAAGCAAAGGAAGCCTCCCCTGTCCCAAAAATCAGGGACACGTCTTAATGCTCTCGTAGCCAATTCAGTCAGCTGTTGGAAAGCCACTTGCTGTAACCCTGCCTGTGCCTAATTTTGACATGAGTGACATTTTATTCATCCCAAAATATTTAGCTCTCGATTTAAGAGATTTAACACCTATAACACTTTAGCTATTGTTTCATTGGGAGATTTCCCCATCATTCCTCTTTCTTGTTTCAAAAGCATATTCTCCAAAGTACCATGTGCGTATTCTATGATCGGTTGCCCAGTAGGATTGTAAGAAATACCAGCAACATGCTCAATACTTTATGATGACAAAAATACATATGTCTGATAAGAAGTGTATGCCAAAGTTCCTGCGAGCGTAAACCACGAAGATTAACACCATTCACTGGTGGCATGATCATATTTTAACAGCTAGTACACAATTGTACGATTGAGCGGGCTTGTTGTCGTGTTAAACCAAATTGTCACTTAATAGCGTCAGTATCCTGATGGTAGAAGTCCTGCAAGATTTTGCCTGTATTAACGAGTTTGGTACCAGAGCTGCACTCGTGAGAGGCTCAGCTCGCCTGTTCCCTTCTGCTATAGGCCCTGGAAGCGTGGTGTGCGCTCGCAGATGTATAATGGAATGTGCATGTTTACGGTTTTGCAACACTGATATTAACTGTTGAAATTGCTGGAACAAAAGAGGATTAGTTATTTCCCGCGATGCCGATCGAGACGATCCAAGTTACGATGTGCTGTCTCTCGGGGGGGTTCAGCAGCGGCGGGGGGGGGGGGGGGGGGGGGGTCAGGCCTCCCTCGCCTCAGCCGGGCGGGGTGGCGATGACGACCCAGCAGCCCTGTGCCGCCCCCCCCTTGTTGTTGTTGCTCTTGTTGTTGTTGCCGCAGCTCCGGCCGCTCGCGCTCCGTAAGCGCCGCCGCCCCCTCCCGCCGAGGGGACCATCAGCCGCGAACGAACCGGCGCAGCGGGGCCCGCAGCGCGTCTCCGTCCTTTCCAGCCGCGGTTCGTTCCCGCACACGAGCGGCAGCGCCGAGGCAAACGCCGCCCGCGGCCCCGGCCGGCAGCAGCAGCGGCGTTCCCGGGGCGCCGCCGGGCGCGGTGGGCGGCGCGGCGCGGGGGTGCCGGTGTACCGACTTCGTTGGAAGAGGGGGAAAGAAATAAGTCTGTCTTTCGTTCGGGGTCCTGGATCAAAAGCATTCGATGATGACTTTTCCAGGCCGGCAGCATCCCCACAGGTGGCTGCACGCCAAAGTTTAACGTCTATAGTGTCCCAAGTCCTTGTCAGGTATATATTTGAAGAGCTTGCCTCAGGTACATGGGCTGATACTCAAACCAGGAGTACCGGGAGTTTTATCAAGTTAGAACTGTTAGTAGTGCTGGTTTCTCTAGCACTTTGTCCCAGTCGCTTACCTCCTCCTGTTGAGGCAGTTGTTGCTTTTTTGTGTTTTTTTGGTTGTTTTTTTTTTTTGTTTTGTTTTTTTTGTTTTTTGTTTTTCAGTCGCTTACTTCTTTTGCATACCCCCCTGCAATCAGGGGCCAATATCTTTTTCCAAGTTTTAGTCCACGCTCCTCTAAGAAGCTTTTCAACAACGACAATGCAACGTCCCGTTCCATCATCTCGTTCCCAGGCTGTCATTGCAGCATTCCCATCCCGAACCAGACCTCGGTCTGCCTGACTCACCGGTCAGTCCGTAGCGCTACGATTCCGCCTCTCTCGGACGATCCGCCTCTCGGGCTATCCGCCTCTCTCGGGCTATCCGCCTCTCTCGGGCGCCGGGATGGCCGTCCTCTCTCTCGTCCGCGTTGTGGTCGTTGAAAACCCTCTTGATCACGTCGGGGTCACCAGATGTTGCGGCCGAAGACGGGGAAGCAAGACGCATCAATATGATGAGTAAAAAGGCTTCAGCTTTATTCTGTGACACTGCTCTTTTTATAGCATAGCTCGGTTCTGTGCACGCTTTCATGCGCTGTACTTAGCAAGTTAATTGGTCTAGCACTACTGTTCACGCGACAAGCACGAGTATGATACACACTGTGATTGGATAGAGATTTCTACGTTTGTTACAATATTTTACTATTTTTGCAGTTAGTATGTTTTGCTCAGAATCTTGTTTTTCATAGTTTCATCCTTCTTGTTTTTCCCAGGGACAGTGTGTTTTTCACAGCTTCAACCTACCTTCTTATCTCAAGGACAGTGTTCTTTTTATATTCGCTGATACACATTCCTTACTGTTAACACTTTAGCTGCAACAATTTTCTCCATCTTAAATCACCACAGTTGGTATAGCGGTCCTCATCAATGGCGGCACAGGCATCAAAAGATATCGATACTGAGGCGTTCAAACTGGTTACTTCTTTACTTATTCCAAGCAATTTGCCATCTTTAGAATTCGTCTTTACTTCTATCCAGTATATATATGGGAGTTCTTTGGGATCTGTCGTGGGTTAAGTTGAAAACTTCCCCCCCACACACAGCCGGTCACTCCCCCTCCCCCACCCCCAGGAATGAGGGAGAGAATTAAAGGATAAACGGGAAACTGTGGGTTGAGATAAGAATGATTTAATACAGATGATTTAATACACAGGATAGATGCTCACCACCCCCTCGTATGCGAAGCCTGTCTCGTCCCGAAGCTGCAATCCCAGACGAACGCGAGGCCCCGAAATAGAGAGGGGCAGAGAGAGAGAGAGAGAGAAAAGAAAGAAAAACAGCAGAGCAACAGTGCAGCAAGCGCAAAAGAGCAAAAGTGCAAAAGAGCCAAAGCACAAAAGCCCTTCTTCCCGGCTGACCCTTGCTTTTATACTGGGCATGACGCTGCATGATATGGAATACTAATTGGCCAGTTTGGCCCTCAGTCTTAAGTTCCACACAAATCACAAGGGGAATCGTGTCCCCCTTGTCCCAGCTATGCTCCCCCCTTATCCTGCCGTGCTTCTGCACTCCGGCACACTGAAAAGTCCTTGGCAGCTTGCTATCAGCGTTCTCAGAGTGAGCCTCTGAGTAAAACCAAAACACGGAGCTCTTCTGGCTGTTAAAAAAAAACTCTGTCCCAGCTAAAACTAGGACAGGATCATAGCATATAATTTTGTTCTCTTCCTTACATAAGGCATACTGGGTTTGGTTATGAATGCAGGTCCCGATTATTCGGTCTTTACAGTCGTAGACAGTGTGGTACACCAGGGTTTGAGAGCTTATCCGCCCCCTCCTGGTAGTGACCACACATTGACTGCAATTGTTTGCTGCAGCTTGAGTCAAGAAACTCACCCCGTATAGGATCAGAAGAGGTCCGGTAAGGGCCATAGTGGTCGACGGTCGCAGCCCGAAGGGGTTGCAGCCCTTGGCAGACCTTCTAAGCCGCACCACTGATTCCCTATCCGGTCTTGCCCTCTCCTCACTGGGTTATGTCACCAGATGAGTTCTTGTCGGTTATAGCAACAATTATTGGTTTTGCACTGGATACACCAGAGGCTTAGGCTATTGTGTAAATATTGTTCTTCTTGTCCCTCTGAAGATAGGTGTTTACCTCACTGGGAACACTTAGTTCTGATAAATAGCCAACACTTTCCACACAATGAACAGGCACTAATACCAATCCCTTTATGATGAAAAAGATTATTTTTGGATATTCTCCCCATATATCATTTTATTCTATTTATAGGGGTTACTACAAAAATTCCCACAATAACTTATCTTATATTTTGCAATGAAGGCCTTTTCAAGTCCGTTTTATGATCAGCTTGGTTTCTCCTGGTTCAGATGTTATTTTCCACTCCTTCACTGGACCTTTCACTCGCGATGCATGCATCCATCCTTTTTCAGCAGTTCGTACAGCTGTTTCTGTAGTTAACAAAACAAGAAAAGGTCCCTCCCAGAGGGGAGATAAGGTTTCTTCCACGTTTTTTATCAAAACATTATCTCCCGGGTTTATTTGGTGAATTGCAAACCCTAAAGGCAGTGTTTGAGCTATCATTCCAATTTCTCTTAACTCTTTTAATCTTTTTCCAATAATGATTATATATTTTTGGATATTATGATCCTCAATTACATTATTTCCCAAGGGCATTCCTTGGGAATAAGGCATACCATATCACATTTCATATGGTGATAATCCAGTTTCACTGTGTGGTTTTGTTCTTATATTTAAAAGCGCCAAAGGTAAGCACTTTGTCCAAGGCATTTGAGTTTCACTCATTAATTTAGCCAATTGTTGTTTTATTGTTTGATTCATCCTTTCCACTTTTCCCGAATTTTGTGGATGCCACGGAGTGTGGTGCTCCCATTGAATACTTAACGATTGACATAACAGTTTTATTATTTCAGAAGTGAAGTGTGTGCCTTGATCAGAATCGATGTACTGGATTATCCCATATCGAGGTATCAAGTGTTTTAACAAAATTTTTACCGCCATTTGTGCTGCAGCTCGTGCTACAGGGTAAGCTTCTATCCATCGTGTTAAATGATTTACTATTACTAATAAATATTTTGTTCTTCCCACCTTGGGCAGGTCAGTGAAATCAATCTGCATTCTCTCGAAAGGTCTGTAGCTGTTTTTCTTCCTCCCGAAGCCACTTGCCGAAACACTTTCTTATTTATCTTTTTGCAAGTTACGCAGTTTTGTGCAATTTGCTTTGTTATTTCGTAAATCCCACTACAGCCGAATTGTTTAGGGAAGCGATCGCTTAACGCCTTCGCTCCCCGATGCGTTTCACAGCTTCAGGCTCGGCGGCCCCCGGCGCCGGCCGCGCCAAGCCGAAAGGGCCCGGAGCCCGCTCCGCCCGCGCACGGGGAGGCGCGGCCGCCACAAAGCCGCCCCGCCTCGTCACGCCGCCAGCAGCAATAGGGGCCCCGGGGCGGGCCGAGCGCGGCCGCGCCAGAAAGGGAAATCCCCGCCGAGGGGCCGCGGCCGCCGGCAGGCCGGCCCGGGGGGGGGGGCCGTGCGCCGCGCCGGGCCCCGCCGCGACCTCCGCGAGCAGCCGCGGGGCAGCCGGTCTCCCACTCAAAGGCAAAATAATTTCTGGATCTTTCATCCCGAGAACAGGCCCCAAAGGCATCTTTCAAATTTATTACGCTATACCAAGTATGTTTGGGGGGGTGTATATGACTCGGTAAAGCATAAGAATTTGTTACCACAGGGAATTTAGTGATTGTTCGCTGATTTACAGCTCTCAGGTCTTGCACCATTCTATATGACCCATCTGGTTTCTTTACGGGGAGGATGGGTTTATTATGAGGTGACATACATGGTTCCAAAGTTCCTTTCTCTAAAAGTCCGTCAACTACGGGTTTTAACTCTTTTCGACCCTCCATGGGTATAGGGTATTGCTTGATTCTAATCGGGCGATGTAGATTTATTATGTAAACGCTTATGGGGTCCATTTCTACTTTTCTACTTCCTTTTTCTTTATATTTTGGCCCTTGTATCTATTAAAATACACTTCCTCTTTATGGGGACCTATTAATAATTTTATCAAGGGCTTTGTTAATGTTGAAGTCCCCATTTCTTTCTTAAAATTTCTTACATCTGTGGTATTTAATGGGACTGCCACAAACCCGATGCCCCCCTGATTGCCTCCGAGGGGTACCTCCCATAAGGGATATAAAGAAGCTCTCTCAGATACGGCAGTCCTACTTCTTGTACATGCAGCCGGAGGTCGTTTTAATTTCGGTGCTGTTGGTGCTGTTGGTGCTGGAGGCAGGGGCAACGGTGGTACTGGTGGAGGTATTACAGCCACCGGAGGGGGAGCCGCCGGCGGAGGTGAATTGTTAAGATATGGAGGCGGTAAGTTATCCAGTGGCTCCCATTTATCGTCTATTTCTTCTTTAAACTTCTTATTTGTTTTTAATGTGTGTATTGATGTTGGAGGAGGACATAAAGTTCTGATCCATAATTCTGCATACTCACTTTCCTCCTGACTAAAAGGTTCTTTTTTGTTAACATATATATTTAAAGCCTGGCAGATCCAGTTTTCAAAAGATTCAAAAACAGGCCAAAAAACATGCGGTCTTATAGGCTCTTCTGGCCATTCTACCATACAATATTGAATTAATTTTAACTTACTTTTATCTTTTCTGGGGCCCCTTTCATTCCAATTTTTAATCATTATTCTTAATGGACTTTCTGCCGGTATATCTGGTAATTTGCTCCCTTCTTTCTAGTCCTGGGTCGCCGCCTTCGTTCGGGTCCGACCGAACGGTATCACTTCTTTTGACCTGTCTAGGAATTTTACTTTGGCAATTCCCGCAGCCCTTGGTTGCTGGTAAGAGTGTCTGGCAGGGGGTTAATGATCTATCACCCATCCACGAGTCCTATAGGAATCGCTTCGGTCCTTCACCGGCCAAGTCCCTCGCGGGAGATTGGAACCGCGGTTAGAAGACCTCCGCACTCGCTTCGGAACTAGGTTCCATCTCAGTCACACTCTCTGGCACACACAAGCAACCGATTCCCACCCAACTGAACGATCAACGCCTTAAATACTTACGACGCCGTCGTCTTCTCATGACTCCATTGTCCGTCGTTCGGGATCGAACCGAACGGTGTACGCACGGCCTTGGCCATCTCTGTTCGGGATCGAACCGAACAGTGTACGCACACCACAATCACACACGGCGTCACTCACAGCTCCGCTGTCTTCGTTCGGGATCGAACCGAACGGTCGCTCGGGTCCGCGCGCAGAGGATTACGGGCAAAACCAAACTACCGAAGCCGGCATGGGAGCTGAGCTCGTATAAAAATCAACTTCTTTGCTTGCTTCTATTCAGGATCAGGATGGCGTCAGTGCCGACCCAACCCGATCAGGAGCCACCAAAAATGTAAATGCTGGGGCGCCCCTCCTGGATTAGGTCAGACTTCAGGAACTAAGACCCTCCCGGACGAGCCCCCAATTGTGATAAATGAGTGAGTCCCAAGCAGAACTCCAGTTAAAGTTTACAATTTATTAGGCGAATAAAAGCGAGCAAACAGCGCTGGGTGCGCCGGGAGTCTCCGCTCCACCAAGACGCACACCGTATAGTTCCTATTTCTGGTTTATATTCCTTTTACTAATACATATTCTCAATTATTTCTGAGAAAAGGTGGTCTTATTACAATGGGCTCAGAGAAGTCATCTCCATAGTCTCCACCCCTAACCCCCCCGAGTTGCGCGTGCGCAGTGTCTCCTGGTGGTCGTGAGTAGGGGTCTCAGGGATGAAGGCTGTATGTCTTCCTCGTGATGACTTTTTCACCTCCCCAGAAAACTAGTGAAGTCATCATGACTCTGCTCTGCGAAGTCATCAGGACCGTCCTTGTTCTCCATCTTGGCTCCTGCTTATCTTACACAAGGGTTATGCAACTTACAGATACATGACTTAAGCAAGCTAACTTAAAAGTGGTTAAGCGAGATTAGAGATTAAGCGCATACAGGCCCCAGGCCCCTCTTGTCTAACACCTTGCAACTGGCAGTAAAGCAAAAGAAGAAGAGAAAAAAAAACCAAAACGTTAGGTGGCTTTTGCAAGAAGCGAGAACTATATACATACCATTCTGCTTTCTCTAGGACTACGGTTATACAAGAACGAACAGAATGGTTAAAGGTTACATATACAGAGAAGGTCATATTTCACTGTGCGGCCCTAACATTGTTTTATATTGCCACGTATCAGGGGAACACATTTCACAATTGGGGCTCGTGGTTAGCAGCATCATGAGGCATTTCGCAGGTTTACGTTTTTGCATTTCACAGAGATCTTAAACTAAGACAATCACTTATCTTGAATAAGCACACCCTACTCCTTGCCACCTATTTGCACATCCATCCATCGTCCCATATTGACACGAATCAAATGAACATATTTCACAATCCCCCATTTTCTTTTTTGATGGTATTGATTCGTGTTTTTGTTTCCAATTGTGTCAGCACTTGCTGAATGGGTATCACTTCCTGATCTTCCCTTGTTTTGATTACTAGCAGGGAATGAGTTTTTCCTTTCTGTGATTCCAAATTAACAGGTACTGCAGATATCTGCATTGCCTGTATAGCCGAATGTACTAGCCTAATGACACAAGGTATCAAACATGGAATTATTAACAATCCTCCGAATGTTCCTAGTATAACTATTCCTATTTTGGTTAGCCAATCACCATTCATGAAATTTTTTTTAAAAAAATCCTCCTAACTCTCCTAGATTGATTCCATTCCAAGTGTGAAGTGGGACATGAGCTACCTTTTTCATTCCCTTTACAAGTTCATCTATAGCTTTTCCTTCATCATCAATTGCCAAACAACAATTACTAAGATTAAATTTCCGCATACACCTCCCTCTTGTGCTAACAAATAGTCCAAGGCGAGGCGATTTTGATACAAAGCCGTTCTTATTTTGGTCTCTTGTTTAGCAATTAATCTAATTGCATCCCCAGTTTTGTTTACTGCTATTTCCAGCACTGCTTGTAATCTTATTATCCTATTAAGCATATATATTGGGGTTCTGTAACCCCAGGATCCATTTTCTGCCCATGTAGCTGGATCATAACAGGCAATGATTCTCTCAGGTGGCTATTCATTATCTTTCCATTTTGCAAACTCCGCTTATAGCGCTTTCTCTTAACTCATCGGTTTCTGTATATACTTGAATTCCCAGTCGCTCTCCCCGATTTATGGGTAACAGGAAAAAACTGGGTCTTATGGTTTTTAATACTCAGGACCCTGCCCAATTTTCCGGCAAAAATGCATAATCTAATTTGTCACAAATCCAATAAGGACCTTCAGGAGTTGGCTAACCATTTGGTATATTGGTTCCATTGGTCCAATTTTTAAATTGATTATTCATTTCCAGTGGGTTTCCCCACTTATTCCAATTATTTCAAGTTTTATTTCATAGGTAACCTCCTTCACACTCCAGGTTACCTACTTGTTTTTCATTATCTTTTAGATTTTGCCAGCAACTCCTTCCAATTATACTTGTGTGGAGTACCCATTGTTGTTTCCTATTTCCCTTTTCTATTTTTTTCCATATTTGGGAATTACTTATATTGCTTTCCATGGCCTCCCATGGCCATCGTTCACCTTGATTTGTTCTTCTACAAACATAGCAATTAGTTACATTTAATGATTTAGCAATATTCTCAGCAAGATTTACAAATAAATTTTTAGCTATTGTGGGAATTTCATATTTTACTTCTGTCTTCATTTCATGATAGAAGGAGTTGAATAATAATCTGTCCTGCATTGGTTCCCTTGTCTTTTCTTTAATTATTATGTGTAAAAACAACTCCCTGATCTTCTCCAGGTCCATAAATTAACAGTCCAATTTTTACGTCCTGTTCTTTCCATTGTTTTGGATTTATAATAGTTAGGTTAACTGGATTACAAGAATGGGCTGTACAATCGGAGACAACCGTCCCTTTTTTAATTTCTGCTTTTAATTGAGTCCCCTTACATTGTTGGGGCCATCCCCATGAGGGAGCTGTACTCCAACAGGCACAAGTCTAACCTGCGCCCCCACAATAGTAATAGCTCCTGGCAATTGTATTTATATTGCTGATATAACAATTTGAAGGTGGTAACGACTTAGGTCTGGGACATATATATATTTTTCGCAATTACTATAGTACCTTCTCCATCCCATGTTACCACAGTTACTATACGGGTCATCATCAATAGCATCACAGGCGTCAAAAGTTATCAATACCGGAGTATTCAAATCGGTAATTACCTTACTTGTTTCAATTAGTCTGCCTTCTTTTGAATTTGTCGTTACTTCCATCCAATATTGATAAGGGAGTTCCTTTGGATCATAGCATACAGTTCTGTTTTCTTCTTTGCATAAATCATATTGAGTTAGGTTATAAATGCAGCTTTCTATTTTCTGAGTTTTGCATTCGTAAACAGTATGATATATCAAGGTTTGAGAGCTTACCCGTTCCCTTCTGGTAGTGACCACACATTGACTGCAATTGTTTGCTGCAGCCTGAGTCAGGAAACTCACCCCAAATAGGATCAGAAGAGGTCCGGTAAGGGCCATAGTGGTCGGCGGTCACAGCCCGAAGGGGTTGCAGCCCTTGGCAGACCTTCTAAGCCGCACCACTGATTCCCTATCCAGTCTTGCCCCCTTCCTTAATCTCGAAGGGGTGGCCTTTTCTGAGCACCTGCAGGGTTACAAGGTTAGCTCCTTTTAATTGGTATATTATACTTAGTTTTGTCGTCCTACTCCCTATTTATATGAAGGGAGTGGTAGTTGCACAGTGAATGCTCCGAAAAATCTGAACTATTATGTAAATATTAAACAGGCAGAACACTTAACACTAACAAACAAACAACATCATTTAAACAATGATCAGGCACAAGTGCCAACTCCTCTCCAGAGGCTTATAGGAATATTACCTCCTGCTAAGCTTTATTGGAGTTACTGCTATGAAATTCCCACAGTAACTTAGCTTATATTTCTCCAGTGGAGGTCTCCTTAAGTTCATCGGATGGTTAGCTTAGTTCCTCCCGGTTCAGATGTTATTTTCCACTTCTTTACTGGACTTTTTACTCACGATGCGTGTCCATCCTTTTCAGCAGTTCTTACAGCTGTTTCTGTGGTTAATGAAACAAGAAAAGGTCCCTCCCAGAGGGGAGATAAGGTTTCTTCCTTCCACGTTTTTTATCAAAACATTATCTCCCGGGTTTATTTGGTGAATTGCAAACCCTAAAGGCAGTGTTTGAGCTATCATTCCAATTTCTCTTAACTCTTTTAATCTTTTTCCAATAATGATTATATATTTTTGGATATTATGATCCTCAATTACATTATTTCCCAAGGGCATTCCTTGGGAATAAGGCATACCATATCACATTTCATATGGTGATAATCCAGTTTCACTGTGTGGTTTTGTTCTTATATTTAAAAGCGCCAAAGGTAAGCACTTTGTCCGAGGCATTTGAGTTTCAATCATTAGTTTAGCCAATTGTTGTTTTATTGTTTGATTCATCCTTTCCACTTTTCCCGAATTTTGTGGATGCCATGGAGTGTGATACTCCCATTGAATACCTAACGATTGGCATAACAGTTTTATTATTTCAGAAGTGAAGTGTGTGCCTTGATCAGAATCGATGTACTCGATTATCCCATATTGAGGTATCAAGTGTTCTAACAAAATTTTTACCGCCATTTGTGCTGTAGCTCGTGCTACAGGGTAAGTTTCTACCCATCATGTTAAATGATCTACTATTACTAATAAATATTTTGTTCTTCCCACCTTAGGCAGGTCAGTGAAATTAACTTGTATTCTCTCGAACGGTCTGTAAGCTGTTTTTCTTCCTCCCGAAGTCACTTGTCGAAACACTTTCTTATTTATCTTTTTGCAAGTTAAGCAGTTTTGTGTAGTTTGCTTCGCTATTTCAAAAATGCCCATACAGCCGAATTGTTGAAGGAAGCGATCGCTTAATGCCTTCGTTCCCCGATGTGTTTTAATAGCTTCAGGCTCGGCGGCCTCCGGCGCCGGCCGGGCCAAGCCGAAAGGGCCCGGAGCCCGCTCCGCCCGCGCACGGGGAGGCGCGGCCGCCACAAAGCCGCCCCGCCCCGTCATGCCGCCGGCGGCGATAGGGCCCCGGGGCGGGCTGAGCGCGGCCGCGCCAGGCAGGGAAATCCCCGCCGAGGGGTCGCGGCCGCCGGCAGGCCGGCCCGGGGGGGGGGCCGTGCGCCGCGCGGTGCCCCGCCGCGACCTCAGCGAACACAGCCGCGGGGCAACCGGTCTCCCACTCAAAGACAAAATAATTTCTGGATCTTTCATCCAGAGAACAGGCCCCAAAGGCATCTTTCAAATTTATTACGCTATACCAAGTATGTTTGGGGGGGGTATATGACTCATTAAAGCGTAAAAATTCGTTACCACAGGGAATTTAGTGATTGTTCGCTGATTTACAGCTCTCAGGTCTTGTACCATTCTATATGACCCATCTGGTTTCTTTACAGGGAGGATGGGTTTATTATGAGGTGACATACATGGTTCCAAAGTTCCTTTCTCTAAAAGTCCGTCAACTACGGGTTTTAACCCTTTTCAACCCTCCATGCGTATAGGGTATTGCTTGATTCTAATCGGGTGATGTAGATTTATTATGTAAACGCTTATGGGGTCCATTTCTACTTTTCTACTTCCTTTTTCTTTATATTTTGGCCCCTGTATCTATTAAAATAAAACTTCCTCTTTATGGGGACCTATTAATAATTTTATCAAGGGCTTTGTTAATGTTGAAGTCCCCATTTCTTTCTTAAAATTTCTTACATCTGTGGTATTTAATGGGACTGCCACAAACCCAATGCCCCCCTGATTGCCTCCGAGGGGTACTTCCCGTAAGGGATATAAAGAAGCTCTCTCGGATACGGCAGTCCTACTTCTTGTACATGCAGCCGGAGGTCGTTTTAATTTCAGTGCTGTTGGTGCTTTTGGTGCTGGAGGCAGAGGCAACGGTGGTACTGGTGGAGGTATTACGGCCACCGGAGGGGGAGCCGCCACCGGAGGTGAATTGTTAAGATATGGAGGCGGTAAGTTATCCAGTGGCTCCCACTCGCTTCGGAACTACGTTCCGTCTCAGTCACACACTCTTGCACACACAAGCAACCGATTCCCACCCAACCGAACGATCAACGCCTTAAATACTTACAACTCCGTGAGTAGGGGTCTCAGGGATGAAGGCTGTATGTCTTCCTCGTGATGACTTTTTCACCTCTCCAGAAAACTGGTGAAGTCATCATGACTCTGCTCTGCAAAGTCATCAGGACCGTCCTTGTTCTCCATCTTGGCTCCTGTTTATCTTACACAAGGGTTATGCAAGTTACAGATACATGACTTAAGCAAGCTAACTTAAAAGTGGTTAAGCAAGATTAGAGATTAAGTGCATACAGGCCCCTAGGCCCCTCTTGTCTAACACCTTGCAACTGGCAGTAAAGCAAAAGAAGAAGAGAAAAAAAACACCAAAACGTTAGGTGGCTTTTGCAAGAAGCGAGAACTATATCCATACCATTCTGCTTTCTCTAGGACTACGGGTATACAAGAATGAACAGAATGGTTAAAGGTTTACATATACAGAGAAGGTCATATTTCACTATGCGGCCCTAACATTGTTTTATATTGCCATGTATCAGGTGAACTCATTTATCACAATTGGGGCTCCTGGTTAGTAGCATCATGAGGCATTTTGCAGGGTTGCGTTTTTGCATTTCACAGAGATCTTAAACTAAGACAATCACTTATCTTGAATAAGCATACCCTACTCCTCGCCACTTATTTGCACATCCATCCATTGTCCCATATTGACACGAATCAAATGAACATATTTCACATGGCCATCATTTGAAGGTTGCCTGTTTTGCTTCTGGTGCTGCAGGTCAGGGCAAACGCATCTTGGAAACGCAAGCATACCCACGACCCCAAGCAATAAGCTCACACGGGCCTTCCCACTTCTGAGTGAGTAGGTCCCGTACCCAGACTTTCGCTCGAGGCAGGTGCGTCTCGCCTGAAGACTGCAATGAAAGAAAATGATTCAAAATAACAGTATTATTTGAATTTGGTGGCACTGTAAGATGATTAATTGTATATAATGCTTTTTGTAGTCGACTCTGCGGGGTTTCTCCATGCATTCCTGTTGGAGTGCAGATCTTTGAAGAGACTGCACGAAGAAAACCCTGTGTAAATAAAGACTCGAGCTCAAAAGTTAGGCCTCAAGGGCAGAATGCCCTTGAAGTTAAGGATAAGAAAACTATGCTGTATGATAAGGGAGTAGTGTTTGCTTAGAGCAGAGCTTCGCTAGGCGGGTATCTGTTTGAAATAAGCTGTTAAATATGACAAGCATATGTATCATCCAATAATGGTGTAGAAAAGGTGTGGTCTCAGGATTATTGGCAAATACTGTCTATATAAGCAATAAGAACTGCGCAATAAACGAGACTTCCTGCAGCTAACTCATATTGAGTCGTCTCAGTACTTCTCCAAATCCCTTCTCTGCAATTTGGCGCCCGAACAGGGACAGGAAGAATGAGCTGGACTCACTATCGTTTCGCTCGGGACATCTATTACTTGTTTTGAACGAGTGTTATTTTAGCAGAGAAGGGATGGCAACTTCAGGCGGCCTATAGGGGAAAGCTGGGCAGATCTACATACAGGCGGCCTATAGGGGAAAGCCCGAAGATCTGCGGGATCCACTGTCGCAATTGGTGAGAAGCTTCTTAGAGGAGTGTGGATTAAAACTTGGAAAAAGATATTAGCCCCCCTGATTGCAGTGGGGTATGCAAAAGATATTATCGGGAAACACAAAGAATTAGGAACCAAAGGAAAGAAGAAGTAAGCGACTGAAGAAAAAAAAATAAGTGACAACTGCCTCAACAGGAGGAGGTAAGCGACTGGGAACGATGGGAAACACGGCTTTAACAGAACATAAGTCTGTAGTTAAGGTGTTGACAAAAGTGCTAGAGAAACCAGCACTATTAACAGTTCTGACTTGATAAAACTCCCGGTACTCCTGGTTTGGGTATCAGCCCATGTACCGGAGGCAAACTCTTCAAATATATACATGACAAGGACTTGGGACACTATAGACGTTAAACTTTGGCGTGCAGCCACCTGTGGGGATGCTGCCGGCCTGGAAAAGTCATCATCGAATCCTTTTGATGCAGGGTCCCGAACGAAAGACAGACTTATTTCTTTCCCCCTCTTCCAACGAAGTCGGTACACCGGCACTCCCGCGCCGCGCCGCCCACCGCGCCCGGCGGCGCCCCGGGAACGCCGCTGCTGCTGCCGGCCGGGGCCGCGGGCGCGGCGTTGGCCTCGGCGCTGCCGCTCGTGTGCGGAGCGAGCCGCGGCTGGAAGGGACGGAGACGCACTGCGGGCCCCGCTGCGCCGGTTCGTTCGCAGCTGATGGTCCCCTCGGCGAGAGGGCTCGGCGGCGGTTACGGAGCGCGAGCGGCCGGAGCCGCGGCAACAACAACAACAACAGCGACAACAACAAGGGGGCCGGCCGGCACAGGGCTGCTGGGTCGTCGTCGCCACTCCGCCCCCCCCGCCCGGCTGAGGCGAGGGAGGGCTGACCCGCCGCTGCCCCCCGCCCCCGCCGCTGCCCCCCCCCCCGCCGCTGCTGCTTCCCCCCCGCCGGCCGCGCCTGGAGAGCGGCCGCTTGGCCCCGCCCCCCCGCCGGGCTGAGGCCCAGGGCCCAGATTTTACCACGAGACAGCACATCTTAACTTGGATCGTCTCGATCGGCATTGTGGGAAATAACTAATCCTCTTCTGTTCCAGCAATTTCAACAATTAATATCAGTGTTGCAAAACCGTAAACATGCATATTCCATTGTACATCTGCGAGCGCACACCACGCTTCCAGGGCCTATAGCAGAAGGGAACAGGCGAGCTGAGCCTCTCACGAGTGCAGCTCTTGTACCAAACTCGCTCATGCAGGCAAAATCTTGCATGACTTCTACCATCAGAATGCTAATGCCATTAGGTTACAATTTGGTATAACAAGAGAGCAAGCCCGCTCAATCGTACAATTGTGTACTAGCTGTTAATACATGATTATGCCACCAGTGAATGGTGTTAATCCTCGTGGTTTACGCTCGCAGGAACTTTGGCATACACTTCTTATCAGACATATGTATTTTTGTCATCATAAGGTATTGAGCATGTTACTGGTATTCCTTACAATCCTACTGGGCAACCGATCAAGAATATGCACATGGTACTTTGGAGAATATGCTTTTAAAACAAAGGGAATGATGGGGAAATCTCCCAATGAAACAATAGCTAAAGTGTTATAGGTGTTAAATTTCTTAAATCGAGAGCTAAATATTTGGGATGAATAAAATGTCACACATGTCAAAATCAGGCACAGGCAGGGTTACAGCAAGTGGCTTTCCAACAACTGACTGAATTGGCTAAGAGAGCATTAAGACGTGTCCCTGATTTTTGGGACAGGGGAGGCTTCCTCTGCTTCCATTCGGCAGGGAGCACAGGAACCTTATGAGCATTTCCTTGATCAGCTACAAATGGCAGTTCAGAGATAAACAGAAAATCCGGCTACTGCAGATGTGTTGGTATTCCAGTTAGCCATTGAAAATGCTAACACAGACTGCCAATGAGCTCTTGATCTTATCAGAAATTGGGCAAAAACGATTGCAGATTTAGTAAAGGCGTGTCACAATGTGGGCTGGGAACACTATAAAGCAGAGATATTGGCAGCTAAATGTTTTGGTCAACAGTAATCACTGACACGTTGGTGCATTTAATTCCTACTGGTGTCTTTGGTCTTATATCACGAGGATTATGTGCACTATTGCTGGGACGATTATCCACCACAAAATTAGGATTGTTTGTACTCCCAAGGGTAATTGATTCTGAGGAAAAAAAGCCAAACAATCAAACAAACAAACAAAAAAACACCAAAATGCTAGTAACTGCTTCTGCAGGGCTATAATAGAGCTTAGCAGGGTATTCCTTCGCATATAAGGGGAGATCCATGTATTATAGGGACTTTAAGAATGTATTTCCCTAACACCACCATGAACTTAAGTCATAGACACACCCGGAATAGGTGCAGCACGCATGCTTATGATAGCTAGTGCGATTCCAGAGCAGGATTTTGGGAACCAGCTAAAATCATTGCAGCTTCAATATTTGCACCAGGAGTTGGAGTGGCACAGGCGTTAACTACACTGAATAAGTTGGGTTGTTGGCTTGCAAAACAAACTAATGCTACAGCTTCTGCTTTATCAATGCTCTTAATTGATGTAGATTCTATTAGACATGCTACGCTGCAAAATTGAGCTACCATAGATTTCTTATTGCTAATGCAAAGGCATGGTTGTGAAATACTAGAAGGAATGTGTGGTATGAATTTGTATGATCTCTCAGAATCAATTCATGAGACAATACAGAAATTGAAAGATCGGGTGAATGAATTTCAGGTTCATCAGGATTGGTTGGGTAGCTTGTTCAAGAGTTGGGGAATTACAGGATGATTAAAATCTTTAGCAAAAGCAGGCATTATATTGCTAGTAGTTCTTTTATGCATAGTAATAATCATCCCCTGCCTATTGTCATGCTCCCAGCGGACGGTACAGAGTACGGTTCATCAAGTAATGGTCATAGAAAAACAAAAAAGGGGAATTGTGGAATCATACGCACAGTTGGGGTTTGACCTTGATGATTTAAGCCTGTGCTCTTTTCTGAAGTTGGGAAACACCGATAAAGAGGATGAGAAAGAAAAGGGAGTGTGAACAGCTGGTGCAGGGAGTGTGAGAAGTTGACATGGGGAGTTTGGGAAGATGATATAGAGTGTGTGAGAAAATGATGTTTAGTTCAGCAGGTGAAAAATAGCTCCTTTTTAGGCATAGTCAATAGTAAAGTTAAAATAGGTGCGTGCACTATTGTTTGTAACCAATCACAGCTGGGTGAGGGGCGCGTGGACACATCGTGGCTAGAGTAATAATCTATAAAAGCTGCCTGTATAACAATAATAAAGGTCACTCTGCTATCACAAAGAAATTTTGGACACAGTCACAGCTGCACAACCTCCTTTAACAGTAATCCTTAATGGGAAGGCTTTTTCTGGCCTAGTTGACACAGGGGCTGATGTATCTATAGTGAAAAATTCTGACTGGCCGCCCTCTCGGCCTCTGATACAAGCCCTGGCAGCTCTGATCGGAGTAGGTGGAACACAGATCCCACAGCAGAGTGCACAGACCTTGTTCGTAGTAGGCCCAGGTAAGAAACAAGCTATTTTGAAACCACATGTTTTTGATGTCCCATGTACATTATGAGGTCGGGATTTGTTGAATCAGTGGAATGTGAGGCTAACCTCAAATTTTTAGCACACGTCACTGATGTCCAGCCCCAACTCAAGCTGGACTGGTTGACTGGCAAGCCGGACTGGGTCAATCAGTGGCCATTAAAAGGCGAGCGGCTGGAGTGGGCTCAAAAATTAGTCAATGAACAGCTCAAATTAGGACATATAATTCCCTCCACTAGCTCATAGAATACTCCAATATTTGTTATCCCAAAGAAATCAGGAAAATGGAGATTTATGTTAAAATATTTAAGAGCTATTAATGCAATCATTTCACCAATGAGTGCATTACAACCGGGTGTACGAAATCCTACTATGATTCCCGAATGTGGCATTTTATGGTGATTGATTTAAAAGATTGGGTTATTTCACCTTTTTACTTTTTTATTTATTTACACCCTAATGATTGTCCTAGATTTGCCTTTTCAGTTCCAGTGCTTAACAATGAACGACCCATGCAACAATATCATTGGATTGTACTGCTTCAAGGAATGATGAATAGTCCTACAATTTGTCAATTGGTGATAGATGATGCTCTCTGTCAGGTCAGACAGCAGATCAAGCTCAGCAGATTGTACGTGCCTGCCCTGACCGTCAACGTATTGTGCCTTCAAATACTCCAGCAGGAGTAAATCCAAAAGGTTTATGTGCCAATGAATTATGGCAATCTGATATTACTTATATTCAATCGTTTAATCGATCTAAATATGTGCATGTAACTGTTGATATGTTTTCTGCCTTTGTTGTTGCTGCTGCTCACACTGAAGAAAACCATGGGAGTACCAAAGAAAATCGGGACAGACAGTGATCCAGTATGGTGCCTTTTTACAGGACTGGGGAGTGACTCACCCTACTAGTATCCCTCATTCGCCTACGGGACAAGCTGTTATTGAATGAATTCATTTAACATTAAAACAAATGCTAAAAAAAAAAAAAAAAAAAAAGGGGGCAGTATATATTTCCCACAAGAGTTAAATTTATTAGGATCAAAATTTGTAGGTAGTGCCAGCAACAACCACGTTACACGAACATGTGTTGTTTTTAGTGACAAGTATGCCAGCATAGTAAGCCTCCAAAGCCAAGCTGCTCAAATCTTGGGATGGCATTTTCCCTATAACGTCTTCAAAGGTGGCAGCTGGACAGACGTGTCCCCAACTAATGATTAATACAAAAGTTTTGTATTTAAAGTAGACGGATATTGTGGATCAGGCCTGGGAAAAATTGGATTACAATTTAATCAAAAAATTAGCCTCGGCGCTTATGGTGCCCGATCGTCATTTAATTGAAGCCAGCAAATTTTACTGTTATGGAATAACGATACTGCCAAAGAATTACCCCCTCAATGTGTGGAGGAATTCCTTTCCGAGACTGGCCATAATATTCTCTCGGGTATGGACAATCCCTGTTTGGGCCCCAGAGCACAAGGTTACCAACTAGATTACTTTTGTCCTTCAAGTTATCTCAATGGCCTTAAAAGGAAACGTAGACTGATAGCCTGCCAAGATGCACGCCTCCTGGATGCCTCTCCGATGACCGCAATGAGGAGACTGAAGGGATGAGCTTATTACCTGTGTTCTGCTAGCGCTGCCCTATCACTATAGCCCACGAGAGTGTGTTTATGCTAAGCAAGCCAATTGTAGTATGTAGTCGTGTCACGCCACATTCCGCTATATAACCTGTGTGTTGTTTGTAATAAACGGAGCATGATCTTTTAACCATATTGGTGTATGGTCATGACTCTGGGCCGTCCACAGTAGGGCACTGCAACAAGTGGCGCATGAGCAGGGACCCTGAACTCGCTTAAATGCGGAAAAACCCCTCGCTTAAATGCGGAAAACCCTCGCTTAAATGCGGAAAACCTCGCTTAAATGCGGAAAACCCTCGCTTAAATGCGGAAAACCCTCGCTTAAATGCGGAAAACCCTCGCTTAAATGCGGAAAACCCTCGCTTAAATGCGGAAAACCCTCGCTTAAATGCGGAAAACCCTCGCTTAAATGCGGAAAACCCTCGCTTAAATGCGGAAAAACCTCGCTTAAATGCGGAAGTCTCCATAGCTTCGTGAATACGGTATTGGGAGCCTGTGGACGTGCAGCAGGGAAGGGCACGGGACGAAGAGAATCGCCGGAGCCTGGAAAGTTTCGCAGCGGCCGAGCGAACCCCTGCAAGGTAAGACCGCGATGGAAACGGAGGCGGCAATCAAGCTGTTAACCAGTATACTCTCTAAGAGAGGAGAAACGGTTAACCCTAAGGAGATAGAAAGCCTCATTAAGTGGGCGAAAGCAAATGGACATTGTAAAACCTGTCCGCTACTCTTTAATGTTGACGAATGGCGTGAAGTGGGGGAACATCTCTGGGAGACCACCTTAGTGGGAGGAAAAGAGGAAAAAACAGCAAAAGAAGTGGGACAGACGTGGCGTGTCGTAATTAACACCTTACGGGAGATCAAAGCTGAGCGAAAAGTTGCTGCTGCGGCCATAAAAGCCCTGCAGCCGGATAACACCTCTGGCGAGCTGCACGAACCGCCGCCGCCGCCCTCCCGTATTGCGCAGTTCTTTGGGGTCGGACATTTACACCCAACAAAAGGCATGCGAGCTCCCACCTGTTCTACTATCACTGAGGTGTGGAAACAAGCCGAGGGGCTGGGAGAAACTGTGTCCGAACAAAAAACTGAGTCTAAAGAGCCTACGGGGCCCCCAGCCTGCTCAGGGACAGCAGAGGAAGTGCCCGCCGCCCCTCCAGCGCCAACTGGGCACAAAGCGGAAGTGCCAGCCCAAGGGAACTCGGGGGGTGGTGACTGTACGGCTTTGTCATCGCTGTCGTCGGGCCAAGGAAGAGCGTCCTGCCACCCAAAACTTAACCCTGCTTTGCCCTCCTCTGGCGTGCCAGTTCTTTTGCAGCTGATGGTCCTCGGCGGGAGGGGTTGGCAGCAGTTACGGAGCGCAAGCGGCCGGAGCCCCGACAACGACAACAACGACAGCAACAGCAACAACAAGCGGGGCGGCCGGCACAGGGCGGCTGGGTCGTCGTCCCCACCCCGCTCCCCCGCTCCCCCGCCCGGCTGAGGCGAGGCAGGGCTGGACCCCGCCGCCGCCGCTTCCCACCCCCCACCCCCCCCCCCACCCCCCCCCCCCCCCGCCGCAGGCCGAGCCTGGAGAGCGGCCGCCTCGCCGCTGCCCGTGGCCCGAGTTTTACCACGAGACAGCACATTTTAACTTAGATCGTCTCGATCGACATTGCGGGAAATAACTAATCCTCCTTTGTTCCAGCAATTTGAACAGTTAATATCAGTATTGCAAAACCGTAAACATGCATATTCCATGGTACATCTGCGAGCGCACACCGCGCTTCCAAGGCCTATAGCAGAAGGGAACAGGCGAGCTGAGCCTCTCACGAGTGCAGCTCTGATACCAAACTCGTTAATGCAGGCAAAATCTTACATGACTGCTACCATCAGAATGCTAATGCTATTAGGTGACAATTTGGTTTAACACGACAACAAGCCCGCTCAATCGTACAATTGTGTACTAGCTGTTAAAATATGATCATGCCACCAATGAATGGTGTTAATCCTCGTGGTTTACGCTCGCAGGAACTTTGGCATACACTTCTTATCAGACGTATGTATTTTTGTCATCATGAGGTATTGAGCATGTTACTGGTATTCCGTACAATCCTACTGAGCAACCGATCATAGAACATGCACATGGTACTTTGGAGAATATGCCTTTAAAACAAAAAGGGGGAATGACAGGGAAATCTCCCAAAGAAACAATAGCTAAAGTGTTATAGGTGTTAAATTTCTTAAATCGAGAGCTAAACATTTTGGGATGAATAAAATGTCACACATGTCAAAATCAGGCACAGGCAGGGTTACAGCAAGTGGCTTTCCAACAACTGACTGAATTGGCTATGAGAGCATTAAGACGTGTCCCTGATTTTTGGGACAGGGGAGGCTTCCTTTGCTTCCATTCGGCAGGGAGCACAGGAACCTTATGAACATTTCCTTGATCGGCTGCAAGCAGCAGTTCAGAGACAAACAGAAAATCCAGCTGCTGCAGATGTCTTGCTATTCCAGTTAGTAATTGAAGATATCCTCTTAAGCACGTGCCAAGCCCATGTATACAGCAGTGTTGGTGACAATATTGGGGCAGCTGTAGCTATTGGCAGTGTTATAACAGGATGTTTTAAATGGCTGAAAAATCCTGAAGCGGAAGGTGACCATCTAAAGAGTGCTTTCCAGCATCTATGCTCTCCATCCTTTTCTACCTTTTTACAATTTCGTTTTATTTCGTTTTGCATCATGATGAACTGTCACCAGAGTTCTCTGCTCTGTAGTGACAGAGCATTCTGTGTATCACTGGTGGTTCGCAGCATCATGAGGCATTTCGAAGGTTTACGTTTTTGCATTTCACAGAGATCTTAAACTAAGACAATCACTTATCTTGAATAGCACACCCTACTCCTCGCAATCTATTTGCACATCCATTGTCCCATATTGACATGAATCAAATGAATACTTTTTGCACAGGCAAGCTCCTGATCCTATCAGAAATCGGGCAAAAACAATTGCAGATTTAATAAAGGGTGTCAGAATGTGGGCTCAAAAATTAGGCGATGAACAGCTCAAATTAGGACATATAATTCCCTCCACTACCCTATGGATTACTCCAATATTTGCTAACCCAAAGAAATCAGGAAAATGGAGATTTACGTTAAAAGTTTTAAGAGTTATTAATGCAATCATTTCACCAATGGGTGCATTACAACCGGGTGTATCAAATCCTACTATGATTCCAGAATGTTAGCATTTGATGGTGATTGATTTAAAAGACTGGGTTTTTCTACCTTTTTACTTTTTTATTTATTTACACCCTAACGATTGTCCTAGATTTGCCTTTTCAGTTCCAGTACTTAACGATGAACAACCCACGCAACAATATCATTGGATTGTACTGCCTCAAGGAATGATGATTAGTCCTACAGTTTGTCAATTGGTGGTTGATGATACTTCCCATCAGGTCAGACAGTAGATCAAGCTCAGCAGATTGTACACGCCTGCCCTGACCGTCAGCGTATTGTGCCTTCAAATAATCCAGCAGGAGTAAATCCAAAAGGTTTATGTGCCAATGAATTATGGCAAACTGATATTACTTATATTCAATCGTTTCTTCGATCTAAATATGTACATATACCTGTTGATATATTTTCTGCCTTTGTTGTTGCTACTGCTCACACTGGAGAAAACCATGGGAGTACCAAAGAAAATTGGGACAGACAGTGATCCACTATGGTGCCTTTTTACAGGATCAGGCAGTGACTCACACTACCGGTATCCCTCATTTGCCTACGGGACAAGCTGTTATTGAACGAACTCATTTAATGTTAAAACAAATGCTTGATAAACAAAAAAGGGGGAGTCTTCCGTATATTTCCCAGCAAGAATCCTTGGACAAAGCCACATATGTTTTAAATTTTCTTCATTTGTCTGCTTCTAGGCAACATACTACGGCTGTGGATCACAATTTTAAACCCAGTGCCATTTTTGCAGAAAAATCAACAGCATGTTATAAGAAACTGGGCTCAACTCATGGGATGGCCCTGTGTCTCTGCTTGCATGGGGAAGAGGGTATGCTTGTGTTCTCTTTCCCACAGGTCCGTACTGGTTACCAGCAAGAAACGTAAAGCCAGCCAGGACTTTTGAAACTACAAATAGAGAAAGGAAGATCCAAGAATTAGCAGAGCAAGCAGAGATCACAGAAACACCGAATGAGGAGAATGGTTCAAATGGACAGACTCGTAATAGAAGATTTCATGTTAATATATCAACTGTTCTTATGTTTCTCATTGTTAGGTATAGTATGTGTGTGAAAGTTGCTTGTATATATGCTTTGTGTGTTTTCTCCGATCGGAAGGTGTATGGATTCCACCTGTAGCTACTGGAAGGAAAAGAATTAACTGGTACCAAATTAATGACAAAGAATTACTGACTGGACCTAATTGTGAGCACGCAACTTTGAAAAGAGAAGCTAGGAGGATTGTTATTAAACAACATGTTGCGATTCGCAAAAACCGCTGTTAGCCGGCAGAGCACATACTGGGCAGCCTTGTTGCGCGCACTGGCCACGCGTGCGGCAACGCCGTGTCAGTACCTTTGTCATAGACTCTGCTGAGGGTGAAAAGAGATGGCTCAGAGCGGAGCTGAGGGAGGCTGCAGAGCACACTTTGTGGATAAACAGGGGACGCCCTGAAGGTGCCGTGCCTGCCTCCCTTCTCCATGATGACCCTGTTGACTAACACCCTCCTGCTCAGCAGAATCTTGGGCATAGTCGAGATGGTAAGACTCCCAGAAAGGGAAACAATATGCTAGTAACTGCTTCTGCAAGGCTGTACCGAAACAAAACGCTAGTAACTGCTTCTGTAGGGCTATAGTAGAGCTTACGGTATTCCTTCGCATATAAGGGGAGATCTATGTACTATAGGAACTTTAGGAATGTATTTACCTCATACCACCATGATCCTAAGTCATAGACACACCTGGAATAGGCAAAGCACGCACGCTTATGATAGCTAGTGCAATTCCATAGCAGAATTTGGGAAACCAGCTAAAATCATTGCAGCTTCAATATTTGCACCAGGAGTTGAAGTAGCACAGACGTTAACTACACTGAATAAGTTGGGTCACTTGGGCTAACAAAACCAACGTCTCGCAATTCTGTTTATCTATGCAAAGTGCCTCTGACCCATTTCGCACGTGCCTTATTGGTGTGCCAATACTTTTGGCCAAATAATAGCACTAACATTACAGAGTTTCAAAGATTCGTCAATGCCTCTGCCCTCTCATACCAACAATCCAGTGGCATGAGACGGATCTGCAGTGGGTGGGATTGGCCTTTCGATGTGGGATCGGAAGTCCAAGCTGCCTTGATTAGATCACTCAATGTGACCATCCCTGCAGGACTGCAGGAACTTGATCTTTTAGGTAGCTTGTTACCAGGGACATGGAAAAATGTTTCTGGTTTATGGAACCAGTCTATGAGTCACAGCGCGAAATGTAAAATCATTCGCCCTCCTATGCAACTTCTAAATGGCTCTGGAGTGGTTTGGTTCCAAACGCTGAAGCAAGCCTATCAGGCTAAATTAGGACGCAGCTTTTTCTTCCAAGACAAACCGCGTTTCAATGTGTCCGGCACATCAATGTGGGGAGATGTAAAAACTGGAGCACTCATTGGGAAAGCATTTACACACTATACGCTCCTGACCCCCGGAATTTTTCTGATCTGTGAAGATCGTGCCTGGACCGGAATTCCACAAGGAGCTATCGGTGGTCCTGGCTATTTGGGTCGCCTAACTCTCTTTGCCCCTAGCATTCATGATTTTCAAGCTGAACGAACAACCCGAACAAGTCGGGGTAAGAGGAGCCTAAAAGAATTTGACGGCACTTGTAATGACAACGTGCAGCTGCTGAATCCAGCTGAAATAGCAGCACTATCTGTCTTCCTTCTAGGAGCCTCTAACGGCATTGCTAATAGTCAGTTGGCTAAGCTTGCTTGTTGGGCATTGAAACAATTTAATCTTACCTCTGATATTCTCACTTCTCTATTGCTTGATGTAGATGATATCCAGCATGCTGTATTGCAAAATTGCACTGCTATTGATTTTTTATTGTTAGCTCAAGGCCATGGTTGTACTGACTTTGAAGGCATGTGCTGTATGGACCTACCTGACCACTCTCAAAGCATTCATAAGCAACTTGCAAACCTTCAAAGTAACATGCATCATATCACGACACGAGATGACCGGTTCTCAAACTGGTTTGGTAGTTGGAACATACCAGGTTGGATAAAAGGATTAATCATACAAGGCATAACGATATTAGTTGCATTGCTGTTTATGATTCTCTTAGCAGGGTGTGTCCTGAAGTGCGCCTCTCGGGTCCTCCTTAAAGCAATGCCAGGACTATGGATTGTCCAAAAACAGAAAGGGGGAAGTGTGGAGGAATTCCTTTCCGAGACTGGCCATAATATTCTCTCGGGTATGGACAATCCCTGTTTGGGCCCCAGAGCACAAGGTTACCAACTAGATTACTTTTGTCCTTCAAGTTATCTCAATGGCCTTAAAAGGAAACGTAGACTGATAGCCTGCCAAGATGCACGCCTCCTGGATGCCTCTCCGATGACCGCAATGAGGAGACTGAAGGGATGAGCTTATTACCTGTGTTCTGCTAGCGCTGCCCTATCACTATAGCCCACGAGAGTGTGTTTATGCTAAGCAAGCCAATTGTAGTATGTAGTCGTGTCACGCCACATTCCGCTATATAACCTGTGTGTTGTTTGTAATAAACGGAGCATGATCTTTTAACCATATTGGTGTATGGTCATGACTCTGGGCCGTCCACAGTAGGGCACTGCAACATCAATGTTTTTCTGATTTGCGGTGACCGCGCTTGGCAAGGTATCCCCAAAAGTGCTTATGGAGGGCCTTGCTATCTTGGCCAGCTAACAATGTTGGCCCCTAATTATCGGCAATGGCTAAATGTGTCACGTCAATTGCACCGAGCAAAAAGAAGTACAGGTCTTACGTCTGACTGCGATGATGAAGTGTGGCTGTGGTCTGTAACAGCGCGAATTTTTGCATCTATAATTGCGCCTGGAACAGCGGCAGCCCAGGCATTGAAACAAATTGAAAACTTAGCTTGCTGGTCAGAAAAACAAGCAAATGTCATCACTCAAATCTTAGAACAATTACTACCAGACTGCATGAAAAAAGCCATGTGTAAATCGTGTAAATGTGTAAATTGTGTAAATGTGTAAATGTGTAAAATTCCAGCAAATTGAGATAGAGAAAGAGGGATCTAAGATTTGACAGATCAAACAGGGATGACAGAGACACAGAATGAGAAAAATGGTTCAGAAGAATTGTAACAGAAGATTGTATATTGATATGTAAACTGTCTTTATGTTTATTATGATTTAGTATATTACGTGTGTGAAAGTTGCTTGTATATATGCCTGTATATATGCTTGGTGTGTTTTTTCCAATCAGAAGGGAGCTACTGGAAGGAGAAGAATTAACTGGTACCGAATTAATGACAAAGAATTACAAACGAGACTTAGTTGTGAGCATGTAACTTTGAAAAAGGAAGCTAGGAGAAATATGTTACAACTTAAAAATCCGCTGTTAGCCAGCAGAGCACATACCTGGCAGCCTTGTTGCACGCACTGGCCACGCGTGCAGCAACGCCGTGTCAGTACCTTTGTCATAGACTCTGCTGAGGGTGTAAAAGAGATGGCTCAGAGCGGAGCAGAAGGAGGCTGCAGAGCACATTGTGTGGATAAACAGGGGACGCCCTGAAGGTGCCGTGCCTGCCTCCCTTCTCCGCGATGACCCTGCCGACTGACACCCTCCTGCTCAGCAGAATCTTGGATATAGCGGAAATAGTAAAGCCCTCGGAAAGGGAAGTACTATGCTAGAAACTGCTTTGCAAGGCTGTACCAAAACAATATGCTAGTAACTGGGGTTGCCAGCCTTGTGCGCAGGGTTTTCTTCGTGCAAGAAAAGAAAGGGGGAATTGTTGGAGTGCAGATCTTTGAAGAGACTGCACGAAGAAAACCCTGTGTAAATAAAGACTGGAGCTCAAAAGTTAGGCCTCAAGGGCAGAATGCCCTTGAAGTTAAGGATAAGAAAACTATGCTGTATGATAAGGGAGTAGTGTTTGCTTAGAGCAGAGCTTCGCTAGGCGGGTATCTGTTTGAAATAAGCTGTTAAATATGACAAGCGTATGTATCATCCAATAATGGTGTAGAAAAGGTGTGGTCTCAGGATTATTGGCAAATACTGTCTATATAAGCAATAAGATCTGCGCAATAAACGAGACTTCCTGCAGCTAACTCATATTGAGTCCTCTCAGTACTTCTCCAAATCCCTTCTCTGCACATTCCCCCTTTTTGTTTCTCTAAAACACGCTTCAAAGTGCCATGAGCGTGTTCAACAATGGCTTGGCCAGTGGGAGAATGCGGAATACCCAAAGTGTGATTCACACCCCATAGGTGTAAAAACTGCCGGGTCTTCTGTGAGACATAGGCAGGGCCATTATCGATTTTCACAGAAGAAGGCACGCCCAAGATCGCGAAAGCAAGTTTCCAATGGGCACTGACATCGCGACCTTTCTCCCCAGTATGAGCAGATGCCCACATAGCTGAGGAGAAAGTGTCAATAGACACGTGCACATACTTAAATCTGCCAAATTCAGGAACATGCGTTACATCCGTCTGCCAAAGCTGCAAGGCTTTTAGGCCTCTGGGGTTTACCCCCGATGGCAGAGGTGCAGCGAGTCCGTGGCAGTCAGCACAAGCGCTGACAATGTTCCGAGCCTCAGTTGGCGTTAAGTGGAACTGCTTCTGCAGTGTTATAGGTTGATTTCAATAGTTTGGCGAGAAAATGATTCTCAACAGCCAATAACTGTAAAATTAATAGTTAAAATTTATTTAGGGCAAGCAAGCAAACAGCGCTGGGTGCGCCGGGAGTCTCTGCTCCACCAAGACGCACACCCGCCGTGGCAGTTTTCTTGTATTTATACAAACACACTCATAGCCCCCCCCCAAAAAGGTCAGTCTCTCCCAGGAAATCATTTCCATAATCCCTGCCTCAGGACCCACCTCAGGCTCCTCCTTGACACACCTCCTGGTGGTCATGGGCAGGGGTCTTCAGGATGAAGGCCGGAGGTCTTCCTCACTGTGTACTTTTCACCTCTTCCCTAAAATCCCTGATTTGGCTGAGCTTGCAGAGCCAAACTGGTTCCAGCCTGGTCTGTCCTTGAGTGGACATCTGGTTGCCTTGCCTGTCACTATCTGAAGACAAATGTTAGTTTTTATTAGTCCTTATCTTTCCTACATGGGCTAGTTTCTGTGTATCCCTTCCTCCCTGCAGAGGTGTGAGACGTGAGTCACAGCCTTGCCGGAGTCCATCTTATCTGTCTTTTCTTTTCTCACCAGCCTCCTCCTGGGCAGCTTGTATTTTATAGCAGGGACTAGCACTTTACAACTTCTAACATTTTACAGCAATAATCCATACAACAGTTAATGTAACAGTTAGTATTTAAACGATAATTGGTTAGTATTTAATATTTAAACAATAACTAATATATATCTTAGCTAGTTCCTGATGTTACCGAAAATCCGGAATAAGAAACTTATCAACACCAATGGGATGTAGATAAGCAGACATTTCTTTATTACGGCGCCGGGTGCATGGGGGATATCTCCTCCTAGCGTGCGCCCCTTGCACCGAAATCAAACTTCTTATATAGAGCTTACATATGCATATTCATTAGGTATTCATGCATAAATTCCCGAAAATCATTAGCATATTCTCCTCCCATTTCCGATTCTACGCAATCAAAGTTAGAATCATCTAGAAATGAGTCTGGGGTGCAATATAGGTAGGTGGTCTGTGATTCGGTGGTCGCGATCTCCCCCTGCCGGAATTACCTTTTGCTTAAGTTCACGGTTCCTGGCAGGTACCCATAGACCATTACGAAACCGTTATGGTTGGCTTTCCCTGTCGGAGGACAACTAAGGGTTAACAGACAGGTGAACAATCCAGCCTTTCCTGATGACGTATGCTGGAATGCCGAAGAGCTGCAGAGACGTGGACAACCCCCGGATTCGGAACTGAAAACGGACACTATAGTGACGCTGCTTCCTTCGGTACAACCAATCACACTAAGAGGCGGGCTATTTGCTTGCAAGGTTATAAAACACGCTGAATGTAAATAAAGACAGGTTCACTTGTTTGATCACATTGATCGTGTCAGGTGTCCTCACTCATCTCCCGCAATTGGCGCCCGAACAGGGACCCTCAGAATCCTCACAGCAAAGTTGCGAGACTTGGCGAGGAAGAGGGTGGAAGGCCGGTCGAATGATCTGCTGCCCCGGCGGAATGAGCAGTGACCTGCGTAGTCACTGAGTGGAAAAAGGTGCACCTCGTTCTAGTCGCTGGATCGACGCTGGAATCTCGCCTAGGAGGATAGGTGAGCGGCTGGGGAGACAGATGGGGTTAGATAAGCAACAAGAGGCTGTCCTAAATCTGCTCCAGCATATGCTCTCTGTGAGAAAATTTAAATATGAATCCTTGGCTCTTAAAGGGCAGCTATTGTGGGCTTGGAACACAGACTTGATCCCCGCAGTAGGAGTCGCTTTTGAACTGTCTACGTGGGAAGCCATAGGCAGAGAGCTATGGGATGATATCAGCTCGGGGGGAGCGGGTGCGAAGGAGGCGAATAAATATGCTACCCCGTGGAAGTCAATTAAAGAAGCATTACATAGCATGAAAGCCGAACGAACTGTTGCTACTGCTGTAGGTGCTGTGGCTCCTGAAGCTGCTCTCAGTACAATAACTGGCATCGTCTTCATCCTCCATCTCTTTGGGGTAGTCAGAGTCGTCGTTGTCCTCCTCCTCCTCCATTATCTCCTCCTCCTCTTCCTCCTCGGACACCATGCTTTCCTCCTCCTCTTCACTCTCATGATCATCGTACACCACTTTGCTGATGCTCCTTCTGGACGGGGCAGCCCTGCCTTGGTTGTTGCAGCTGCCTCCCCCACCAGGGCTGCTGCTGCTTTTGCTGCCTTCGCTCCTTCTTCTACTGATTCTTTACCGACAACTACGAACACTTCCTCTATCTTTTCTACGCGAATTTCTGTGCCTCTAGCACCACCTTTGCCTTCTGCTACCAAGGTAGAAACCGCGGATTCGGGAGAAAAAAGGGACCCTATAGGGACCACACCCCTAAAAAAGGAACTGCGCCACAATGGCGGCAGACAAAACGGCGACAGCACGTTTGTTCAACAAAGGGTCCCGGAAGAGAAGGCAGAAGAACTACAAAGGGGCGTGGAAATAGGTGGACCGTCTTGTCGACCTAAGTCCCGCCTCTATCCTGACCTCACAGAGCCCCGCCCAGAGCCCCCCCAGCCCCGCCCAGAGCCCCGCCCACAGCTCCGACCTGGGCTCCGTTCAGAGCTTCACCCAGGGGAGGAACCCATGCCCCCGCTAATTTCATTGGGAGAACAACAGAAAAAATAACTTTTTGAAGAAGTTTTGCAACAAGTTATGGACAAGCTGTCGGAGTTGAAGACATCAGATGCCGATGACAACAATAATCCACAATATTCCTCAGATACTACAGTCCACAATATACCTAATCCTTTTGCTACGCCTTTGTCACCACCGATGCCTATGCAACACCTATCTGTGCCGACTGCCCCACCGCCCTTTGCGCCACCAGACGAACAAGAGAGAAGCAGAAGATGGAAGGGAGTTATTCGTGAAGCCTTAATCGAAGGAAATTTTTTGCCATCTGCCTTTCCCATTATCACAGACCATGGGGGAAATAGAAGGTGGGAACCTTTTGACTGGAAAATGTTAGAAAAGGCGCGTTCTGCGATATCACAATATGGGCTTCAATCCAGTTATACTCAACAACTGTTACAATTTATTTTCACAGCAGATGTGCTGATACCACATGACTCACAACAAGTTGCTAATATTCTTTTGTCCCCTTCTCAGCAGCTTTTGTTCTCCAGGGCCTGGCAGCAACTATGTGACCGTGAAGCTGCACGACCTCAGCAGCAGGGAGACCCTCTATATGGTGTTCAAGCACAAATGCTGATGGGTCAAGGTCCTTTTGCAAACACGACATTACAACAAGGCTTTCTGGTAGAAGTATTGCAGTTGTCACAGCAATTAGCTTACCAAGCAATGATTTCAATTAGAGAACCGGGGAAAGTATATTCCTTTGCAAATATTAAACAAGGCCCCCAGGAAAGTTTTCCTTCCTTTATTGATCGTTTACATCAGGCTGTTCGAAGTCATCCTGATTTGGACGACACAATGAAGGAACAAGTCTTTAAAATGTTTGCCTTTGAGAATGCCAATGATAAAGCAAAAAGGGTCATAAGCACATTACCTAGAGATGCCCAAGTGGCAGATATGTTAGAAGTTATAGAATGCACCACTGGTCCTGCATCTCTAGTTGCTGCTGCAGTATATGGTGCTGTTCGTCCTCTGTTAGAGAAAAAAGGGGGAGGAGCCAAGCGAAAGAAATGCTTCAATTGTGGGAAATTAGGCCACTACAGAAACCAATGTAAACAGCCACAACAACAGCAGCAACGGGTTAGCAGGAAATGGTGCAAAAATTGCAAAATGGATAATCATAATACCTACGAGTGCCGGGTGCAGGGAAACTGGAAACCGAGTGCGCCAGCCCCGCGTGCGATGATAGTAAATCAGGGGGCAGCACCATTACCAAGTCTGAATTTAAACCAGAGCCAAAGTCAGGAATTTGTTCCCTCCGTGCCGCCACCGCGGAAGGTGCCGGAGTGGATGTGGAAACCGCAGTAGATTCAACACTCGTATCTCACAAGGCATACTAAAGTCCTGTGCTTCCTGTCAGAAACTAGGTTTTGGTCTTGGTCAAGGTATCAATCCACGAGGACTGCATGTGCTCCAGCTATGGCAGATGGATGTTATTCATGTAGCAGAGTTTGAGCATTGGAGATACGTACATGTCTGTATAGACACCTATTCTATGGTGATTTGGGCCACCGCACAAACTGGAGAGACCACGCGACATGTCGAGCGGCATTTATACGCTTGCTTTGCAGTTCTAGGGGTTCCGCATGAAATTAAGACAGATAACGGACCTGCTTATGCTTCACTTCGCTTTGCTCATTTTTGCAATCACTGGGGTATCTCTCACCGCACTGGGATACCGCATTCCCCCACTGGTCAAGCCATTGTTGAGCGCTCCCACCACACGTTAAAGACCATGTTGTTAAAACAAAAAGGGGGAACTCAGGGCTGGCTGCCCGGCAATCGATTAATGAAAGCGTTGTACGTCCTGAACTTTTTACGGCTGGCGGGAAACAGTGATGAGCTGCCTATGCTGGTACACAGTAAAGGAATGAGCTCATTCTGGAAAGAAAAAAACACAAGGCCTAGTAATCTATAAAGATTTAAAAACAGGGAAATGGGAAGGACCAGTAGAATTAAAAGTAACAGGCAGGGGATATATGTGTTTACTTACAGGAAACGGACCGCTGTGGGTTCCGGCGAAGTGGGTAAAACCATATATACCCGAAGCAAACCATTTGTTACTGACAGGAAATGTAAGACCAGCTAGGACTTCTGAAACTACAGATAGAGATAGGGAGATCCAAGATTTTACAGAACAAGCAGAAATGACAGAGATGCCAGATGAGGAGGATGGCTCACAAGATTCATAATAGAAGATTTCATATTGATATATAAACTGTTCTTATGTTTTTAATTGTTTGGCATTCTATGTGTGTGAAAGTTGCTTGTATATTTGCTTTGTGTGTTTTTCCGATCGGAAGGTGTATGGATTCCACCCGTAGCTACTGGAAGGAAAAGAATTGACTGGTACCAAATTAATGACAAAGAATTACAAACTGGATTTAGTTGTGAGCACGTAACTTTGAAAAAGGAAGCTAGGAGGATTGTTATTGAGCAACATGTTGCAATTCACAAAAACCACTGTTGGCCAGCAGAGCACATACTGGGCAGCCTTGTTGCACGCACTGGCCACGCGTGCAGCAACGCCATGTCAGTACCTTTTTCATAGACTCTGTTGAGGGTGTAAAAGGGATGGCTCAGAGCGGAGCGGAAGGAGGCTGCAGAGCACACTTTGTGGATAAACAGGGGACGCCCTGAAGGTGCTGTGCCGGCCTCCCTTCTCCGCAATGACCCTGCTGATTGATACCCTCCTGCTTAGCGGAATCTTGGGCATAGTCGAAATAGTAAGGCTCCCAGAAAGGGAAACAATATACTAGTAACTGCTTCTGCAAGGCTGTACCAAAAGATTTGTCAGTAAGTGTTTCTGTAAGGTTATGATAGAATTTGGCAAGAGCATGCATGTTTGTAATAGCTAGTGTATTCCAGAGTAGAATTTAGGCTTCGACATTTCCACCAGAGTGAAAAACCTTCTATTAGTTTTAGTAGCTAACACAATGTTTCTCTTAATAACTTTTGTCTGTTACACTTGCTCACGAAAATGACTGAATGGGTTGTAAAATAAGTCTGGATTGTTCAAAAACAAGAAGGGGGATGTGTCGGAGGACATCTAAGGGTTAACAGACAGGTGAACAATCCAGCCTTTCCTGATGACGTATGCTGGAATGCCGAAGAGCTGCAGAGACGTGGACAACCCCCGGATTTGGAACTGAAAACGGACACTATAGTGACGCTGCTTCCTTCGGTACAACCAATCACACTAAGAGGCGGGCTATTTGCTTGCAAGGTTATAAAACACGCTGAATGTAAATAAAGACAGGTTCACTTGTTTGATCACATTGATCGTGTCAGGTGTCCTCACTCATCTCCCGCATTTCCCCATCTTCATTAATCTAGACCTTGATAGCTACATGCATTCCTCTAGTTCTATATAGGTATCATAAATCAATTTACAAATCAACTTGTGCTTTGTACTACATGTTACTACATGTTCTTACTAGATGATTCTGACCGATCCCTTTGGTCCTGGTACAGGACTTTACAGGAGTTCCATAGCAGCAGTTTCATAGCAGCATGTGTTTACTATACGAGCATACTTTTCATTAAAAGATTTCTTATACTTCTATATTATTAAAATCAACTACTAACTAGTTTATAATTAAAACTATTGATCAAACGTTAATTACCAAAAATTCTAAGTATCAGTAACATTTCCCCCCTTTGAAAGTGTTGAAATTGCTATTTCAATACTTTCACCACTTTTATTGTTTGATACTCACTTATCATCATGTTCAAAGCTGAGATTTGTTTTAGCATACCTTGGTGATAAACCATGGTCTGGTGGAATAGTAGGTAACTCTCTCATGATTCTGCGATTAATTGCAAGTCTATTAGCAAACTGTTTCTTTAAGAAATTGTATATTAGCATGATCATGAGGAAGACAATTAGCAACAGAAACAGAGTTTTAATCAAAGATTGGATCCAAGAGCTTAGATTCCAGCCTAGTCCTTTGAAAATTTTCCCTATCCAATCTTCTGACATGTCCTCTCGAATTGATTCTGTTTCTTTCTCAACTTTTTCTAGCAAATCCAAATCATGCTCCACATCCTGTGTAACGTTTGGGATGTGTATACAACAGTGGTCTAATTTATCTTTGAGATATCCACATACTCCATGTTCTTTGAGTAAAAGCGTGTCTAAAGCCATTCTATTTTGAAGTGCCATTTTAGATGTTGCCTGTAATTGAATGTTCAATTCTTTGAATCCTTTCTTTGTAACATTTGCTAACTTTTCTACTTGACTTGTTAAATGATACAGCCATTCTCTGTTTCTATATGAGGCTATAGGATTTAAAAGAGACTCAAGAGCCCAGCTGATTTTTAATCCTGTTGATGGTTCGTTCCAAATATCATCTGTCTCTGACCTTTTAGTTCGTTTTAAATTTAGACTTTCTAGGGGTCCTTTAAATGGTGATTTTTTCCAAATTGGACACAATGTTGGCATGCCTAAGATAATTTGTTTAACTTTACCATCTAATGGTAAGTGTGTTGTCCAGGTTCCACCATTTAATGCCCAGACCAGGTGTCCAGGACTCTGGATTGTACTTTTCTTACAGCTTATAAATGTTCCCCTTTTAATTTGATAATCTGCAGTCACTTGAAGATCGTTTTTGAGTCCTCAACAGAAACACCCATATCTCACTGCAGCTGCTAAAGGGGGAATTTCTTGTATTGTTTTACTTACTGTACTACAATTGTAAACTTTGTCACATTTCCACCAAGATACTGGACTTTCCTCTTCTAGTGACGTAGTTCCTCTATCTGTTATTGTTGGCCAAAATCCATAAACTGACCCTACCCACGCAAAACACCAAGGGGTTTTTGCCATGTATTGAAATTGGGAGAATATAGTCATGGACCAAATTGATTCCCAAGTTGTTCTTTTTGTGAAGTTTGAACGCTTTCTTTGCATTTCCATTCCATTACCATACGGCTCACATTTTTCTTCATTGGTTCATCATAAGAACACCATCCATAACCATATCCTGAATCTAGTCCTGTCCAACCTCCACTGATGTCTACGAAGTTTGAATTCAGTAATTTTGTACATTCATCTTTACTTCCTGGGGACTTGCATTGTTTTCTAATATATTTCACTTGTTCATACCATTGTGTCACTGGCTGTTGTTCACAATGAGTGGTCTCATTTTTATGTTCCTGAGTTGTCAAATTCATAGTTAAGATTCCCCATGGAATGGATTCACCTACTGCTCTTGGTATTGGTAAACAAGCAGTAATTTGTGTAACATTCTGCAAATTGGCAAATCCTTTGATTAATCCTAATATCAAATTTTCCTCAGAGGTTTGTTTGGGAATTTCAATCACTTGTTCTGTTTTTAATTGTCTTTTGTTCCTACTCACCAAGTCAGTCCATGGTTTTACCAGTACTATCTTCCAGCATAAGATCCAAAGAACGATTACAAACAGATATGAGAAATTAGACATGTTTCAGAGTCAGTTTCAAAGTCTCTGGATCATGATTCACAATTTTCCAGGGTGCTGGTGCTTTCTTCACTCGGGTGTAATGTATCCAGGCTGTAGATTCTGCAATCTTGACTGCTGTGAAGGTTGTCAACAGTATCTGGAAAGGTCCTTTTCAGCGCTCTTGCAGAGGTTCAGAAGTCCACGTCTTTACGTAGACATAATCTCCTGGTTGGAAATCATGCACTGGAGTGTCTAAAGATAAAGGTCGATTCCAAATCACAGCACTCCGAATTGCAGCCAAGGTTTTCCCTAGAGAAAGCAAATAGTTATATACATCTTGTTTTCCTTTTACATGCATATTTGGATTTGGTTCTGGGGACTCATAAGGTTTTCCATACAACAATTCATAAGGACTGATAGAGGTTCCACTCTTTGGCTGTACTCTGACTCGAAGTAATGCCAAAGGTAATGCTTGAGGCCATTTTAAATTTGTTTCTTGACAAATTTTACTTATTTGTCTTTTTAGAGTCTGATTCATTCTTTCTACTTTTCCACTGGATTGTGGCCTCCAAGATGCATGTAAGTCCCAGGCAATGCCCAATACTTTGCTAATGCTTTGGACTACTTCAGCAACAAAGTGTGGACCTCTGTCAGATGAAATCCCAATTGGAACTCCAAATCTTGGAATTATTTCTTGTAGTAACCATTTTACTACTTCTTTTGCTTGTGTGGTGCGACAGGGAAGGGCTTCAGGCCATCCTGTAAAAGTATCAACCCCCACCAGGATGTACCGGTACCCATTCTGTCTAGGTAATTCTGAGAAATCTACTTGCCAATAATCTCCAGGTTCTGTGCCAGACTTTAACTTACCCATTTGGACTTTTTTCTTGATTACTGGATTATTTTTCAAACATATTTCACATTTTGCAGTTATCATTTTAGCTAATCCTAGCATTTTAACCGATACTACCTGTTTCTGTAAGGAAGTTACTAAAGCTTCTACTCCCCAGTGACATTCCTGATGCTTTGTTTGAATTATTTCTCTCATCAGAATGGGTGGGACCACTACTTGTCCACTAGGGGTTACCCACCATCCAGCTAAGTTTTTCTTAGCATTTAATAACTGGCTTAATTTATCATCTTCCTCCGAATATTTTGGCTTTTCCCTAGGGAGAGTTACTGTTTTGGAGGGAATTAATGCCATTTGGAATGCTTGGTTCTTTGCTACTTTCTTTGCTGTCCTATCAGCTAAATTATTTCCAACAATTTCTTTTGTGTTTCCAATTTGGTGTGCTTTACAGTGCATGATTGCTACTTGTTCTGGTTTCTGAACTGCTTGCAGTAATTGTAAAATTTCATTTTGATGCTTAATGTTTGATCCTTGAGAGGACAATAATCCTCTTTCTTTCCACAGAACCCCATGGACATGCACTACTCCAAAGGCATACTTGGAATCAGTCCAAATATTCACTTTCTTCTTTTCACTTAATTCTAGGGCTCGAATTAAGGCAATAAGTTCTGCTTTTTGGGCGGACGTGGTGCTTGCCAATGCTCTGGCTTCTATAACTGTGGTGTCTGTTGTTACCGCATATCCAGTGTATCGGACCCCTTGCTCCATAAAGCTGCTGCCATCTGTATACAATTCCCAGTCTGGTTGCTCCAGTGGTACATCTTTCAAATCTTCACGACTGGAATAAACATACTCGATAGTAGCCAAGCAATCATGTTCCAGTTGTCCTTCTTCCTGTGTGGAGCTTAAAAACACTGCAGGATTTACCAGGTTAGTTGTTCTTAGAATCACATCATCCTGTTCGGTTAGTACCACTTGGTATTTTATCATCCGGCTTGGGGATAACCAATGACCTCCCTTTTGTTCTAAAACAGTTATCACTATGTGTGGGACATAGACCATTATTGTCTTTCCCAAAGTCAATTTGCGAGCTTCCTGTATCAGCAGCACTGTTGCTGCCACCGCTCGCAGGCAACTTGGCCATCCTTTACTCACTGTGTCCAGTTGTTTGGAGAAGTATCGGACAGGTCGCTTCCAGCTGCCCATCTTCTGGGTCAACACTCCCAATGCTAGGTGTTGCCTCTCATGGACAAACAACTCAAAGTTCTTAGTTAAGTCTGGAAGTCCTAAAGCAGGTGCTGACATCAAAGCACGTTTTAATTCAATAAAAGCTTTTCGTTGATCTGGTCCCTGTGGATACAAAAAGGCTAGAAGCAGAAATTTTCCAGCTACTGCAGCGTCCTGTGAAAGTTCTTTTTCCCATGCAGGCTAGCTGAGAAACAGTTTGAGGTTTTTGTAAACTAAGACTTTATCTTGCACCTGTAGCTTGTTATGCAGTCTTGTTTATGGCACACTGGGAAAGTTGTTTTGAAATGGGTGTTGTAGCATTTAGCCAATCACTCTGGGAGGTGGATGGTCAAGCGACCAATTGCCTTGGCCATCCTTGTGAACCATATTATATATATATATACGGATTTGTAATTAATAAACGGCTGATGCGGCTGATGCTGCTGCTGCCGCTGCTGATACTGCTGCTGCTGCTCCTGCTGTTGGCGTTGGCTCTTTCTCCTGCACCTGAATTCTGTGTCGTTCTTCTCTCCGTCCCCGAGACGGCTGCGACATTTGGTGACCCCGACGTGATACAACCGCAACTGAATTTAGAAGGTACGTGCTTCCCCCGAGGCTCCGGGGACAAAACTCTAGACTGAGAAGATGGGGCAAAGCTCCATGAAAGAAAGCACGATATTTTCTGCCTTCAAAAATGTGATAACGATCGCGGGAGCTGACATAAGTGATGAAGCTCTCTGTGAATTGCTAAATTGGGCAGCAGAACATGAGTTTGTAGCTGATTCAGACACTGCCCTTAACCCAGAAGCTTGGGAACTGTTAGGGGATAAGTTATTTCATGAGATCATGCTTGGAGATAAGAGCGTACTTGACCTGCTATGTACGTGGTGGTCCCTATACGGTATAATGCGGAAGTGGACAGCAGGAAGAGAAGGAAAAGAATTACCGGGCTCTGACGAATCTGCGGGTGAAGGCTCTGAAGGAGACGATGAGTTATTTGAGGGATCACTGACCCCGGACAGCACAGGCAGCGTACCCGCCGCGTCTCTGCTGCCCTCGGGCACTGAGAGACTCGCGGGGACTGCACGGAGGTCCTACCCCTCCCCGCGGGATTATGTTCCGCCTGAGTACCCCTCACCAGTGGAACAGTTAGCAAAACTAACCGGTCAAAGCAAAGCGTTGGAGCGTCCCCCACCCTCCGCCCCAGCGGCCCCCCCCCTCCTCCTCCGCACTACGGCTGCCTGTACAGCCGGCTGCTTCAGTTACTACAGCGGGATCTGTCCTTCCTACGGCTCTGCCATTGCCGCAGCCAGGCACGGCAGCCGGGGTTCTACCGCAACCGGGAGGGGCAGGAGGTATCACGGCGGCGTCGGCTCCGGCGCCTTTGTGTCCCGCGCCAGCATCCGCGCATTTCCCGGCGCAAACGCCGGTGGCGGATCTCTCGGCACACCAGCCTACGACGCTTTTGCGGGAAATACTACAGCAACTAGTGGTGTTGACGGAGGCGGTAAGACAGGCGCCGAGGGCGGCGTCGGCACCCCCCCCGACGGCGGCCCCGAGCGCGGCGCCGGCAGCCCCCCCGACGGCAGCCCCCCCGACGGCAGCCCCCCCAACCGCGATGGCGGCCCCGGAAGTGGCGCCGAGTGCGGCGCCGGCAGCCCCTCCGACGGCGGCCCCGGACGCGGCCCCCGAACGCGGCGCCGGCACCCCCCCCGACGGCGGCGCTTGCACGGACAGTGATGCCGCCGCAAGCCGCAGCCCCCCAAGCTGCATTGCCGTGCGTAGCTCCGCAACCGTCCACAGCCTCCGCCGCTACACCGCCCGCTGGCCCGGCACCTGTGCCCTGCCAGCCTTCCTCATCCGTGCGGCCCGACGATGCAAGCAGTGTTACTGCTGACTCGCTTACTACACTGCGGGAAACTGTGGCGGTGGTCAGACATCGGCAACCAGTGACACAGCTGACCTACAACCGTCCATGGACGCTTCCCGAATGTAGTGTGACTGTGCGTCCAAATAATTCAAAGCGGTTTTGGGAATCGGTCAAGAGGCGGGCTCTGGAGGTTGGGGACTGGGATTTAATAGAGAAAGTCGGGATGCCTAAAGATATCCTAATATCCAACCTCAATCTACCTCCCTCTATTTTAAAACCATTACCCCTTGTCCTATCACAACAGGCCCTCCTGAACAGCCTCTCCCCATCTTTCATGTAGGCCCCCTTGAGGTACTGGAAGACCGCTATAAGGTCACCTCGGAGCCTCCTCTTCTCCAGGCTGAACAGCCCCAACTCTTTCAGCCTGTCCTCATAGGAAAGGTGCTCCAGCCCTCTTATCATCTTCGTGGCCCTCCTCTGGACCCTCTCCAACTGGTCCATGTCCTTCTTATGTTGGGGACTCCAGAACTGGACGCAATACTCCAAGTGAGGTCTCACGAGGGCAGAGTAGAGGGGGAGAATCACCTCCCTTGACCTGCTGGCCACGCTCCTCTTGATGCAGCCCAGGACGCGGTTGGCCTTCTGGGCCGCAAGAGCACATTGCCGGCTCATATTGAGCTTCTCGTCCACCAGTACTCCCAAGTCCTTCTCCTCAGGGCTGCTCACGATCCATTCACCACCCAGTCTGTATTTGTGCCTGGGATTGCCATGACCCAGATGTAGGACCTTGCACTTGGCCTGGTTAAACTTCATGAGGTTGGTACGGGCCCACCTCTCCAGCCTGTCTGAAGTTTCTTCCTTATGTCTGGTGCTGATTGTCCCATAAAAATCAAAGCCAATTGTATTTGTGCTGCCTCAGTTTCCACCTTTAAATCAGTATATTTTCTGGCAGCTTCCTTCAGTCTTTCCAGAAACACTGAGGGAGATTCATTTTTGTCCTGCCTTACTTCATATAATTTAGACCAATTCAAAGATTTAGGCATGGCATGTTTAATTCCATACAAAATCCATTTTTGATACCGCCTCAATCTCTGCCTGTGCTCCACATTATTTGGATCCCACTGCGGATCCCCAGATGGAAAATTCTGTTCCAAAGTTCCAGTCATATTTTCATTCAGAACTGCCGCTTCAGCCTGTGCTCTACTTGCTTTCAACACCATTTGCTTTTCTGTATCATCCAATAAATTATCTAAGACCACCTGCATATCACTCCAGTCTGGGTCCTGTGTTCTAATTATAGTATCCACCACGCTTCCTACTCTTTCGGGATCCTCTCTATAAAGTCCGGCTGCCTGTTTCCAAGCCATCAAATCAGTAACTGAAAAAGGCACCTTTACATACACCGGCCCATTGTTGCCAACTCCCTGCCGCAGGGGAGCTATTGTGTGCGTTTGCTGTCGAGTTCTCCGAGAAACAGGAGTATGAATTACAATTTCAGAGGGACCCTCCTCAGCATCCTCAATACCACTGCTTTCTGGTTCTTGCATCTGTTCCTGATATTCTCGACTCTGATTTCTTTCTCTCCTAGGAGGAGATATATCTAATTCTGGTCCCTCATCAACTTCAGAAATAATCCTCTTTTTCAAACAATCTTTCCCAATTTCACACACTGAACAACACTTTTTCTCCTTTTTATTCCCTGTAGCAACAGCCAATATCAAACCATTTCCATCAATCAGTCTGCACTCCTTCTGCCAGTCTTTTCTTTGTCTCAAATAGAAAAACAAATCTACTTAAGGTATTTCATTCCATTTCTCTTCCCTTCTACAAAACAGCATTAACTGAAAAATAGTATTATAATTCAAAGTACCATTCACAGGCCATACTTCTTGATCTTCTAACGTATACAACGGCCACCACTGATTACAATATTCAATCATTTTGTTCTTTTGCAAATCATCTCCTATATCTCCCCAATGTGCTAATAAGCATCCTAACGGAGAAGTTTTTGGAATTTTGTCATTTGCAGCCAAATTGCTCATACTTTTACTTTTAAACAGATGAGTTAACTTAGATGCCATGATATAACTGTTAATACAATATATAATCACTCAAATCTGTCACTCTGTTTTTCTTCGACGGCACCCCTTACGAGATAGCAGAGCCACAAATCCAAACCCCGCACTCACTTCGTGCTTAACTGCACGTCTCTCTCTCACGGTCACACTTGCACAGTTCTGTAATTTATTACCTTGAGCACAAGTATGTAACACAATAAACACAAACTCGGCACCTTAGTACTCGATCAAGATAAACGGTTCCACAATATAGCACACAAGAAAACTTCTAACTTACGTTAGAGGCACAACTTATAGAACACTATAGCTAGCATATAGGTTCCAAGTCTCCGCTATGTCCAACCCTGCAATAGCTTTCGCTTATGGCTTACGGGCAGACGCCCAGGCTTCCACTCCACGAGGATCCTCTGCCCAACCCTGCGCAGCTTTCACCGCGACTGACAGGCAGGCTACAGCAAGGGGACTCGAACCCACTCGCAGTGGGACTCAAACCCACTTTCCAGAGACGGGACTCGAACCCCCTCTATGTGGTGGGACTCAAACCCACTCATTTGAAACAAAAGAAAGAAGTGTCTTACCCAAAATCCAGGGGACGTCGCGAAGAACCTTATGGATCGGGGATCGATGGGTGTCCCCGAGAAATCCTCGGTGCCGACTGGAACCGATCAGGTCCCCGACTCCTCCGGTCTCCTTCAGCGAGGTCCCATCTGGGTCGCCAAAACTGTTACCGAAAATCCGGAATAAGAAACTTATCAACACCAATGGGATGTAGATAAGCAGACATTTCTTTATTACGGCGCCGGGTGCACGGGGGATATCTCCTCCTAGCGTGCGCCCCTTGCACCGAAATCAAACTTCTTATATAGAGCTTACATATGCATATTCATTAGGTATTCATGCATAAATTCCCGAAAATCATTAGCATATTCTCCTCCCATTTCCGATTCTACGCAATCAAAGTTAGAATCATCTAGAAATGAGTCTGGGGTGCAATATAGGTAGGTGGTCTGTGATTCGGTGGTCGCAATCTCCCCCTGCCGGAATTACCTTTTGCTTAAGTTCACGGTTCCTGGCAGGTACCCATAGACCATTACGAAACCGTTATGGTTGGCTTTCCCCATCTTCATTAATCTAGACCTTGATAGCTACATGCATTCCTCTAGTTCTATATAGGTATCATAAATCAATTTACAAATCAACTTGTGCTTTGTACTACATGTTACTACATGTTCTTACTAGATGATTCTGACCGATCCCTTTGGTCCTGGTACAGGACTTTACAGGAATTCCATAGCAGCAGTTTCATAGCAGCATGTGTTTACTATACGAGCATACTTTTCATTAAAAGATTTCTTATACTTCTATATTATTAAAATCAACTACTAACTAGTTTATAATTAAAACTATTGATCAAACGTTAATTACCAAAAATTCTAAGTATCAGTAACACTGAGAGATGGTGGTTTCTATTTGATTGGCAAATTCTAATATATTACTTATTACATGCAGGGTATGCGCACTTTGATGGAAGAAACTATGCAATGCCTTGGCTTGTGCAATTTTGTCAGGCTGAGGCGCTACCCACGCAGGGTTAGCTAGCATGTCAGCCCTGGCATTGCCTTCTGTTATGAAACCTGGCAAGTTGGTGTGACTATGAATATGCAAAATGTAATACGGGTGAACTCGAGCTTGAATTGCACACCACAAAGTTTTCAATAGTGAAAACAGAGCTGCATTATTCACTTCCTTCAAAAGTGAACAATCTAAGCGTTGGGTTATGTCTGCTATGTAAGCAGAATCAGTGACCAAATTCAAAGGTACCTGAGAGAACCGCTGAAAAGCCATGGCAACAGCTCTCAGTTCAACCAACTGGGCTGAGCCTGACTCATGGCCTTCCAGCACCTGCCACTCAGATTCCTCCTTCCAGGTAACAATAGCTTTCCCAGACCCATCGGTGAAGACGGTGGGTCTTTGTACTGGCACCCGACTATTTTTTGGCCACAAGGTAAAGGTTGTCGATTTTGCCAATTGCAGTAATTTATGGCTGGGAAGATGATAAGCAATCTGTCCCAAAAAGTTTTGCAGCGCACTTGGTAGAGGAGCACTGTTAGTAAGGCTCCACTCAAAGTGTTCCTGCTGTACTGGAAGAATAATTGTTGCAGGATCCGCTGCCATTAATTGTAAACACCGTTGGCGACATTTGATTATCAGACAAGCTATCAATTCAAACAATGTGGTGTGATAGTTTGATGTGTGTGGGGGTGTTCTGGTGGCAGGAGAGGGGATTTGCTCCCTA
>NC_141497.1:8418803-8545100 GCF_009769465.1 Tauraco erythrolophus
TCTGGCTTTGTTTCTCGTTATCCTCTCTGAATGAACCGTTAATGAATTAAATTGATTTGTCCCCAAATGAGTCCGTTTTGCCCAGGGCCATGGTTGGTGGATGATCCCTCCCTGTTCTTATCTCGAGTCTCAAGTCTCTTGTTATATTTTCTCCTCTCCATCCCACGGGGGAGGAGGGATGTATGTGTGTGTGTAGAGGAAGGGGGTGGTGGGAGTGTGGGGAGTGGGAGGAAGAGTGAGTGAGCGGCTGTGTGGTAGCTCAGCTGCCAGCTGGGCTAAACTACAACAACTTGTCAGTAAGTAACACTTGCTACTGTCAGATAGGAACACTTGTCTCTTAACAGAGAATCCAAAAAGGTTTGGTTGCTCTTTTTTTGTGTGCTCAAGACAGCGTTAAGTATTCCACACAGGATATCAAAACATTGTTAACATTCACATTACCAAAATTTTTAATGTTGTTTCAGATTAGGAAGCTTCAATGATCCCCTAAAACACTCTGCATGTTAACAGGGGACAAGAATCAAAGGACAAACACAAACATGTGATGACAGCCATTTCTAAGAATAGCATTGAGGGAAAAAAATAATTTAAATATTTGTATGACTGAAGCTGTAGCAACATTGCACAGTTCCTCTACTTCCTTTTGTTTTACCTCTCTGATTTAAAAGCATTAGATAAAGAGAACATTGTGGTCACAGGAACAGAAATAAATTACAATCCAATACTTCAAATATGTAAAATGACCCTCACTTGTAAAGCAACACTGATTTAGGTGATGTAACAGTGCACAACAGATTAGCCTTTCATCTCCAAGTCTTAAGTAATACTATACTCATGGTGGATTTTGTAAGAATAAAATATACCATGGTGAATCCAACAGTTCAAGAGAGGCAGGGCAGCTGCTGCTCCACACCCCCAGGTCCAACCAGTAGGGAGGTTGAAAATGTATACCCATCAGGCACGTGCACACAGAGCACACATATACACCACATACACATGATCAGCCCTACAGATCACAGACAGACACTCAGAGCCCACATACAAGCACAGCACCAACAGTTTCATAGAATCATAGAATGGTCAGGGTTGGAAGGGACCTCAAAGATCATCTAGTTCCAATCCCCCTGCCATGGGCAGGGAAACCCTCCACTACACCAGGTTGCCCAAAGCCTCATCCAACCTGGCCTTGAACACTTCCAGGGATGGGGCATCCACAACTTCTCTAGGCAACCTGTTCCAGTGCCTCACCACCCTCTGAGTGAAAAATTTCTTCCTTATATCTAATCTAAATCTCCCCTCTTTCAATGTAAAGCCATTACCTCTTGTCCTATCACTACACATCCTTGTAAAAAGTCCCTCTCCAGCTTTCCTGTAGGCCCCCTTGAAGCACTGGAAGGCTGCAATAAGATCACCCCAGAGCCTTATCCTCTCCAGGCTGAACAGTCTCAACTCTCTCAGCCTGTCTTCATAGCAGAGGTGCTCCAGCCCTTGGACCATCTTCGTGGCCCTCCTCTGGACCCACTCCAGCAGCTCCATGTCTTTCTTGTGTTGGGGACTCCAGAGCTGAATGCAGTATTCCAGGTGGGGTCTCATGAGAGCAGAGTAGAGGGGCAGAATCACTTCCCTCAACCTGCTGGCCACGCTTCTTTTGATGCAGCCCAGGATACAGTTGGCTTTCTGGGCTGAAAGCGCACATTGCCAGCTCATGTTGAGCTTCTCATCCACCAGCACTCCCAAGTCCTTTTCCTCAAGGCTGCTCTCAATCCATTCTCTGCCCAGCCTGTACTTGTGCTTGGGATTGCCTCAACTCACGTGCAGGACCTTGCCCTTGGCCTTGTTGAACTTCATGAGGTTCTCACAGGCCCACCTCTCCAGCCTGTTGTCGTGGTTTAGGCTGCTCCAGCAACTAAACTCCTCATAGTCGCTCACTCACCCTCCCCCACCCCCTAGGGATGAGGAAGGGAATTAAAAGGAAAAAAAACAGAAAAGAGACCAGTGGGTTGAGATAAGAACAATTTACTACTACCGCTACCAATATATATATGTATGGATATGTACAAGGATAAATATATACAAACAAGTGATGTACGGTGTAATTGCTCACCACCCCTTGACCGAGGCCCGTCTCGTCCCAAACTAATGATCCTGAAACAGATAAATCCCGATACTGCAATCCTGGATGAATGGGAGGCCCGAAAATAGAGAGCAAGACAGAGAGAGCATTCTGAGAGTCCGAAAGCAAGAGTCCTAGAAGAGCAAAGACCCTTCTTCCTGGCTGTCCCTCACTTTTATACTGGGCATGACATTGCATGATATGGAATACTAATTGGCCAGTTTGGCCCTCAACCCTAAGTCTAAGTTCAAATCATAACGAGAGTCGTGGACCCTCCCGTCCCAGCTATGCTCCTCCCTATCCTGTTGTGCTCCTGCACACTGGCAAGAACACGGCAACCGAAAAGTCCTTGAGACCTCAGTGCCAACTATAAACATCAGTGCACTATCAGCATTCTTCTCAGAACAAGTCTCAGACTAAAACCAAAACACAGAGCTCTTCTAGCTGCTAAAAAGAAGAGCTAACTCTGTCCCAGCTGAAACCAGGACACCTGTCAAGGTCCCTCAGGATGGCATCCCTTCCCTCCAGCGTGTCCACAACACCACACAACTTGGTGTCATCTGCAAACTTGCTGAGGGTGCACTCAATCCCACTGTCCATGTCGCCAACAAAGATGTTAAATAGCACTGGCCCCAGTACTGACCCCTGAGGAACACCACTCGTCACCGGCCTCCACTTGGACATTGAACCGTTGACCACAACTCTTTGAGTGCGACCATCCAGCCAATTCCTTATCCACAGAGTGGTCCATCCATCAAATTCGTGTCTCTCCACTTTAGAGACAAGGATGTCATGTGGGACAGTATCAAATGCTTTGGACAAGTCCAGGTAGACGACATCAGTTTCTCTTCCCCTATCCATCAATGCTGTAACCTCATCATAGAAGGTCACCAAATTAGTCTGGCAGGATATGTCCTTAGTGAAGCCATGTTGGCTGTCATCAATCACCTCCTTATTTTCCATGTGCCTTAGCATAGTTTCATCCTCCCCTCTCTGGATGAGCCAGGATGGAGGTCCGCTAGTGAGAATATATATATACACACATATGTACAAGGTGGATGCTCAATCTGCCCACCCAGAGTTGACCAGGACTCCTCATGTCTCGTAGCCAACCCTCCTGTGCTCACTCTTAGAGACACACAGGCATTCTCACACACAGAGAATTCACATTCTCGATTCACCCCTGTCGTAGTTTTAGGCTGATCCAGCAACTAAAACTCACACAGTTTCTCCTTCTCCAGTAAAGTGGAGAGGAGAAAAATATAATAAAGAGACTGAGGGATGAGAAAAGAACAGAGGGAGCACCATGGTCCTGGGAAAAACAGACTTGACTTTCTTAAAAGCAGAACAATTTATTGATGGTTACTTAAAAGGACAAAGGGAAACAAAACCAGTTACGTGAGAGGATAAAAAGAAACAAAGCCAGATCTTAAAAACCGACACCTTCCTCCCCCCCCACACACCCCCAGCGGCGCAGGGAGCAGGGACTGGGGGAGTGCAGGTCAGTTCATTCCGTGCTGTTACTGCTGCTTCTCTCTTAAAGGAGGAGGAGTCCTTACACCCTTTTCCCCTGCTCCAGTGGATCCCCTACCCACGAGGAAAAATCCACAAACTTCTCCAACGTGAGTCCAGCCCACAGGAAGCAATCCTTCCCCACAGATTGCCCCAGTGTGGGCTTTACCACAGTCTCGGATACTTAGGGAGTTGTAGCCACTCACTCCGGCGTGGGTCGTCACGCAGACTCCAAATGCCTCTCTGCCTTGTCGTGCATCCCAACACGACCATCCTCAGGCTCAGGCATCTTCTCTCCACGGGCTGCGAGTGGATCTCTACTCCACCGAGGCCGTCCTGGTTGCAGGGGGGCCGCCTGCCATCTCACCATCAGCCGCAGGGGAAACTCAGCTCCAGCACACCCCCTCCCGCTCCATCCTCACTGACCTGGTGTTAATGCAGCTGTTTCTCTCAGATCTCAGTCCTCTCCAGGTGAACTCAGCCCAGTGGGCACCCCAGGAGTGGGGTGCCCCCGAGTTCCCCAGCTGGCTCCGCCGCCACCATTCTCCGTGGGCGTCGCTGGCCCGACGCAGGCAGCTGCCCGGCCGGGAGCCAGGGAGCGGGGGCAGTGCCCTCCGCCCTTCTCTCCTCGCTCCTGGGCAAAGCGCCTTTTCCGGTCCCTTTGTCCCGACTTAAATAGGGCAATTTGCAAAGGCGCTGATTGGCTCAAGCCTGAGGGGGATGGCAGTCCGATCTGGTGGCCAGAACCAGGTCTGACCCGGTTCCAAAACCAGGGAGGTCACAGGGACCAAAGCCCCTCTGCTGCCACCAGAACCCCCACCCCCTCGCCACATCAAACCATGACAACCCCCTTGGCTCCCAGGTCACTTCGCCTATTCACCAGCTAGTATGGCTTGATCTTCACTAGTGATTACACTCACTCACACACCCACATCTGCTCCAGTTGCTGGTACCATGGACACATAGGCCCTTCAATCTTGTCACCAAAAATCCGAACAGAAACTCTCTAACACAATTTGTAGTGTTAGAAAGCAGGCATTACTTTATTGCAGTACTATTTCCGCCAAAAAATGAGGATCCCTATCTGATGATATCCCCTCTGGAATCACAAATCTAGGAATTATTTTTCTTAGCATCATTTTTATTAGTTCTCTAGCTTTGTTGGTATGACACGGGAAAGTTTTAGGCCATCCTGAAAAGATATCTACTATACTTATTATTTTTACAACAAATTTGACTGTCTAACAATTCCTTCTGCATGCTGCTGCATTCTGAGTCCAATTGCATATCTCTTCATCTGCTCCCATATGTGTATCTTGATGAGTTCTTTTGAGCACAAACTATTTTACTAAAAGATACTCTTTTTGCTGCTTCATTGCCTCTTTGGTTTCCTTTAATCACGTTGATCTGTTCACATTGATGAGCTTTGCAATATATCACAGACACTTCCTTGGGTAAAGAAACTGCCATTAATAGTTTTAGAATTTCTACTCCATGTTTTACAGGAGTTCATTGAGAGGATAGCAGTCCTCGTTCCTTCCATACGGCTCCATGAGTACATATAACTCCAAAGGTATACTTAGAATCAGTATAGATATTTACCTGTTTTCCTCGTGACAATTCCAGAGCTCTTGTGAGAACAATCAGTTCTGCTTTTTGTGCAGAAGTATTTATCAGAAGAGAGTGTGCTTCCACCTCTTCTCCCAAAGTTACTACTGCATATCCAGCTTTTTGTTCTCCCCTCGAAAGGAAGCTACTACTGTCTGTAAGCAGAGTCCAATCTGGATCCCTCAGGGGAACATCTTTCAAATCTGACCTACTAGAGCATACCTGTTAACAGTCTGTTGTACCACTTGTGCCTTTTTCTTAGATACCAGGTATCCTGCCAGTCCTAGAAAATTTAGTAAACTGATAGTTGCTTCTTTACACTATAGTTCTGTATCTGTTCCCGGAAGAATATCATCCACATATTGCAAAAGAGTAATAGAAGAATTCTCACCTTGCCAGTGTTCTAGTTCTTTAGTCAATGCATTACTGAACAAGGTAGGACTATTCTTGAATCCTTGTGATAGCACCATCCAACAAAGCTATGTTTTTCACCCAGTGGTTGGCTTTCCCATTCAAAAGCAAACAACTTTTGACTTTTTGTCTCCACAGGTATGCAAAAGAAAGTGTCCTTTAGCTGTAACACAGTAAAATATATATTGCTTTCAGAAATCGCAGACAATAACGTGTATGGATTTGGTTCCAAAGGGTGTACATCAAGTAGAATTTGATTAATTGCACCAACCGATACTCCTGAGATCAGAGCTTCTTCACTGGCAGTTTTGAAGTATTATATTCAGACTGACATTCTCATGAAAATCCATATTTTAGGTTCTAACCCCAGCCACACTTGTAATGTCATAGGATATTGCCTTTTTCTTACTGGTCTGTGTCATGGTTTAGACCAATTCGGCAACTAAACTCCACATAGCCGCTCTCTCTCACTCCTTCCCCAGTGAAGTGGAGAGGAGAAAAAATGTAATAAAAGGACTGAGGGTCCAGACAAGAACAGAGGGAGAATGCACCACCCATGGTCCTGGGCAAAACAGACTCGGCTTGGGAATAAAGCAAAACTTTAAAAAAAAAAAAAAATTATTAACAGTCACTTGAAAGGATAAAGAGAAAACATTAACAGCTACTTGAGAGGATAAAAAGAAACAAAGCCAGATCTTAAAAAACAACACCTCCCTCCTCCTTTCCTTTTCTTCTGGGCTCTACCTCCTCCCTCAGCAGCGCAGGGGGACAGGGAATGGAGGAGTGCAGGCCAGTTCATCCCATGTTGTTACTGCCGCTCCTTTAATTAAAGGAGGAGGACTACTTACACCCTTTTTCCCTTGCTCCAGTGGATCCCCTACTCACAAGGGCAAATCCTGCCCGACTAATTTGGTGGCCTTCTACGATGAGGTTACAGCATTGATGGATAGGGGAAGAGCAGCTGACATCATCTACCTGGACTTATCCAAAGCATTTGACACTGTCCCACACAACATCCTTGTCTCTAAACTGGAAAGACATGGTTTTGATGGATTGACCACTCGGTGGATAAGGAATTGGCTGGATGGTCGCACTCAAAGAGTTGCGGTCAACAGTTCAATATCCAAGTGGAGGCCAGTGATGAGTGGTGTTCCTCAGGGGTCAGTACTGGGGCCAGTGCTATTTAACGTCTTTGTCAGTGACATGGACAGAGGGATTGAGTGCGCCCTCCGCATGTTTGCAGATGACACCAAGTTGTGTGGTGTTGTGGACACGCTGGAGGGAAGGGATGCCATCCAGAGGGACCTTGACAGGCTGGAGAGGTGGGCCTGTGAGAACCTCATGAAGTTCAACAAGGCCAAGTGCAAGGTCCTGCACGTGAGTCGGGGCAATCCCAAGCACAAGTACAGGCTGGGTGGAGAATGGATTGAGAGCAGCCCTGAGGAAAAGGACTTGGGAGTGCTGGCTGATGAGAAGCTCAACATGAGCCGGCAACGTGCACTGGCAGCCCAGAAAGCCAACTGTATTCTGGGCTGTATCAAAAGGAGCGTGGCCAGCAGGTCGAGGGAAGTGATTCTGCCCCTCTACTCAGCTCTCGTGAGACCCCACCTGGAATACTGTGTTCAGCTCTGGAGTCCCCAACATAAGAAGGACATGGAACTGCTGGAGCAGGTCCAGAGGAGGGCCACGAAGATGATCCGAGGGCTGGAGCACCTCTGCTATGAAGACAGGCTGAGAGAGTTGGGGCTGTTCAGCCTGGAGAAGAGAAGGCTCCGGGGTGATCTTCTAGCAACCTTCCAGTACCTAAAGGGGGCCTACAGGAAAGCTGGAGAGGGACTTTTTACAAGGGCGTGTAGTGATAGGACAAGGGGCAATGGCTTTACATTGAAAGAGGGGAGATTTAGATTAGATATAAGGAAGAAATTTTTCACTCAGAGGGTGATGAGGCACTGGAACAGGGTGCCCAGAGAAGTTGTGGATGCCCCATCCCTGGAAGTGTTCAAGGCCAGGTTAGATGAGGCTTTGGGCAACCTGGTGTAGTGGAGGATTTCTCTGCCCATGGCAGGGGGGTTGGAACTAGATGATCTTTGAGGTCCCTTCCAACCCTAACCATTCTATGATTCTATGATTCTATCCTCAGCGGGTGGTGCCGGCCTGTTGCTCACCAGCCTGGGCTGCGGCTCCAAGGATGCTGTTGCATCTTTCACAGCCAGGAGGAAATGGCCTGCCTTTTGTAGGCAGGGTCTATACCTTAGTTAATTAGTTCATTAGTTTCAATTCATGCCAGCTGGGTAATAACAGGATACCATCATTCCCCCTTTTTGTTTTACAATGTTTTGTTTTTAAAGGCGTTTTCAAGAAGGCTTTGCGGTGAGCGGAGACCCAGTCCATTCATTCCAACTCCATCACGCTTCCCTCCCGCGAATATCACGTCGGGGCTTGCGGCTTTACCTTCTTCACCGAAGGACTCTCGCTCCGGCTCTGGCTCCGGCTCTTTTGGCTCTGGCTCTCGGCTCGGGCTCCGGCTCTGGCAAGGGAGTCGGGGTCCTCAGGGTCTCTTGTGTTTGTATCACGTCGGGGTCACCAGTTGTTGCTCACCAGCCTGGGCTGCAGCTCCAAGGATGCCATTGCATCTTCCGCAGCCAGGAGGAAATGGCCCACCTTTTGTAGACAGGGTCTAAACCTTAGCCACACCGGCCCAGCGTGGGCAGCTGTCCGGCCGGGAGCCGGGGGAGCGGGGGCAGCGCCCTTCTCCCTTCTCTCCTCACTCCCGAGCAAAGCACCTTTTCCAGTTCCTTTGTCCCAACTTAAATAGGACAATTCACAGATTGGCTCAACCCCAAGGGGATGGGAGTCCGATCTGGTGGCCAGAGCCGGGTCTCACCCAGTTCCAAAACCAGGGAAGTCACAGGGAGCAAATCCCCTCTCCTGCCACCAGAACCCCTTTACATGTACCCATCACAGTCTGGCATCAGGTTTCAGTTCCACTTTCACAGGCACTGCAGCCTTTGCCTTCCTGAGTACCTTCATAGCCCAGACTAGGAATAACAGCATTCAGAATTTCTTCGTGTACCTCAGGATTCTCAACTTCTCTTTCCTGTAACAGACACAGCTGGGCTCTCCAAGCATTATTTTGTGGAATAAGAAGTTGAATCAGATTATTAGAAAAAGTTATTTGTGCTCCCAATTTGTTTAATAAATCTCAACCCAAGAGAAGTACTGAACATTCAGGCATATATAAAAATTCATGTGATAAAACCTTATTCCCAATTTTGCATTCCATTGGTCGTAAAAAGGGTTTTACCTCAGGCTTTCCTGTGATCCCAACAACTGGCACAGAGAATTTGCTTAAAGGTCCTTGTCATGGTTTGATGTGGAGGGGGGGGTGGTTCTGGTGGCAGGAGAGGGGTTTTGCTCCCTGCGACCTCCCCGGTTTTGGAACCGGGTTAGGCTTAGTTCCAGCCACCAGATCAGACTGCCATCCCCCTCGGGATTGAGCCAATAGGGCGCCTCTGCGAATTGCCCTATTTAAGTCAGGACAAAGGAACCGGAAAAGGTGCTTCGCCCAGGATCGAGCAGAGAAGGGAGGAGGGCACTGCCCCCGCTCCCTGGCTCCCGGCCGGGCGGCTGCCTGCGTCGGGCCGGCGCCGCCCACGGAGAATGGCGGCGGCGGAGCCAGCTGGGGAACTCGGGGGCACCCCACTCCCTGTGGTTCCCACTGGGCTGAGTTCACCTGGAGAGGACTGAGATCTGAGAGAAACAGCTGCATCGACACCAGGTCAGTGAGGATGGAGCGGGAGGAGGTGTGCCGGAGCCGTTTCCCCTGCGGCTGATGGTGAGATAGCAGGCTGCCCCCCTGCAACCAGGACGGCCTCGGTGGAGCAGAGACCCACTCGCAGCCCGTGGGGAGAAGATGCCTGAGCCCGAGGATGGTCGTGTTGGGGTGCACGACAAGGCAGAGAGGCATCTGGAGTCTGCGTGACGACCCACGCCGGAGCGAGTGGCTACAGCTCCCTAAGTACCCGAGACTGTGGTAAAGCCCACACCGGAGCAATCTGTGGGGAAGGATTGTTTCCAGTGGGCTGGACTCACGTTGGAGAAGTTTGTGGATTTTTCCTCGTGGGTAGGGGATCCATTGGAGCAGGGGAAAAGGGTGTAAGGACTCCTTCTCCTTTAAGAAAGAATCAGCAGTAACAGCACGGAATGAACTGACCTGCACTCCCCCAGTCCCTGCCCCCTGTGCTGCTGGGGGGAGGAGGTAGAGCCGGGAGGAAAAGGAAGGGCGGGGGGAAGGTGTCGGTTTTAAGATCTGGTTTTGTTTCTTTCTGTCCTCTCAAGTAATCGGTTTTTGTTTCCCTTTGTCCTTCTAAGTAATCATTAATAAACTGTTTTGCTTTGAGAAAAGCTCTGCCTGTTTTGCCCAGGACCATGGTTGGTGGGTGCTCCCTCTGTTCTTGTCTCAACCCTCAGTCCTTTTGGTTTTTTTTTTCTCTCTTCTCTACTTTACTGGAGAAGGAGAGACTGTGTGAGTTTTAGTTGCTGGATCAGCCTAAAACCACGACAGTCCTTTGCAACTAGTCACTACTGAGTAGATTGCTCCTGTATCAATCAAGAAGTCAATAATTTCATTCCCCAGCTGTATTGGAACCAGAGGATCTGCTGGGGAAACTTAAATTCTCTCCCGGTCCCCCTCATTCAGAATCATAATTTCCCATCATCAGTAAATCTGCCTCAGCTGTTTGACTTCCCTTTCTAGGTGATGTTATTCCCTGATTCTTCAATTTCGGACAATCCTTTTTCCAATTACTTTCTTCCCTACAGCATACACACTGATTCTGCCCAATCGGGGCATTACCTGAGGGTCAAGGAATATATCCTTGATTTCTTCCTCTAGGGGCATTTCTCCTAAAATTTCTTCCTTTCCTTCTAATTGAGGTGTCTACTATTGCAGCAGCTAACAGACTTGCCTGCAATTTTCTCTCCTTATGCTTTTCTCCCTGTTTCTTTTGCTCACTTTCAGTTAATACAAACATACCATTAGAATCATAATCTAACATTTTACATTTCTTTCTAGTCTCATGATCATTTTACAAAGTATAAAACAAATCCACGTAGGGTACTTCTTCCCACTTATCCATTCTTTGACAAAACAATATTAATTTCAAAATAGTATTGTAATTTAAAGATCTCAATTCAGGTCATTTTTCCCATCATTTAATTTATACATTGGCCACCACCGATTACAACAACATTTCATTTTTTCTTTTGTTAGGAGATCTCCTCCGAATTTTTCCCAATGTTTCAAGATGCATCCTAACAGAGTACAAGGGAGTACTTCGGTAAAGGAACCTGATCAATTTTGTATTTTATACCTTTGTTCTAGGTTTCCTGCAGCAGTCTCAGACATCAGATTTCATAGAATCATAAAATGGTTTGGGTTGGAAGGGGACCTCAAAGATCATCTAGTTCCAATCCCTCCTGCCATGGGCAGGGATACCTTCCACTAGATCATGTTGCTCAAAGCCTCATCCAACCTGGCCTTGAACACTTCCAGGGATGGGGCATCCGCAACTTCTCTGAGCAACCTGTTCCAGTGCCTCACCACTCTCAGAATGAAGAATTCCTTCCTTATATCTAATCTAAATCTACTCTCTTTCAGTTTAAAGCCATTGTCCCTTGTCCTATCACTACACACCCTTGCAAAAAGTCTCTCTCCAGCTATCTTGTAGGACCCCTTTAGGTATTGAAAGGCTGCTAAAAGATCTCCTCAGAGCCTTCTCTTCTCCAGGCTGAACAACCACAACTCTTTCAACCTGTCTTCATAGGAGAGGTGCTCCAGCCTTCTGATCATCTTCGTGGCCCTCCTCTGGACCTGCTCCAGCAGCTCCATGTCCTTCTTGTGTTGGGGGCCCCAGAGCTGAACACAGTACTCCAGGTGGGGTCTCACAAGAGCAGAGTAGAGGGGCAGAATCACCTCCCTTGACCTGCTGGCCACGTTAGCAGGTGGTTCAGGTTTTCTATTTCCACTCAGTCTACTTAGGGAATTTTAACACTCGCTCTTCATTGTCTCCTGCTCCAAAGGTCCCAGGTGAACTCACACGATGCTGGCAGTCGGATATTCAGAGACGAGAGGATCTGAAGGTGGTGACCTAGGGTCCCATCAAGTCAAATTGTTTCTTTACCTTTCCCACCCCAACAATATCTCAGTTTTAGAAAGAGATCACCCTCAAGATTCCACCAATGTTTTAATATACACCCTGAGGGGGAGCATTTGACAATTCCCCCTTCAGTAGATTGTTTAATTCCCATTATTACTAAATAAATCCCAAGGTACATGTGATTTCAGACTGTATAAGAAAGCAAAATTCCAAAGTTACCGTAAAGACCTAAACTTCCCAATGGGGAACATTTTGTTATGCCCCTTCTGCTGAGGGTGCATTATCCATCCTGAAAAATCTTTCAGTCTCTAAAATCACAATTTTTTTTTTTTTTTTGGCAAGGGACTCGAACCCCGTTCTACATGTGCTTTACGCTGATCGGGCTATGCACCACCAGAAGCCGCGGCAATCAGATGCACATGCAATGTGTCACCTGATTAATAACCCCTTTATGTTCTATACTCTGAGCATCCCTGTATTAGCGTATAGAACTTCCAGATTCCAGATACCTAGAGCTCCAAATATAATCTTTCTCCCGCAGGACTCATGTCATGCCTTATGGAGGGATTCTTAACCTGAAAGTAATGCCTTATAGTATACTCACAGTATACCTAGAGACCATGTGCCCAGACTTACCGGACCAGGGGACTGGAGGATCTCTCTGAAAATCCTTTGGTGCATGCTGGAGAACTCTCAATCCTGCAGATCCATCAAGTCTCAGGAGCAAAGTCCCATCTGGGTCACCAAAATTGTCACCGAAAACCAGACAGAAACTCTCTAACACAATTTGCAGTGTTAGAAAGCAGGCATTACTTTATTGCGGTACCGGGTGCATGGAGGATATCTCCACCTATCATGCACATCCGGGCCGGGATAGTAACTTAGTTATACACTGTAATCATACATATTCATAACATTTCCCAAAAATCATACGTATTCATTGTTATTCTCTTAAACAATTGGTTAATTTTCTCTCGTCTAGCATGTAAATGACTTCGCATGCTCAGTCCTTTTCCTCTGCCCCTTTCTTTTGAGTCTGGGGTATGTTTAGGGTAGGTGTTCTGTGAGTCGATGGTCACGATCTCCCCCTGCTGAAATTACCTTTCCCCCAAGTCACTGCTGCGCATGTTCACAATTCAGAAAAACATGATAACAAAGTTTATACATGTGGATACTAAAAAGCTAGAAGCAGAAATTTTCCAGCTACTGCAGCATCCTGTGAAAGTTCTTTTTCCCATGCAGGCTAGCTGAGAAACAGTTTGAGGTTTTTGTAAACTAAGACTATCTTGCACCTGTAGCTTGTTATGCAGTCTTGTTTATGGCACACTGGGAAAGTTGTTTTGAAATGGGTGTTGTAGCATTTAGCCAATCACTCTGGGAGGTGGATGGTCAAGTGGCCAATTGCCTTGGCCATCCTTGTGAACCGTTATATATATGGATTTGTAATTAATTAAACGTGGCTGTTGGCTTTCTCCTGAACCTGAATTCTGTGTCGTTCTTCTCTCCGTCCCTGGCACGACAGCGACATTTGGTGACCCCAACGTGATACAACCTAACTGAATTTAGAAGGTACGTGCGCTCCCCCCGAGGCTCCGGGGACGGAACTCTAGACTGAAAAGATGGGGCAAAGCTCCGTGAAAGAAAGCACGATATTTTCTGCCTTCAAAAATGTGATAATGATCACGGGAGCTGACATAAGTGACGAAGCTCTCTGTGAATTGCTAAATTGGGCAGCAGAACATGAGCTTGTAGCTGATCCTAACACTGCCCTTAACCCAGAAGCTTGGGAACTGTTAGGGGACAAGTTAATTCAGGAGACCACGTTTGGAGAGAAGAGCGTACTCGACCTGCTACCTACGTGGTGGTCCCTATACGGTATAATGCAGAAGTGGACAGCAGGAAGAGAAGGAAAAGAATTACCGGGCTCTGACGAATCTGCGGGTGAAGGCTCTCAAGGGGACGATGAGTTATTTGAGGGAACGCTGACCCCGGACAGCACGGGCAGCGTACCCGCCGCGTCTCCGCTGCCCTCGGGGACTGAGAGACTCGCGGGGACTGTGTGGGGGTCCTACCCCTCCCCGCGGGATTATGTTCCGCCTAAGTACCCCTCCCCAGTGGAACAGTTAGCAAAACTAACCGGACAAAGCAAAGCGTTGGAGCGTCCCCCACCCTCCGCCCCAGCGGCCCCCCCCCTCCTCCTCCGCACTACGGCCGCCCGTACAGCCGGCTACTTCAGTTACTACAGCGGGATCTGTCCTTCCTACGGCTCTGCCATTGCCGCAGTCAGGCACGGCAGCCGGGGTTCTACCGCAACCGGGAGGGGCAGGAGGTATCGTGGCGGCGTCGGCTCTGGCGCCTTTGTGTCCCGCGCCAGCATCCGGGCATTTCCCGGCACAGCCGCCGATGGCGGATTTCTCGGCACACCAGCATACGGCGCTTTTGCAAGAAATATTACAGCAACTAGTGGTGCTGACGGAGGCGGTGCGGCAGGCACCGAGCGCGGCGCCCCCCCGGCGGCGGCCTCGGATGCGGCACCAAGCGCGGCGCCGGCAGTCCCAGCGGCGGCGCCTGCACGGACGGTGGTGCCGCCGCAAGCCGCAGCCCCCCAAGCTGCATTGCCGTGTGTAGCTCCGCAACCGTCCACAGCCTCCGCTGCTACACCGCCCGCTGGCCCGGCGCCTGTGCCCTGCCAGCCTTCCTCATCCGTGAGGCCCGATGATGCAAGCAGTGTTACTACGGACTCGCTTACTACACTGCGGGAAACTGTGGCGGTGGTCAGACGCCGGCAACCAGTAACACAGTGAAGTGCGGAAACAGACTCCACAACTTGGAAAGTTGTAAAGTAGGTATGTTTATTGCAGCGCTGAGTGCACGGGGGATCGCTCCACCACAAACGTGCACACCCGCCGTAGCAGTTTTCTTGTATTTATACAGACATACTCATAACCCCCCTCCCCAAAAGGGCAGTCTCTCTCTCGGGAGATCATTTCCATAGTCCTCGCCTCAGGATCCGCCTCAGGCTCCTCCTTGACACGCCTCCTGGTGGTCGTGGGCAGGGGTCTTTGGGATGAAGGCCGCAGGTCTTCCTCGCTGTGTGTTTTTCACTTCTTCTCTAAAACTCTTGTTTTGGCTGGGCCTATAGAGCCAAACCGTTTCCCTGGCCTTGAGTGGACACCTGGTTGTCTCTCACTTGTTATTGTTTGAAGACAAATGTTAGTTCTTGTTAGTCCTTATCTCTCCTCTTTGTCTGTTTTTCTCCCTATGGGTCACGAGTTACAACCTTGCCATCATTTATTTTGTCTCTCTTACTGGCCTTCTTTCTGGATAGCATTTCACAGCAGGGATTAGTATTTGATAACTTCTAACATTTCACAGAGCTATTTCACAGAGCTATGTATTTCCCAGAGTCTTATGCAGTCTTATGCCTATTCTTTTACCTATCCATAGAAATAATAGCTAATATAGTCTTATGTAGTCTTATGCCTACTCCTATACCTATCCCCCTATCAACAGCTGGCCTACAACCGTCCTTGGATGCTTCCCGAATGTAGTGTGACTGTGCGTCCAAAAAATTCAAAGCAGTTTTGGGAAGTGGTCAAGAGGCGGGCTCTGGAGGTTGGGGACTGGGATTTAATAGAGAAAGTCGGGATGCCTAAAGATGAAAAGGGACCTGAGCGGGTTGTTATAGTGCCTCAAAGTGCTGTGCAGGTAGATCAAGGTGGTAGTGAACCCACAAAGGGTATCATCCAAGCCTTTCCTGTACAGAAAGCTCTTCCTAACTCAGGTCAGTCTGACCAACATGAAGTTATCGCTTGGAAAGTGGTCCAAGATTTACAATCCAAAGTGGCACAATATGGGCTAGGGTCTCCTGAAGTCATGCAGATTATTAGAGTGCTTAATACTGAGCTGCTCTCTCCATCTGATATTAAGCATTTAGGTCAGGTATTATTTCAACCTGTACAATATACAGTTTTTGAGGCCAATTGGAGAAGGATGGCTGAAAAAGCTGCGGCTGGGAATATGCAAATGCCTCCAACTGATCCTAGATATGGAGTTCCAGCAGATGCTCTTATGGGAGCTAATGCCTTTTCTGATCCTGATCTTCAAGCTACCTGGCATCCTCAGGTCCTTGAGCAGGCTCAGAAGATTGGTATGGGAGCCCTATTAAAAGGCATGGACATGGCTGCTCCTAAAACACGATATGTGAAAATATCTCAGGGGCAGAAAGAGCACTTTTTATCTTTCGTGGAAAAGATTGCTGCAGCCCTCGAGAAGCAGGTCGAAGATGAGACCTTGCGGCAGCTGTTGTGCAGACAACTAGCGAGAGATAATGCCAATGATGAGTGTAGAAAGATCATAAATGCTTTGCCAGGGGAACCCACACTAACAGAGATGGTTGAAGCCTGTTCTAAGGTGGGATCTGAGAATCATAAGTCTGCTCTGGCTGCAGTTCTGCGGCCTATTCAATTAAATTCTGGTCATGGACTGAAAAGGCAACCTAAGGTTGAGAGCAAGCAGAAACAGTTTAAACAAAAGAATAAAAATAAAGAGAACAGGGGAGTTGCTCGCTGCGAGAGATGTGATAGGCCAGGCCATTTTGCAAAATACTGTCAATCTATGTACCATGCCAATGGTCGACCCTTGACACGCTCGGGAAACTTGACCAGGAGCGCAAAGGGGATGTGCGCTCAGACACAAAAACTTCCCCAGGGCATGGCACCGACACAGGTTTATTCAGCCAGCTTAGAGCCAGCACCCAGGGATCAACCGGAGTGGATGTGCACACCGCAGCAACAGTCATCTTAGAATCCTGTCTTGTTTATAAGGTTCCCTTGTGTGAAATGTGTTCACCTGATTCGTGTCAATATAAAACAATGCTAAGGCCGCATAGTGAAATATGACCTTCTTTGGATATGTAACCTTTAACCATTCTGTTTGTTCTTGTATAACCGTAGTGAATTAAGGAGGGGAACTGAATAAAAAGGGTAATTGAATAAACGAAGGTAAATTTGTAAGAGTTTCAAAGAAGGGACGGAAAAGTACCAAAAGGGAAATGGAAAGAAGAACTTGTGTAAACCTGAAACCACAGAAACCAAAGGTTATGAAAGTGACTTAGGCAACACCACTGCAAGAAGACCAGAAGATGGACAAAGAGCATGTAGAAGGTGGACAGAGAGCACGTAGACGATGGAGAGAAGAGGACGGGCTTAGGAATGGTGTATGTATAGGTGTATCTTGCACAATAATGGAATGTATTTAAGGCTCATGCTTTCAAGAAGCGGGCGCACACGTATGGTGGGGTGACCCCAACGTGTGTCCTGCGCAGAAATAAAGGTGTTTTTCAGCTGCTAGTCAGTTGAATTTTTCCAGTGCCATGTCAGTTTTGGCGAGCCAGGCAGGAGTCTTCTCTGTGCTCAATGGGCACAGGACTGCGGTCCTGGGGGCACCTCAAGGAATTCCTCGGCCAGATGCTTTCCAGGGCATCCTTGAACACGGAGGAGCCGCCTTCTGGGATAAGCACTGGAGCACCTTTAAGGGAATGGCCCGTAAGTCACTGGGGACGCCCGCGCAGGACCTTGGGTGCGGAGACGTTCGCCTTGGGGCCAGTATCTCACTTCGTCAGCATCTCAAGGACCATCCAGTGATTGTATAAGAGGGTGGCAACAGACATGTCTAACGAGGTAACTGGCAATAATGGGTTTAAAGGGATCAAAGGAAATTCCGATTTGTCTACGTCCTACGGACCATCCAGTGATTGTATAAGAGGGTGGCGACGGACAAGGCTGACATCTCCGAGGTACTGGGAATATGAGTTTGGGAGGCTCAAAGGAAACATTGGCGGGATATTGTGGGGGGTCCATGTGGGACCAAACATAAAACTATTCTAATTAAATATTGTAATCAATGGTGGCCATTATACAAATTAGAAAACGGAGAAAAATGGCCCCAAAATGGGAGCTTAAATTATAATACTATATTACAGTTAATGTTTTTGAGAAGATTAGAAAAACGGGATGAGATCCCATATGCAGATATGTTTTTCACATTGCGAGACCATCCAGAATGGCAGCGGGATTGTGGGTTATGCGTACCAAGTGATCCCCCGGTTCTAGCGATGGAAAGAGATTTTAAGGCAAATGATAAAGGAAAACTGAAAAGATGTTGTTCTGCTTGTTCAATAGGACATAGATGTATAAAAAGACAGGGGATAGGGTCGAAGACTATAATATTGATGAGGACCTAATAGACCTTCTGGGTCCTCCTGTTAAGCCACGGGGAAATGCAATGGAAACTCATAATAATGAGGAAAAAGAAATGGACCAAAATAAGAATATGGAACAACCCATTTCTTTAAGAACACGCAGTCACACAGAGATTACCATTGCACCTCTCCGACAGGCAGTAGCCCCAGAAGGAGGAACCCCCCTGGTAAAGGTTCCCTTTAATTCAGTAGATTTGCAAAATTGGAAAGAAATTGTTTGGGGTTATAGATCAGACCCAGTTGGGGTCACCAAACAATTCAAGTTTTTAGTAAAACAACATAACCCCGACTGGGAAGACATACAACTGTTATTAGACCTAATGAAAGAAAGGGAAAACCAACTAGTCCTTAAGACTGCTAATGATTTAGCAAAAGACAAGCTGAAAGCTCATGAGCTCGATGAAAAAGAGCATTTCCCCCTCTGAGATCCGAAATGGGACCCAAATACTGCGGCCGGTAAAGAATACCTCTCCCATTACCAAAACTGGATCACGGAAGGAATGGAAAAAGCAATACCGAAATCAGTAAACTGGGCCGTATTGTATGCGATCAAACAAGGACCAAATGCAACCCCATCTGAATTTTTAGAACGCCTTCGTGAAACTATAAGGCATAGCACCCCCTTGGACCCGGGGTCTGAAATAGGGATCATAGAATCATAGAATGGTTAGGGTTGGAAGGGACCTCAAAGATCATCTAGTTCCAACCCCTCCTGCCATGGGCAGAGAAATCCTCCACTACACCAGGTTGCCCAAAGCCTCATCCAACCTGGCCTTGAACACTTCCAGGGATGGGGCATCCGCAACTTCTCTGGGCAACCTGTTCCAGTGCCTCACCACCCTCTGAGTGAAAAATTTCTTCCTTATATCTAATCTAAATCTCCCCTCTTTCAATGTAAAGCCATTGCCCCTTGTCCTATCACTACACGCCCTTGTAAAAAGTCCTTCTCCAGCTTTCCTGTAGGCCCCCTTTAGGTACTGGAAGGTTGCTAGAAGATCACCCCGGAGCCTTCTCTTCTCCAGGCTGAACAGCCCCAGCTCTCTCAGCCTGTCTTCATAGCAGAGGTGCTCCAGCCCTCGGATCATCTTCGTGGCCCTCCTCTGGACCTGCTCCAGTAGCTCCATGTCCTTCTTATGTTGGGGACTCCAGAGCTGAACACAGTATTCCAGGTGGGGTCTCACGAGAGCTGAGTAGAGGGGCAGAATCACTTCCCTCGACCGGCTGGCCACGCTCCTTTTGATACAGCCCAGGATACGGTTGGCTTTCTGGGCTGCCAGCGCACATTGCCAGCTCATGTTGAGCTTCTCATCCACCAGCACTCCCAAGTCCTTTTCCTCAGGGCTGCTCTCAATCCATTCTCCACCCAGCCTGTACTTGTGCTTGGGATTGCCCTGACCCATGTGCAGGACCTTGCACTTGGCCTTGTTGAACTTCATGAGGTTCTCACAGGCCCACCTCTCCAGCCTGTCAAGGTCCCTCTGGATGGCATCCCTTCCCTCCAGCGTGTCGACCACAACACCACACAACTTGGTGTCATCTGCAAACTTGCTGAGGGTGCACTTGATCCCTCTGTCCATGGCACTGACAAAGATGTTAAACAGCACTGGCCCTAGTACTGACCCCTGAGGAACACCACTTGTTAGTTAGCTTCATACATGCTCTTAGCTCTAGTGTACCATATCTTCTGATTACATGGCTACGTAATCGCAATATGATTTAAGTCATTTATCGCACCTTGGATGCATTTGGGCCCCTGGGACAGGGACTGAGTGCATTGCTGGTGGGAACATCTAGTATCACCACTCAAGGAATCTTTGTACACCCAGGAGTTATTGATGCTGACTTTACAGGCCAGATTTGTGCTATGGTCTCCACACCCACCCCCCCGTCACTATTCCTGAAAAGACTCAAATTGCTCAACTTGTGCCTTTCAAGTCGTGTGTTCCCAGGACAGAACAAAGAAGTCGTGGAGATGGTGGCTTTGGATCTACGGGACTTCCGCAGGTCTTCTGGACCGCAGACATCTCTAGCCAAAAGCCGCAGATGACGTGTACCCTAATTCTATCAAATGCCCAGCCGTCCAAGATTCCGCTGCGATGTTTGATCGACACGGGCGCTGACGTCACAATCACCTCCTTCTCTGTGTGGCCTCCCACTTGACCTTTAGCCCCTGTGGGGTCAGCCATTGCAGGGTTGGGGGGAACCACACAGAGCTCTTTAAGCGAATGACCTGTGGTGGTGAAAAATGCAGAGGGGCAAACAGCTACAGTTCGGCCCTATGTCACTGCAGCTCCGCTTAACCTCTGGGGGTGGGATGTATTAGCGGCTTAGGGGGTACGGATTGGGACAAATTTTGTTGGGGGCCACTGTGCTGAAGGGCGCAGAGTATCCTACGCTGCCTTTGCGGTGGCTAGTAAGCAAATCCATCTGGCAACCCCAGCGGCCCCTACCAAAAGAGAAACTAGTCGCCCTTCATCAGTTAGTTCAGGAACAATTACGACAGGGACACCTTGAGCCTTCTACTAGTCCCTGGAATACTCCTGTTTTTGTAATTAATAAAAAATCAGGAAAATGGAGATTGTTGCAGGATCTCCAAAAAAATCAATGCAGTCATGGAAAGTATGGGGGCATTGCAGCCTGGTATGCCCTCACCCACCATGATTCCAGCAGGGTGGGAAATCCTGATCATTGATTTGAAGGATTGCTTTTTCACTATTCCTTTACATCCTGATGATAAGCCAAAATTTGCTTTTACTGTGCCTGCAGTTAACAATGCCGAACCTGCGAAGAGGTATCAATGGAAGGTTCTACCTCAGGGCATGAAGAACAGCCCAACTCTCTGCCAATGGTATGTTGCTCAAGCTTTGTCCGGAGTCCGTGAGCAGTTTCCTGAGGCATACTGCTACCATTACATGGATGATATCCTGGTGGCAGCATCTACCCAGGACGAGCTGCTGAGGATACAGCCTCGGCTGCTCGCTGCTCTGCATTCTTAGGGATTGCAAGTGGCTCCGGAGAAAGTTCAACAGCATCCTCCTTGGAAATATTTAGGAGTTAAAATTCTAGATCAAACTATACAACACCAAGAGGTGCAATTCTCGGGTTCTATTAAAACCCTGAATGATGCTCAGAATTTGCTGGGTATCATCAATTGGTTACGTCCTTATCTAGGGCTAACCATGACACAACTTTCCCCACTCTTTAATATTTTAAAGGGGGGCCCCGAGTTGAATTCACCTTGGAAATTGACTCCTGAAGCGTGACGAGTTCTGGAGGAGGTTCAACAGGCTGTTTCTGCTCGTCAGGTTTATCGAGTCAACCCCTCCGATATCACTGTTTTCATTACCACTCCAGATTTTCATCCTACAGATATCATTGGCCAGTGGAATAAACAGTGGCCCGACCCTTTGCATATTCTGGAATGGGTCTTTTTGCCACATCAGCCAAAAAAGACAGCATCCACATTGTTTGAATTGATAGCTTGTCTGATAATCAAATGCCGCCAACAGTGTTTGCAATTAATGGCAGCAGATCCTGCAACGATTGTTCTTCCAACACAGCAGGAACACTTTGAGTGGAGCCTTACTAACAGTGCTCCTCTGCAAAGTGCGCTGCAAAACTTTTGGGACAGATTGCTTATCATCTGCCCAGCCATAAATTACTGCAATTGGCAAAATCGACAAGCTTTACCTTGTGGCCAAAAAATAGTCGGGTGCCAGTGCAAGGACCCACCGTCTTCACCGACGGGTCTGGAAAAACCGGAAAGGTATTGTTACCTGGAAGGAGGAATCTGAGTGGCAGGTGCTGGAAGGCCATGAGTCAGGCTCAGCCCAGTTGGTTGAACTGAGGGCTGTTGCCATGGCTTTTCAGCGGTTCTCTCAGATACCTTTGAATTTGGTCACTGATTCTGCTTACGTAGCAGACATAACCCAACGCTTAGACTGTTCACTTTTGAAGGAAGTGAATAATGCGGCTCTGTTTTCACTATTGAAAACTTTGTGGTGTGCAATTCAAGCTCGAGTTCATCCATATTACATTTTGCATATTCATAGTCACACCAACTTGCCAGGTTTCATAACAGAAGGTAATGCCAGGGCTGACATGCTAGCTAACCCTGCGTGGATAGCGCCTCAGCCTGACAAAATTGCACAAGCCAAGGCATCTGTCCCAGTTTTAGCTGGGACAGTTAGGTCTTCTTTTTAGCAGCTAGAAGAGCTCCGTGTTTTGGTTTTACTCAGAGGCTCGCTCTGAGAAGAATGCTGATAGCAAGTTGATGTTTGTGGTTGGACGTGAAACTCCAAGGACTTTTCAGTGTGCCGGAGTGCAGAAGCACAGCGGGATAAGGAGGGAGCATAGTTGGGACAAGGGGGACACGATTCCTCTTGTGATTTGTGGTGGAACTTAAGATTGAGGGCCAAACTGGCCAATTAGTATTCCATATCACGCAGCATCATGCCCAGTATAAAGGTGAGGGTCAGCTGGAAAGAAGGGCTTTTGCGCTTTGTCCCTTTCACCGCTTTTGCTCTTTTGCGCTTACTGCGCTTTTGCTCTATTGTTTTTCTTTCTTTTTCTCTCTCTTCCAGTGCTCCCACTCTCGGAGTACTCTCTCTCTCTCTCTCTGCCCCTCTCTATTTCGGGGCCTCGCGTTCGTCCGGGATTGCAGCTTCAGGACGAGACGGGCTGCAGATAAGAGGGGGTGGTGAGCATCTACACTGTGTATTAAATCATCTGTATTAAATTGTTCTTATCTCAACCCACGGGTTTCCCGTTTCTCCTTTAATTCTCTCCCTCATTCCTGGGGCTGGGGGAGGGGGAGTGACCGGCTGTGTGGGAGGGTCAGCCTAACCCACGACAGCATCGCATAGTTTTTTCCATCAAAGTGCACATACTCTGCAGAAGCAGTTTCACTTAACACCAACTGAGGCTCGGGGCATTGTCAGTGCTTGCGCTGACTGCCACGGACTCGCTGCACCTCTGCCATCGGGGATAAACCCCAGAGGCCTAAAAGCCCTGCAGCTTTGGCAGACAGACGTAACGCATATTCCTGAATTTGGCAGATTTAAGTATGTGCACGTGTCTATTGACACTTTCTCCTCAGCTGTGTGGGCGTCTGCTCATACTGGGGAGAAAGGTCACGATGTCATTGCCCATTGGAAACTCGCTTTCGCGATCTTGGGTGTGCCTTCTTCTGTGAAAACCAATAATGGCCCGGCCTACTTCTCACAGAAGACACGGCAGTTTTTACACCTATGGGGTGTAAATCATCCTTTGGGTATTTCGCATTCTCCTACTGGCCAAGCCATTGTTGAACGCGCTCATGACACTTTGAAGCATGTTTTAGAGAAACAAAAAGGGGGAATGCATGGAGAAACCCTGCAGAGTCGACTAGAAAGAGCATTATATACAATTAATCATCTTACAGTGCCACCAAATTCAAATAATCCTGTTATTTTGAATCAATTTCTTTCATTGCAGTCTTCAGGTGAGATGCACCTGCCTCGAGTGAAAGTCTGGGTACGGGACCTACTCACTGAGAAGTGGGAAGGCCCGTGTGAGCTTATTGCTTGGGGTCGTGCATATGCTTGCGTTTCCACAGATACTGGGGTACGATGGCTACCTGCAAGATGCGTTTGCCCTGACCTGCGGCACCAGAAGCAGAACAGGCAACCTCCAAGGCAACCTTCAAATGACGGCCAGAATGCAGATCATTCGATTGATGATCCTTCTGATGACGACCAAGACATTGACCATCAGCCTGGTCCTTCTACAAGCAGAGAGTGAACTTTAAGTTTCTTATGTTATGGAGTCACAATGTAGAGCCCTTAAGGCTTTTTAGAATTAATGACTGGACATATAACTGGGTTTGCTATATGTGTATCTCTTATGGCATTGCTGGAGAATCTCTCTGCCCACTTTAAATTAGTCTTAAACAAAATGGGGGAATTGTGGATACTCAAAAGCTAGAAGCAGAAATTTTCCAGCTACTGCAGCATCCTGTGAAAGTTCTTTTTCCCATGCAGGCTAGCTGAGAAACAGTTTGAGGTTTTTGTAAACTAAGACTTTATCTTGCACCTGTAGCTTGTTATGCAGTCTTGTTTATGGCACACTGGGAAAGTTGTTTTGAAATGGGTGTTGTAGCATTTAGCCAATCACTCTGGGAGGTGGATGGTCAAGAGGCCAATTGCCTTGGCCATCCTTGTGAACCATGTTATATATATGTATTTGTAAATAATTAAACGCGGCTGTTGGCATTGGCATTTTCTCCTGGACCTGAATTCTGTGTCGTTTTTCTCTCCGTCCCCGGCACGACAGCGACATTTAAATTTTCTGGGTTGTTCCCCTTTCAAGTGATACCTGAAAAGGAAACTGAACTTCCCAAGACTCGTTTTGGAGTTTTAGAAAGCAGGTATTCTTTATTGCAGCGCTGGGTGCACGGGGGATTTCTCCTCCTAGCGTGCACACCTGGCTTCTGGACAGAAAATTAGTTATACACTACAATCATGCATAATTCAAAACATATTTACATATTCTGAAACAATTGGTTAATTTTCTCTTGCTTTACATGTAAATTGCTTCGCATGCTCAGTTTTCCTCCTCCACCCCTTTCTTTTGGGTCTGGGGTGTATTTAGGGTAGGTGGTCTGTGAGTCGGTGGTCACGATCTCCCCCTGCCGGAATTACCTTTTCCCCCAAGTCACTGCATGTTCACAGCTCAGAAAAACATGATAACAAAGTTTATGCAGTTTCTGGGATGTTCCCTCCAAGGGCAGACAGTTCTTGATAAAGAGTCTTCATTTTAAGCACTCCTGGCAGCTTCAAGGATGAACATGTTGTTAGTTTCTTTAGGTATGTGTAAATCACCGACTGCTGACTAAACCCTTCATGAAACTTTTACACAAAAACTTTAACCCTTTTATTGTTGGGTAACAATTCCCCCCTTTTCTTTATCCTTGCGAATTCTTTCGCAAAAATTCATATTGTTCATGTTTATGAGCTGTGAGTAGCACCCAAACTCTCCTAGTCAATTTGGTTAATTTGTACCAGAACATAAAGTTTACAATTGTTAGTATTGTTGCTGCTACTAGTACTACAAGCAAAGGATGTATTAATAAGTTCGACACTCTAGTTGCTGATAGTGTATATCCTACAAAAATATCCCACCAATGATGTTCTCCATCTTTCTTCACTCATTCCAGGACATGTTGTATTTCTTCAGCGTTGTGATGGACAGTTATCAGAGTTTTTTGTTCATTTTCTCGAGCTTGCTTCCGCAATCGTCTTAAGTCTTCATGTTGCACTAGTCTTTTCAGCAACGCTAAGTTAGCAATTGATAAGATGTGATGGGAGCTAAATAAGTAAAATCACATCCTGTGATTGTTACAAAATTACAGATACAAAGGTTAGAGTGATCATTCATATTTCTAGTAACATTATCTACTAAAATGGAATTACAGGAAGTTCTCATGCAAACACATCCATTACCTATATATGCAAGTACAGTTTTAGGTTTTTCGTCAGGATGTATCTCAAAATGACAAACGTTCTGTTCAGTGTCAAGACAAATATCTTGAGCTCTGATTGTTACCGAAAATCCGGAATAAGAAACTTATCAACACCAATGGGATGTAGATAAGCAGACACTTCTTTATTGCGGCGCCGGGTGCACGGGAGATATCTCCTCCTAGCGTGCGCACCTTGCACCGAAATCAAACTTCTTATATAGAGCTTACATATGCAAATCCATTAGGTAATCATACATAAACATATTATTTCCCAAAAATCATTAGCATATTCTCCTCCTATTTCTGATTCTGTGCAAAAAACTTTAGAATCAACTAGAAATTAGTCTGGGGTGTAATATGGCTAGGTGGTTCATGAGTCGGTGGTCGCGAATTCCCCCTGCCGGAATTACCTTTTGCTTAAGTTCACGGTTTCTGGCAGGTACCCATAGACCATTACGAAACCGTTACGGTTGGCTTTCTTCATCTTCATTAATCTAGACCTTGACAGCTACATGCATTCTTCTAGTTCTATGTAGGTATCTGTCGGGGAAGTTTCCCGGCTGCTACAATAGAAAGCACCTGTGCCTTGTTAGGACAGGTGCTGTGAGTCACGTTGGTCAACCGGAAACCACGTGACTCATGGATGGATAAAGGTGGGACACTCCCAAGAGGGAGTGGGGCATTTCCCTCCTGGAGTTTGGAGTGGCAGGAGCCCCCTAGAGAGTGAGAGTTGGAGCTCTCTGTTGGACTAAGATAGCAGTGAGTTTAGAAGAGCCTTCTGATTGTGGAATACGTTGTGGTCGCAACAGCCATTTGGTTGCGACCCATTGGAAGAAGACACAGGCAGTCCGCGACATCTGGTGACCCTGATGTGATTTGTTGAAACGTGAACTGCGGTGGAGATAAAACCCAGCGAAGCTTGAGAGCAGCAGGAGCTGCGGATTGACCAGTTTTGACCTAGACACCTGGAACAAGGTGAGCCGCTGGGAATGGACATGAGACAGAACTCTGTAAAGGAAGGCCAGACTTTTGCATTTCTTGAATCTGCGATAATGGCTGCGGGGGCCAATATAAGAAGCAAGGATCTATATAATTTACTTAACTGGGTGGCGGAGCGTGAAGACCTAGTGAGTCTCAATACGTCCTTTAGCCTTGAGCTATGGAAGAAGTTGGGGGATAAGTTGCTTTATGAAGTAGTCTTTGAGAATAAGGACTCGACCAAAACCGACCTGTTGCGTACATGGGGGGCCTTGGATAATATAATTCAAGCAACAGATTACGTATCAATGGGCAAAGGTTTTGAGGAAGATGACGAACTGTCCGAGGGAGGACTGGCCTCAGACAGCACGGACAGTGAATTGGGTTTATCTTCACTGTTCAAGGAGATCAAGGAAGTTGCGGGGGCTGTGCAGGGACTTTGCCCCACCCTGCAGGAGGTGTTAAAACGTCCCCCACCCTTTGCCCCAACAGCCCCCCCTTCCCCCATTATTATGCCTACGGCTCCGCCATTTGAGCAATTGGCCCCACCCTTGGCAACTTCATATCCCGCGGTATCTGGTTATCCGGCCCAGGTACGTTTGGTGCAGCCAATAATACTACAGCAAGTTATGACAATACTGCAAGGTATATCCCAGCAGTTAGCAACCGTAGTGAAACCTCTCAGCAGGCCATGACCCACCCTGCAGCAAGAGAGACTGCAGGAGAAACCTCTCAGCAGGCCATGACCCACCCTGCAGCAAGAGAGACTGCAGGAGAAACCTTTGAAGCAAGTGATAGTTCTGCTGGGAAGTTACCAACCGCACCTAGACCAAGGAGAAAGTCGCCAGAATCCGCCTGTTTATTGGAATCAGACCCCTTGGGAGCGACTACAGTAACAGTTCAGCCTCATGACCCAGTTCGCTTCTGGGACGAGGTTAGAACAAAAGCAATAGAGGCCAGGGACTGGGACCTGGCTAAAGCTCTGGGGGTACCAGTTAACAATAAAGAATCATCTATAACAGAAATGAGGGGAGGGCCTAGTGTGTTCCCCGTGGCACTAGCCCTTCCGGGTTCCCTGCGTGTTAGGAAGCAGAAGTGTTATAGATGTGGAAACCTGGGACATATAAAATCGGAATGCCCAGGACGAAGAGGTCAAAGGCGGACAATAAATGCCGGAAAAGTTAATGGCTCGGTTAATTGCCATAAATATGGAAAACAGAGATGTTACAGGTGTGGGAAAATAGGCCATATTGCTAGGCAATGCGAATCAGAGGTTTACACTAACGGCTGGCTGAGAAATAAAAGAATGAGAAAGTGTATGCAGATGCATAATGGTTTGGACAAAACTTTTGCGGGAGCGTTATGGCAGCCACAGGTTGATCAACAGAAAAAGCAGCCACAGCAGCCAAGGTGGATGTATCCGTCGTCGCCGGATCAATGGATATACCCGCCGTCACGTTACGGCAAAAAATGAGAATGACTTACAAACGGCGATGGAAAATGGAATTGAAATGTTGGAAACCCTAAAGGCTGCGAGGCATTTTTTTTTTAAAAAGAAAAGGGGGAATTGTTGGGGAAGTTTCCCGGCTGCTACAATAGAAAGCACCTGTGCCTTGTTAGGACAGGTGCTGTGAGTCACGTTGGTCAACCGGAAACCACGTGACTCATGGATGGATAAAGGTGGGACACTCCCAGGAGGGAGTGGGGCATTTCCCTTCTGGAGTTTGGAGTGGCAGGAGCCCCCTAGAGAGCGAGAGTTGGAGCTCTCTGTTGGACTAAGATAGCAGTGAGTTTAGAAGAGCCTTCTGATTGTGGAATACGTTGTGGTCGCAACAGCCGTTTGGTTGCGACCCATTGGAAGAAGACACAGGCAGTCCGCGACAGGTATCATAAATCAGTTTACAAATCAACTTGTGCTTTGTACTACACGTTCCTACTAAATGATTCTGACCTATCCCTTTGGTCCTGGTACAAGGCTATACAGGGAGTTTCATAGCAGCATGTGATTACTATATGAGCATACTTTTCATCAAAAAGATTTCTTATAATCCTATATTATTAAAATCAACTACAAACCATATTAATTACAAACTATTGATTGAATTTTAATTACCAAAACTCTAAGTATCAGTAACATGATGGTATTGCTTTCACAAATGAATCCTTGTTGCCCTTGCACAACATGTGCTAGTGTTAATAGTTTGCCATTTATTCTCACTCTTTCGTGCCCATACTCTATGTTCCAAGGGATATAGTGTATAAATGGCGTTGTGCTAGGTGGACTTGTTGTCGTGTTAGGGCTGGGAGTGATTGTTGTCACTGGTTCAATAATGCCCATTTTAAATTTAAATGTGAGCTCCATGTCACCTTTCTGAGTATTCCAGAGACAGATTATAAAGACAGGCTGGGTTAATGTAAAATTGCTCCAGCATTCTAGTTTTTCTTTTTCGAGGGCACAAAGATTCTTTTGTGAGCACAGAATTATTGGTTTCTTCTACAGTAATTTGAGTCACTTTCTCATGGATGGTTCCGTTGATCATTTGGCAGCCTATTTGGATCCCTTCTCCAATTGTTCCCATCAAGAGGGGAGCCTCATTTTCCCTGTCCCAGCCCCACTCGTGTTCTGAGTATATTTGCATTCCATGCGCAACTACAGTAGCTATATTTAAGTTCACTTGTTTGAAAGATGGTCTCATACTTCCTGTGGACTTAAGGTAGGTGCGAGACCATGGCCAACTTAGGGTGGAAGTGTTTACCATTTCAATCATACTTATCAGAATTGTGACAATTAGCACCTGGTCATTCCTATTGTAGTTGGTTCTATGGCTTCTGCTGTCCATTGTTCCTCAGGTGCTTTCTTCACCCAGGAGTAATGAATCCAAGCAGGTCGTTCTCTCATCTTGATCGCTGTGTAGGTTGTCAGCAATATCTGGAATGGTCCATTCCACTTTTCCTCAAGGGGGTGACCTGAAATGGTTTTAACATAAACCCCATCTCCAGGTTTGAATGCATGCACTGGAGAATCTAATCCCTATGCCCTGGTGGACATTACTACTTTGTTTACTTCTTCCAATTGTTTTCCTAATGCTATCAAATATTGTTGTAAGCTCAATTCTCAAACTTAACTGAGATCTTGCCCTTGATACCTAGTTTGAAATGGTTTCCCATATAAGATTTCTTTGGTTCTTGGTTTAATTTGAAGCCTTGATGAGGCAATTGGAAGGGCCTGATCCCATTTCAAGTTGGTTTCTTAACAAATTTTGCTTAACTGTGTTTTTATTAGGTGATTCATTTTCTCCACCTGCCTGCTTGCTTGGGGGCGATAAGGTGTATGCAATTTCCAGTCAATTTCTAAAGATTTACTAACAGGTTGTACTACTTGCGACACAAAATGTGGCTGTCTGTCTGAAGAGATTTCTTCAGGGACTCCAAACCGAGGGATGATTTCTCTTAACGAAACTTTAGTCACTTCTCGGGCTTTTTTAGTCCAACAGGGAAATGCTTCAGGCCATCCGGAATAGGTATCTGTTAATACTAACAGATATCTATACCCCCCTTTTCTAGGCAATTCTGAGAAGTCTATTTGTCAATTTTGACCTGGAACACATCCTTTGCCAATGTTTCCAAACTTTACCCGGTTGTCTGCCTTTGTGTTATTCTTTAAAGAGATTTCACATCTACTAACCACATTTTTCACAGTTTGAAATAAACTTCGGGCTATTATTTGCTTAGAGAGAGAATTATATAATGCTTCCGTTCCCCAATGAGTTTTGCCATGCTCAGTTTTTATCAACATTCATAGTATTCTAAAGGGAACTATTATTCTTATTATTATTCCTAATTATAACTATTCTTGTCCTCTACTATTGCCCATCGTGATGGATTAACCTTAGCTTTTAAATCTTTGATAAGCTTTTTATCTTTTTCATCATGTTCTACCTTTTCAGGTAGCGATAAAGATTTTTCAGGGATCAAACTTAATACCTCACCTTGTTCCGCTGCTTGCCTCGCCTTATGATCAGCCAATTCGTTACCCACCTCCTTGTCAGTGTTACCTTTTTGGTGTCCTTTACAATGCATGATGGCCACAGCTGTTGGAAGCTGAACTGCTTCTAAAAGTCACAATATCATATTGGCATGTTTAATACCTTTTCCTCATTTGGTTAAAAGTCCTTGTTCTTTCCAGATCGCTCCATGAGCATGTACTACACCAAAGGCAGACTTTGAATCTGTCCATATATTTACTCGCAGTCCTTCAGCAAGCTCCAGCGCTCTCACCAAGGCAATTATCTCTGTCTTCTGTGCAGACGTACCTTTTGGGAGAGATCTTGCTTCTTTTACCTGATCTGTTGTTGTCACCGCATACCTGGCCATTTGGACACCATTCTTCACAAAGCTGCTCCTGTTCGTTTGCCAGGTATGATCGGCCTCTTCCAGTGGTTCTTCTTTCAGGTCCAGTCTGTTCACATAGACAGGTTGAAGTGTCTCTGTGCAGTCATGTACGATCGGGTCAGTTTCCTGTTTATCATTCACAAAAAGGCAGGGTTAACTATTGTAGATGTAACAATTTCCACATCGTCCTGCTCCATCAGGACCGCCTGATATTTTAAAAATATTGACGGTGATAACCAATGTCCGCCTTTCTGTTCTAAAACAGAAATTACTGTGTGGGAAGTATAAACGATCACTTTCTGCCCCAGGGTAAACTTGTGAGTCTCTTGAATGATTATGACGACAGCCACCACTGCCCGGAGGCATCCCGGCCATCCTTTGCTGACTGCGTCCAGTTGTTTGGAAAAATATGCTACTGCTCGCTTGTAGGGTCCCAGCCTTTGGGCTAAAATTCCCAGGCCACTCCTCGTTTTTCATATGCAAACAGCCAAAAAGGTTTAGTGACATCTGGCAAGCCCAAAGCAGGGGCTCTCATCAGTTCTAATTTTAATTCTGTGAATGCTCTTTTGGCCTGATCAGTCCAGATTAATTGTTTCTGATTGTCTTTCAGTAGTTTGCATAAAGGTTTCACTAACAGTCCATAATTATGAATCCATTAACGACACCAACCTGTCATTCCTAGAAAAGTTCGAAGTTCCTTTACTATAGATGGTTCTGGAGTGTTGCAGATGGCCTCCTTCCTTTCATTTCCAAGCTGTCATTGTCCTTTGGAAATCAGGTATCCCAAGTAGATCACTTCCTTCTGCAAGATTTGGGCTTTCTGTAATGACACTCGATAACCACTTAATCCAAGGAAGTTCAATAAACTCATAGTCCATTCTTTACACTCTTCTCTCTTTTCTGTAGCTATCAAAATATCATCCACATATTGTAAAAGAATGCCATTGCCTGGAGGCCTTTCCCAAAGTTCCAATTCCCTTGCAAATTGGTTTCCAAAAATTGTAGGGCTGTTTTTAAATCCTTGAGGTAACACTGTCCAAGAGAGTTGAGTTTTACGTCCCGAATCGGGGTTTTCCCATTCAAAAGCAAATAGATTACGGTTTTCAGGGGCCAAGGTGAGGCAAAAGAATGCATCCTTTAAATCCAGAACTGTGAACCATTCATATGTTTCTTTCAGGCTAGTTAATAAGTGTACGGGTTTGCTACTACTGGATAGAATCCTCCACAATTCTGTTTACTGCTCTTAAATCTTGTACTATTCGGTATTTCCCATCTGGTTTCTTTACTGGTAAAATTGGGGTATTATATTCTGATTCACATTCAATCAGTAACCCAAACTTTTGGAATTTTTCTATTGTTTCTTTTATGCCCTTTCGGTCTTCCAACCTTAAAGGATATTGTTTTATTCTAACCGTACCCGAACCAGGTTTTGCTTCCACCTTTATCGGTACAGCGTTCTTTGCTTTACCTGGAATCTCAGAAGCCCATACCCCTGGATACACTTGATCTAGAATTTCTGCAATCTCTGAGGTACCCTCAGCTTGTTTTTCAATTTGGATCATAGCCAAACTTAAGACTTCGATTAATCAATCATCTTTGACTTTGAATTCTACTTTACCCTTTTCAAAAATTATTTGTCCCTCCAATTGCTCTAATAGGTCCCGTCCAAGTAAAGATTTTGGAGATTCGGGTAAATAAAGGAATTGGTGAATCCCTATTTGTTTTTCAATCTAAAATTTAATTGGCTGTAAAAAGAAAGCCTTTTTCTGCTGGCCAGTGGCTCCTATTACAGTTACAAAATCATGATCTACAGGTATTAGTTTTTGATTTAATACAGAATATGAGGCACCCATATCTATTAAAAATTCTACCTCCTCATTCTGGTTCCCTAGCTTTAATTTAACCAGTGGCTTTACCAGGGTAGATTCCCCTGTCATTTAGCTTCAGCAACCTCCTCAGGCTTTAATTTAGGGCATTGCTTTCTCCAATGCCCTTGTTTTCCACAGGTAGGCACACTGAATGTTGTTTGAAAACCCCCTCGAGATCCCCGAGGAGTCCCTCCTCTGCCTCTGCCTCCCGGGGGTCCTTGGGGTCCCGCACATCATTGTTGTAATGCCGAGATTGTTGCTGTGGCTATTGTTCTACCTAATTTTCTCCTTTCATTGCTTTCTCTGTTCCTGTACACCCTCCATGCTTCTTCAATTAATTTTTCTAAATCCCGCACTTCAGGCTCTTTTAGTTTTTGGAGTTTTCTTCTAATATCTTCTGATGACTGGCCCAAAAACAACGATACCAATTCTTGCCGCCTTACATCAGATGAGGGGTCTAAGGTGGTATATTTTCGCATTGCCAATCGTAATCTGTCTAAAAATTCCATGGAGGATTTCAGTTTGCCCTTGCTTTACAGCATAGAGTGCTGACCAATTTACAGCCTTTGGGATCGCGTTCTCTAATCGAAATTTTATCCAATTTTGATATTGCTTTAATGTGCAATAGTCTGTACTATCATTCGGATCCCAGTGTGGGTCAATCAGGGGAACACACTGATCGACTCCCCCTGCCAGCGTCCCGGCTGTAATTTGAGCCTTCACATGAGTTCGGGCTGTTTTTAGAATTAACTGTTTCTCAGTTTCGGTCATTGCATTTAACATTACATCTGTATCTTTCTAGTCCAGGTCTTAAGTATTAATTTAAACCAATGCCAAAACAAGGGGGGGGGGGCTGCAAATTTATAGCACGTTCCTTTTGCCACTCAGGATGATTTCTTAAAGTGAAAAAAAAATATCAGCATATACCACCTCATCCCATTTATAATTTCTTCTGAGAAACAGCATCAATTGCAATAAAGTATTACAATTCCATTATAAGTATCATAAACATTATAGTTATACTATAAGTATTATAATATATATTATATATTATAATATATATTACAAATATTATTCAGCAATTTTTCCTTATCTTCCAATTTATATAACAGCCACCACCAATTACAGTATTTGACTAAAGTTCTCTAATTTGCGTTTTCTCCCAGGGGGACCCCCAATATCTTTCCAAGACACATCCTAACGGACTCTTTTTTAAAATGTCCCCACTCTGTTGGTTACCCATTATTTACTGGATTATTATTATCTCAATCCTGTTGTTACCAAACAAACAACTAAAATTAAAATCACGCCTCCTAGATATAACCAATTGTCATTAAAATAACTCATTCACTCTGATTTTCAATCGTTTCGTATATCTCCGGCTGTTTCTCTCACGGGAGGACAGAACTGCGGATCGAGACTCCACACTCGCTTCGTACTAAAAGTACGTTTCAGTCACACACACACAAATGGGACAAAAACAAGTTTTACAACCACAACCACAAAAATATTCAGCCATACAAACAATTAATACAACTCTTAGAATCACACCAACAATCACACAGGATTCAATCATTAATATTTCAGCTTCCAGATGGTTTCCGGTGGGACTGGAACCCACAATTGTAACCAAAGTATACCTTTAAGGCACTGGCTGCTCGGTATATGCTGTCCTGTGCAAGTCTCAGCTTACGGCTTACGGAGAGCTACCCTAATGGACCGGTCCCCAAACCAAAAGAATCAAAAAGAATACCTTTTCTAAGATGGAAGATGGTCCTTGTCTGTTCCCGCAGTGATCCGATTGAAGCAAGGAGTCCCTCTGGGGAAATCCCTGGGGGTACCCAAGGGAGTCCTGTTCTCAGCGGGTCCTGCAGCCGAACAGAGAGGGTCACATCTGGGTTGCCAAATCTGATACCTGAAAAGGAAACTGAGCTTTCCAAGACTCGTTTTGGAGCTTTAGAAAGCAGGTATTCTTTATTACAGCACTGGGTGCACGGGGAATTTCTCCTCCTAGCATGCACACCCAGCTTCTGGACAGAAAATTAGTTATACACTACAATTATGCATAATTCATAGCACATTTACATATTCTGAAACAATTGGTTAATTTTCTCTCACTTTACATGTAAATTACTTTGCATGCTCAGTTTTCCTCCTCCGCCCCTTTCTTTTGGGTCTGGGGTGTATTTAGGGTAGGTGGTCCGTGAGTCGGTGGTCGCGATCTCCCCCTGCCGGAATTACCTTTTCCCCCAAGTCACTGCATGTTCACAGCTCAGAAAAACATGATAACAAAGTTTATGCAGTTTCTGGGATGTTCCCTCCAAGGGCAGACAGTTCTTGATAAAGAGTCTCTGTTTTAATCACTCCTGACAGCTTCAAGGATGAACATCTTGTTAGTTTCTTTAGGTATACGTAAATCACCTACTGCTGACTAAACCCTTCATGAAACTTTTACACAAAAACTTTAACCCCTTTATTGTTGGGTAACACAAGGATAGTCAGTTCTTGATAAGGAGTCTCTCAACTAATCACTCCTGGCAGCTTGAAGGATGATCATCTTTTTCTGTCTTCTTTAGATTGATATCGTAAAAGTCGGCAGAGAAAAACACTCTAAGACTTGTTTTGAAGTTTTAGAAAGCAAGCATTCTTTGTTGCAGCGCTGGAGACATGGGGGCTAATTCCTCTAAACGTGTCTGCAGCAGGTCGTGAAAGACAAAGTTTATTTTGCTCAACTCTATACATATGCATTAGATTTCCCAGAATGGTTATACGTATTCATTCTATTTCTGAGAACTAATTCTAATACTTGCTTCTTAATTACACATGGGGTTTAAGTCCTCTGGGGTCTTCAGGACCCCCTGGTGATCATTTTCTTAGTGTCTTTTGGTTGAACTTTTCTTTGAGGCCTGCGCAGTGACTCGTACCTTCTTTGTGGTTAATTAGTTCTAACTGGTTCTAATCGTAAGGCTCAAGGCTCTTTTGAGTCCCTTATCTGTCTGTTGCAAAGTTTGGAAATCACTTCAAGCCAACATGAATTACATACATCACGTCCACCACAAAGGCACATTGGAATCTTTTAACTTTTGTTCAAGGTAACAAGATATGTGCAAACAGCCTACTAAACCCTTCATGAAATTCTTTCACAAAATTTAACTCCTTCATTGTTGGATAACAATCTGATGCCAGTTGCTGGTGCTCAGACCCCCATACACACGTGCACACAGAATAGAGAGTCCTTACTCAGGAAAGGGTTAAAAAGGAATTTAAAAAGAAGATAGATAGTGCAGACTTCCCTGATCAGGTGCAGGGCATATCTAGACAAGTATACTGACCAGCAAACTATTTACATGCCATTACACTATTTACAAACTATCTACACTATTTATCTGGTCCTTTTTATCCTCTTATCCCTTTATTTTCCCCACACTTGTTCCTCCCCAAATCGCCTCCTGCTCCAGGAGCATCTCCTGGCTGCTGGCAGGGGTGAAACATTTTATTTGACTTGCAGGACCATTGTATGCAAGTAAACGTATGCAACCCACTGAACACACACAAATAAACAACTCATTATATCTGGTAAAATAAAATATTTTATAATGTTACACCCACTCAATATTGCTACCTCCCTAGGGAACTACTTAAGTGCTCTGTTTCCCTAACAAAGTACAGCATTAAACCAGCATGAACTGTTCATGAACAGCCATGGGACTGCGAAAGGGACCAGGAGGCCGATGGTTGCTTCTCCCCCTCCCCCATACGCACTCCCCTCAAACTGCTTGCTCTGCCTCCCCAGGCCGGGTCTCTGCCAGCCCCGGCGGGCTCCCAACTGGGCAGCCAGCCCCCTCTTCTCCTCTCACATGAACATGACCACGCAGGAATTATCTGCCACCTCCTTCTCCAGTCACCATGCCCTAGGTCGCTGAGGTGTGTCGCCAGCCTCGGCACTAGTCTCGCACCTCCCCCACAAGCGCCATGGTGAACTCAAACCTTTAAGTAAGCTGCCCACCTCCACAAGAGCACTGAGGTGCTCCTGTGCATGCGGTGGTTTCCCTGGGACTCCAATCATCCCTAGCCTACCCTCCGCCCATGTAGCGCTTAAAACAAGCACTCCTATTGATAACCACCTCAGAAGAAGATACCCATCTCCCCCATCTAGCCTCCTGCCTTCATACATTCAAAATTGCCATGCCCAACAGCCACCTCACCAGTTGCACTTTAGAGCACTGCAAACTGTTCCAGGGGCACATAGGCACACCCCACAGCCCTAGCCGTAACTCCGTGACTTGCTCCGTGACCACAGGGGCTTACTGGCCGCAGCGGAAGGGAAGCACTGGCAGCTCGCCGGGCAGACTGCCCTCAGGGGCAGTTGTGGCCCCGTAACTGTGGGCTTTGTGTATGACAGGTGCCCCCAGTCCTGTCTAGCCTCAGCGATAGCAATGAGCATTTCTTCCTTCTCCAGTCCATCCAGTGCTAGTGTTGGAGTGCCATCCTGGTAATAGGGTCAAGCTGGCCCTCTGCAGGCCAAGAGTAGCCTGCTGCCAGACCCAGCTCCTTCAGCTCCCAGCCATAGTCATACACCTTGGAAGTGACCGGCTTGGTTTGCACCCAAGACAAACTGGCATCTGAGGAGTTAATAAGGTACATTTAGTTATTTTAGCCATTATTACCTCATAAATACTCCTGCTGAAGACAGGGTAAGTTTAATACTTGAACATCATGTGTTTTTAGACAATAGCAGGAAGCCAGATGAGGAATCTGGCAGAGGTTTTAGGTTTAAAGGTTTAAATGTAGGGCTAGATGAAAGTACATTTACAAGATATTGTCCTTTAATATATCTTTATACACACTGTGCATAACTATTATCAGAAAAATGTGTTATACAAATAACTGACTCTGTATATTGAATCAAAGAAACTTAACAGCTAATGAGACTCTTAAGCAGGTATTCTTTATTGCAGCACTGGGCAACACTGGGGAGTGTTCCACCATCGGTGCTCCATCAGATTTGCAAAATCGTACAGGTTATATGTTACACAATCATACATATGCATGTATTTTCCAAGAACTAATTTACTTAAACATGAGATTTCCTGGAAATCATTAGTATATATAAATGTTCATCTCGCATGCACAGTTGTCTGCCTTGATGGTCTTTGGGGGTCCTCTGGTGATCTTTCATAGTCTTCCTCACTTGTTCGTTAGTTGACCTTTTTTCTTGATTCTGCACAGTGAGAAGTTTTCTACCTGCTTTGGATGGCATGTTTAAAAGAATGCTTGTTAGCAGTTTCATTATCTGCACTTCCTTGATTATCTTCCTTTAACATAAACAGTGTTGCCTCAGTAGTCTGAATTATGTGCAAAAGGGTTAAAAGGCTATCACCTTCCCAGAGAGTGAAAAGAAACACTGGTCTGGAGTTAATCAGCTAAGGGTATTTACAATGTCATTTGTGTCCTTGGGTAGGTATCACCTTCTTTCATTCATTACTAAAGCCAAGCACAGTCCTTATCAGAAAAACACCTTCTCCCTTTTTTGACATCTTGCAAAACTAGTGGTTTTACAATAGGCCTAGTGTTAAGCAAGCTAAGCAGTTTAACATATTGTCGTGGTTTAGGCTGCTCCGGCAACTTAACTCCACACAGCTGCTTACTCACTCCTTCCCCAGTGAAGTGGAGAGGAGAAAAATATAATAAAAGGACTGAGGGTCGAGATAAGAATAGAGAGGGAGCACCCACCAACCACGGTCCCGGGCAAAACAGATTCGGCTTGGGAATAAAGCAAAACGATTTATTAACTGTTACTTGAAAGGATAAAGAGAAAACATTAAGAAACAAAGCCAGATCTTAAAAACAACACCTCTCTCCTTTTCCTTTTCTTCCCGCCTCTACCTCCTCCCCCAGCGGCGCAGGGGGACAGGGAATGGGGGAGTGCAGGCCAGTTCATCCCATGTTGTTACTGCCGCTCCTTTAATTAAAGGAGGAGGACTACTTACACCCTTTTTCCCTTGCTCCAGTGGATCCCCTACTCGCAAGGAAAATCCACAGACTTCTCCAGAGTGAGTCCTACCCGCAGGATGCAATCCTTCCCCATCGGATTGCTCCAGTGCGGGCTTTTACCACAGTCATGGATTCTTAGGGAGCTGTTGCCACTCGCTCCGGCATGGTTCGTCACACAGACTCTAGATGCGTCTCTACCTTGTCGTGCGTCCCATGCTCCATGACCGTCCTCAGGCTCAGGCATCTCTTCTCTAACATGGGCTTCTCCACAGGCTGCGAGTGGGTCTCTGCTCTACCGAGTCTGTCCTGGCTGCAGGGGGGCCACCTGCCATCTCGCCACCGGTTTCAGGGGAAACTCAGCTCCAGCACACCTCGTCCCGTTCCATCTTCACTGACCTGGTGTCTATGTGGCCGTTTCTCTCAGATCTCAGTCCTCTCTGGGTGAACTCAGCCCAGCGGCACCCCGGGAGCGGGGCGCTCCCCAAGTACTCCAAGTGGCTCCGCCGCCGCCATCCTCAGTGGGTGGCACCAGCCTGGCGTGGGCAGCCACCCAGCCGGGAGCCAGGTGAGCAGGGGCAGTGCCCTCCTCCCTTCTCTTCTCACTCCCAAGCAAAGCACCTTGCGACGGCTGAATGCACGGACTCCGTAGATGTGATAGCAGAGTGACCTTTATTATTGTTATATAGGCAGCTTTTATAGATTATTACTCTAGCCACGATGTGTTCACGCGCCCCTTACCCAGCTGTGATTGGTTACAAACAATAGTGCACGCACCTATTTTAACTTTACTATTGGCTATGTCTAAAAAGGAGCTATTTTTCACCTGCTAAACTAAACATCATTTTCTCACACACTCTACATCATCTTCCCATATTCCCCATGTCAGCTTCTCACACTCCTGTGCTAGCTTCTCACACTCCCTGCACCAGCTGTTCACACTCCCTTTTCTTTCTCATCCTCTTTATCGGTGTTTTCCAGTTTCTTCAATAACACAGGCTTAAATCATCAAGGCCGGGCCCCAACGGTAACTGTGTGTATGATTCCACAGCACCTTTTCCGGTTTCTTTGTCCCAACTTAAATAGGGCAATTTGCAGAGGCGCCGATTGGCTCAACCCTGAAGGGATGGGTGTTCGATCTGGTGGCCAGAACTGGATCTGACCCGGTTCCAAAACCAGGGAAATCACAGGGAGCAAATCCCCTCTCCTGCCACCAGAACCCCTTTACATCAACCCAGCACATTCCACCCCTCGCCTCTGCGAATTCCATGTTTAGGCACAACTCCAGTTACATCAACATTACAACAGTATCACGACAACATTGAACAAGAACACACATTTTACAAACAATCCACCTCTTGTCTCTTCACCAGTCACAACAATCTAAGTTCCCCAAAGTCGTTCTGTTTTTCACCACTTTGGAGTCCATGTTTTGCCTGTTACCTCTCCCAGTCACTATCCTTATCTTGAATACCTCGAGCCCCACGTTGGGCGCCAAAAATAACTGTCGCTGTTTAGGTCGATCTGGCAACTAAACTCCACTGAGTTTAGTTAGTCACAGGGAACAAATCCCCTCTCCTGCCTCCAGAACCCCTTTACATCAACCCATCACATATATATACTGGTTTAGTAGTTTCTGAGAAAGATATGCTAATACTTTGTTTCAATATATTGTAACATTTTGATTTGCAACAGTAGCTGCAGTCAGCTGGTCTGACCAGCCTTAGAGAGAGGAAATAAATTCCTCCTCCTTTACAGGTACATTTCTCATTAGTTTAATAATTTGCTAGTTTACTTTAGATCGATCTGACTTCAGTTTAGATCTGAGTTCTCATTACCATTCAGTGGAGAGCATTATAAGTCACACCATAAGGTGCACTGTAATGGTGAATCTACAGTTGATGTCTCATTCCAGATACCAATATTTAATCTATGGGATTTTCACGATCTATAAACTAAAGTAATCCTTTTTTTTTATGGCCACTATATGCTTTGAAAATAGCATAAAGGCTTGCTGATAATTTAATAAAAGATTTAATAAAATATTAACATTCATGAACATTTCTAGATGTCCAGGGGAAAAAAAAAAAGACATGGGCAAGCATTGACCACTTCAATAGTATTATGTGAGCAGGATATACTACAATCTTGCTTATTTTGCAAATGACAAAATAAGCCATATTATCTTCCTGTCATACAAAAGTATTCTATAGTCTTTTATAGTCACAGGGTTCCATGTAGTTATGCTAGTCTCTCATATTTGATGTAGAAAGAGCAAATATAAGACAGAATATAAACAAATACATTATAGCATTAAAGTTTACCACATTCGAGACTTAAAAAATGCTTATTCAAGACACTAGAAAAGGAGCTGAATTTTGCATACACTTTCAGTGATTGACAAGATACTGACACTAATATTGCATTTTATAAGTTTTCCTGTATTTCTTGCCTTTCTTCATTGGTATATATAGGAGCTAAACTAATCAGCAATAAAGAATTCTTTTTTTTTTCTTTTTAATACCTATCCATATAGTTCAGTAATATTTGAATATTTTTAAGCCTGTAATATATATAATAGCCTTGTAAAAACATATATTTAGGGTACTGGGGTCTTGGAGTAAGCCATTTTGCTGTATTTCTTTTATTCATGTTCAGAAATTGCTAGTGTAGCACTTCTAACAATATTCTGACCACATTGTGAACGCTATTTAGTTAATTCTGTCTCATTAAAGCATTAAAAATCAAGACTTGGAATTTTTACTATAGTATTTTGCATTTTCTCTTTGACTAAATTTCTTATTTTTATTTAAAATGTCCTATATTTTATAAATGTGACAATAACTTGAGGCCAAACTCCCAACCCTGCTGCTGTCACTACCCCTCCTCAACAGGATGGAGCAGAAACAGGATTTACAGGGATACTGCTTACCAATTACCATCACTGGCAAAACACACTTGACTTGGGAAAAATTAACTTATTGCCAATTAGAATAGATTTGGCTAGTGAGAAACAAAGACAAAAATTAAAACATCACCTTCCCCCACTTTTTGCCAGACTCAGTCTCACTCCTTCACTCCCAACTCCTCTACCTCCACCCCCTCTGCCCCGAGCAGCACAGAGGGGAGGCGCGGTTCCTCTCTGCTGCTCCTTCTGCCTCACACTTTTACCCTGCACCAGCATGGATCCTTCCACAGGCCATAATTCCTTCAGGAAATATCCAACTGCTCTGACATGGGGTCCTCCACAAGCTGCACTGTGGATACCTGCTCCAGGGTGATATCTTCCACAGGCTGCAGGGGAATGTCTGCTCCGGGGCCTGAAGTACCTCCTCCTCCTCCTTCTTCTCTGACCTTGGTGTTCACACTGCTATTTCTCACTCTCTTCTTTTTTTCCCCTCCACCTCTGTCTGTGTGGTGTTTTTTACCCTTTCTTAAGTATGTTTTCACTGAGGCGTCACCAACTTGGCTGACTGTCTCAGCTACAGCCTGCGATGGGTCTGTTGCTGGAACCAGTTCTGTCTGGCACAAGGCCACCCTTGCAGCCACCCTCCCGCTATCAAAACCTTTCCATGTAAAAAAAATCTACATGATTTTACTTACAGAATCATAGAATGGTTAGGGTTGGAAGGGACCTCAAAGATCATCTAGTTCCAACCCCCCTGCTGTTACCGAAAATCCGGAATAAGAAACTTATCAACACCAATGGGATGTAGATAAGCAGACACTTCTTTATTGTGGCGCCGGGTGCACGGGGGATATCTCCTCCTAGCGTGCGCACCTTGCACCAAAATTAAACTTCTTATATAGAGCTTGCACATGCATAAACAAATTATTTCCCGAAAATCATTAGCATATTCTTCCCCTATTTCCGATTCTGCGCAATAAAATTTAGAATCATCTGGAAATGAGTCTGGGGTATAATATGGGTAGGTGGTCTATGAGTCGGTGGTCGCAATCTCCCCCTGCCAGAATTACATTTTGCTTAAGTTCACAGTTTCTGGTAATTACCTCATGGTTTCTTGGCAAGTATCCATAACTCGTTAAGGCTGGCCTTCTTCATTCTCATTAACCCAAACCTTGATAGCTACATGCATTCTTCTAGTTCTATGTAAGTATCATAAATCAATTGGTAGGTCAACTTGTACTTGTTATCTAATTTCTACATGATTCTAACTTATCCCTTTGGTCTTGGTACAGGATTATACAAAGACTTTCATAGCAGCATCTGGTTACTGTACGAGCATACTTTTCATTGAAATATTTCTTATAGCTTTATATTATTAAAATCAATTGCAAACTAAATTCTAATTACTAAAATTCTAAGTATCAGTAACACTGCCATGGGCAGAGAAATCCTCCACTACACCAGGTTGCCCAAAGCCTCATCTAACCTGGCCTTGAACACTTCCAGGGATGGGGCATCCACAACTTCTCTGGGCAACCTGTTCCAGTGCCTCACCACCCTCTGAGTGAAAAATTTCTTCCTTATATCTAATCTAAATCTCCCCTCTTTCAATGTAAAGCCATTGCCCCTTGTCCTATCACTACACGCCCTTGTAAAAAGTCCCTCTCCAGCTTTCCTGTAGGCCCCCTTTAGGTACTGGAAAGCTGCTAGAAGATCACCCCGGAGCCTTCTCTTCTCCAGGCTGAACAGCCCCAACTCTCTCAGCCTGTCTTCATAGCAGAGGTGCTCCAGCCCTCGGATCATCTTCGTGGCCCTCCTCTGGACCTGCTCCAGTAGCTCCATGTCCTTCTTATGTTGGGGACTCCAGAGCTGAACACAGTATTCCAGGTGGGGTCTCACGAGAGCTGAGTAGAGGGGCAGAATCACTTCCCTCAACCTGCTAGCCACGCTTCTTCTGATACAGCCCAGGATACGATTTGCTTTCTGGGCTGCCAGTGCACATTGCCAGCTCATGTTGAGCTTCTCATCCACCAGCACTTCCAAGTCCTTTTCCTCAGGGCTGCTCTCAATCCATTCTCCACCCAGCCTGTACTTGTGCTTTGGATTGCCCTGACCCATGTGCAGGACCTTGCCCTTGGCCTTGTTGAACTTCATGAGGTTTGCACAGGCCCACCTCTCCAGCCTGTCAAGGTCCCTCTGGATGGCATCCCTTCCCTCCAGCGTGTCAACCACAACACCACACAGCTTGGTGTCATCTGCAAACCTGCTGACGATGCACTTGATCCCACTGTCCATGTCACCGACAAAATGATAAACAGCATGGGCCCCAATACTGACCCCTGAAGAATGCCACTCGTCATTGGCCTCCACTTGGACATCGAGCCGTTGACTTCAATTCTTTGAGTGCGACCATCTAGCCAATTTCTTATCCTTATGCTGGATGCTGCTTCAAAGGTCACACAGTGCAACCTAGTACATCCATCTAATATTTGTAACTGTTTAAAAGAGCCTGAAACAGAACATAGTTTTGGATTCACTGAGCTAGATGAAGCGATTGGGAGGGAGCAGAAAATTAAGGAAGAGTTTTATTGTTATTGTATAAGAACCTGGGAGGTGTCAAGTTCTTCAGAAAGAAAAGATGCTGTTTATTAGTACTTCAAATATATTCAGTATGATCCAAATTCAAAAACTGAACACAAAATAAATAAGGGGAGTTTCATCTGTTACAGTAAACAAACTCACATGACTCACTGAGGATTCTGCAATACTGCTTGAACTTTCTCAAGCTTATGGTTATATAGGAAATTGGGAAACAAGGACTTTAGTGATTAACTATAGTGTATATGTGGTTGGTGGAATTCAGAAAATTGAATTCAGAAAATTGCTGCAATGAGGCAACTCAGAAATATCTTTATGAACAATGTTAAAGGGATTGGAAGCACAGATGGTGTTTTCCTCTATCCTCCCAGTTGGAGAAGGGGATTTTAGAAAAAGGAGACTAATTGAACAGGTGAATGACTGGCTGCATAGCTGGTGCTATGCTCAAGGTCTCAGCTTCTACGATCTTGGGCATACCTTCATGAAAACAGGCCTGTTGACAGCTGACAGGACTCGACTGACCAATTGGAGCAAGAGTGTCCTGGGCAACAAGCTGGCTGGACTTATAAACAGAGCTTTAAAATAGATTTAGTGGGGGAAGAGGATGGAGTTCTAAGCACTAGAGAAGAGCCAGAGGCTGCTGAGGCATTAGGAAGCAACAGGGAAACATCTGTGAATTGCCTCAAGGGAATTAGGGCAAACTCCTCTAAAAAGGTGATGTGGCCCATAGTCCAGCTGAAGTGCCTCTATATCAATACACACAGCATGGGAAACAAACAGGAGGAGCTAGTAGTCACTGCCCAGATGGAAAACTATGACCTGATTGCTATCACAGAAACTTGTTGGGATGAATTGCACAATTGGAGCACTGTGATTGATGGCTATAAACTGTTCAGAAGGGACAGGCAAGGAAGGAGAGGTGAGGGAGTTGCCCTCTATGCCAAAACCAGGATTGATTGCACAGAGCTATCTTTGAAGAACAGCAATGCACAGGTTGAGAGTTTATGGATGAAAATTAGAGACCAAGTCAACAAAGGAAACTTTGTGGTTGGTGTCTGCTACAGGCCACCCGATCAAGAAGAGGTTGATGAAGAGTTCTTTCTTCAACTGCAGGAAGCATCATGCTCACAGGCCCTGATTCTGATAGAGGACTTCAACCACCCGAACATCTGCTGGAAAAGTGGCACAGAGAACTGCAAGTGATCGAGGAAACTACTGGAATGCATTGAGGACAACTTCCTAGTACAGGTGATGGAGAGCCCAACCAGAGGAGGGGTGCTGCTGGACCTGTTGCTCACTAATGCAGGAGAACTTATCAGAGAGGTCAAGACTGGAGGTAGCCTGGGCTGCAGTGATCATGCCCTGGTAGAATTCTCAATCTTGAGGGGTACAGGACAGGTAAAAAGTAGAGTCAGGACCTGAAAACTCAGAAGGGCAAACTTTCAGCTGTTTAGGGCACTAGTGTGTGAGATCCCTTGGGAAACTGCCCTTGGAGGTAAAGGAGTAAACGAGAGCTGGGAGATATTTAAAGACATTTTTCTTAGGGTGCAAGAGCTCTCAATCCCAACATGCAAGAAGTTGGGCAGGGGAGGCTGGAGGCCAGCTTGGCTAAGTCAAGATCTCTTGGTCAAAATGAAATACAAAATCAAAATGCATAGGCAGTGGAGGCAGGGATACACATCCTGGGGAGATTATAGGGATATGGCCCTGTGGATACTAAAAGGCTAGAAGCAGAAATTTTCCAGCTACTGCAGCATCCTGTGAAAGTTCTTTTTCCCATGCAGGCTAGCTGAGAAACAGTTTGAGGTTTTTGTAAACTAAGACTTTATCTTGCACCTGTAGCTTGTTATGCAGTCTTGTTTATGGCACACTGGGAAAGTTGTTTTGAAATGGGTGTTGTAGCATTTAGCCAATCACTCTGGGAGGTGGATGGTCAAGCGACCAATTGCCTTGGCCATCCTTGTGAACCATGTTATATATATATACGGATTTGTAATTAATAAAAGGCTACTAAGGCTGCTGCTGCTGATGATGCTGGCATTGCGTTGGCATTTTCTCCTGGACCTGAATTCTGTGTTGTTCTTCTCTCCGTCCCTGGCACGACGGCGACATGGCCCGGGAGCGCAGGGAGGGGATCAGGAAAGCCAAGGCACAACTGGAGCTGAACCCTTAGGGGTTGGTATTGGGTCTGGCACTGTTTAACATCTTTGTTGGGGACATGGACAGTGGGATTGAGTGCACCCTCAGCAAGTTTGCTGATGACACCAAGCTGTGCGGTGTGGTTGATACTCTAGAGGGAAGAATGCCATCCAGAGGCACCTTGACAAGCTAGGAAGGTGAGCCCATGTGAACTTCATGAATTTCAACAAGGTCAAGTGCAAGGTCCTGCATCTGGGTCAGGGAAATCCCAAGCACAAGTACAGGCTGGGAAATGAGTGGATTGAGAGCAGCGCTGCAGAGAAGGTCTTAAGGATATTGGTGGATAAAAAACTGAATATGAACCTGGGCCATCAATGTGCGCTCACAGCCCGGAAAGCCAACCATATCTTGGGCTGCACCAAAAGAAGTGTGACCAGCAGGTCAAGGGAGGTGATTCTCCTCTCTACTCTGCTCTTGTGAGAACCCACCTGGAGTAGTGCATTCAGCTCTGGGGCCTCCAACATAAGAAAGACATGGACCTGCTCAAGTGGACTCAGAGGAGGACCACGAAGATGATCCGAGGGCTGGAACACCTCTCCTATGAAGAAAGGCTGAGAGAGTTGAGGCTGTTCAGGCTGGAGAAGAGAAGGCTCCAAGGTGATCTTATCGCAGCCTTCCAGTACTTAAAGGGGGCCTACAGGAAAGATGGGGAAGGACTCTTTATCAGGGAGCATAGTGATAAGACAAGGGGTTTTTATCCAACAATGAAGGAGTTAAATTCTGTGAAAGAATTGAATGAAGAGTTTAGTAGGCTGTTTGCACATATCTAAAGATAGATATGCACAGGAGGTCTGAGAAGAGGATGACCATCTTTGAAGCTATAACGAGTGACTCATTGAAAAACTCCCTATCAAGAGTTTGCCATCCTTGAAGGGGGAACATCCCAGAAAATGTATAAACTTTATTATCATGTTTTGGATTGTCAACATGTGCAGCGGTACCTGAGGGAAAGGTAATTCTGGCAGGGAGAGATCACGACCACTGACTCATGGACCACCTACCCTAAACGTACCCCAGACTCAAAAAAAAAGGGCAGAGGCAAAGGACTGACCATGGGAAGTAATTTATATGCTAGACGAGAGAAAATTAACCAATTGTTTAAGAGAATAACACTGAATATGTACAATTTCAGGGAAATGTTACGAATATGTATGATTACAATGTATAACTAAGATTCTATCCCGGGACTGTGTATGCATGTTAAGAGGAATTATCCTTAACGCATCTGGCACTGTGAATAAAGAATGCTTGCTTTCTAAAACTCCAAAATGAGTTTTAGGGAGTCTTTATTTTGCTGGCTTACGGTAACAGTGTAACAATTTTAAACTGAAAAAAGGTAGATTTAGATTAGACATTAGGAAGAAAGTATTTACTGTGAGCATGGTGAGACACTGGAATAGGTTGCCCAGAGAAGTTGTGGATGCCCCATCCCTGGAAGTGTTCAAGGCCAGGTTGGATGGGGCTTTGAGCAATCTGATATAGTAGAAGGTGTTTCTGCCAATGACAGGGGGGTTGAAACTAGATGATCTTTAAGGTCCCTTCTGGCGCAAACCATTCTATGACTCTGTATAAATTTTCCCCTGTCGTGGGTTAGGCCGCTCCAGCAACCAAACCCTCCACAGTCGGTCACTCACCCTCCCCCAGCCCCAGGGATGAGGGAGAGAATTAAAGGATAAACAGGAAACCCATGGGTTGAGATAAGAACAATTTAATACAGATGATTTAATACACAGTATAGATGCTCACCACCCCCTCTTATCCGAAGCCCGTCTCATCCCGAAGCTGCAATCCCAGACGAACGCGAGGCCCCAAAAGAGAGAGAGAGAGAGAGAGAGAGAGAGAGAGAGTACTCCGAGAGTGGGAGTACTGGAAGAGAGAGGAAAAAAAAGGCAATAGAGCGAAAGCACAGAAGCGCAAAGGAGCAAAAGCAGCGAAAGAGCAAAAGCGCAAAAGTCCTTCTTTCCGGCTGACCCTCACCTTTATACTGGGCATGACGCTGCATGATATGGAATACTAATTGGCCAGTTTGATACCTGAAAAGGAAACTGAACTTTCCAAGACTTGTTTTAAAGTTTTAGAAAGCAGGTATTCTTTATTGCAGCGCTGGGTGCACGGGGGATTTCTCCTCCTAGCGTGCACACCGGCTTCTGGACAGAAAATTAGTTATACACTATAATCATGCATAATTCATAACATATTTACATATTCTTAAACAATTGGTTAATTTTCTCTCGCTTTTCATGTAAATTACTTTGCATGCTCAGTTTTCCTCCTCCGCCCCTTTCTTTTGGGTCTGGGGTGTAATTAGGGTAGGTGGTCCGTGAGTCGGTGGTCGCGATCTCCCCCTGCCGGAATTACCTTTTCCCCCAAGTCACTGCATGTTCACAGTTTAGAAAAACATGATAACAAAGTTTATGCAGTTTCTGCAGTTTCTGGGATGTTCCCTCCAAGGGCAGACAGTTCTTGATAAAGAGTCTCTGTTTTAATCACTGCTGACAGCTTCAAGGCTGGACCTCTTGTTAGTTTCTTTAGGTATGTGTAAATTACCTACTGCCGACTGAACTCTTCATGAAACTGCTACACAAAACTTTAACCCCTTTATTGTTGGGTAACAATTCCCCCCTTTTCTTTATCCTTGCGAATTCTTTCGCAAAATTTCATATTGTTCATGTTTAAGAATTGTGAGTAGTACCCAAACTCTTCTAGTCAACTTGGTTAATTGGTACCAGAACATAAAGTTTACAATTGTTAGTATTGTTACTGCTACTAATACTACAAGCAAAGGATGTATTAATAAGTGCAGCACTCTAGTTGCTGATGGTGAATACCCTATAAAAATATTCCACCAATGATGTTCTCCGTCTTTCTTCACTCGTTCCAGGACGTGGTGTATTTCTTCAGCGTCGTGATGGACAGTTATCAGAGTTTTTTGTCCATCTTCTCGGACTTGCTTCAGCAGTCGTCTTAAGTCTTCATGTTGCACCAGTCTTTTCAGCAACGCTGAGTTCATTCCAATAGGGGTAGGCCGCAGGTCATGATACAATGTATAGTTAGATTTTAGTAATTGATAAGATGTGATGGGAGCTAAATAAGTAAAATCGCATCCTGTGATAGTTACAAAATTACAGATACAAAGGTTAGAGTGATCATTCATATTTCTAGTAATGTTATCTACCAAAATGGAATTACAGGAAGTTCTTAGGCAAACACAGCCATTACCTATATATACAAGTACAGTTTTAGGTTTTTCGTCAGGATGTATCTCAAAGTGACAAACATTCTGCTCAGTGTCAAGACAGATGTCTTGAGCTCTGATGGTATTGCTTTCACAAATGAATCCTTGTTGCCCTTGCACAATGCATGTGCTAACGTCAATTATTTGCCATTTATTCTCACTCTTTCGTGCCCACACTCTGTGTTCCAAGGGATACAGTGTAGTCCCATTGTGATTTAATCCTAATGCAATGATTGGATATATTGTGTATACCGAAGCATTGTGTATAGTTAACACAAAGGCTGTGACCATATCATTTTTGGGATCATAAGTAAAATTAACTAACTGCCACCAAGATTGGAATCTTTTTTCAAAATTATTTGCCTTATCCCATATCACTTTCCGAATCTCATTGGGTAAAGTGCCTTCTTCACCTTCCTTTATAATCATAGCTGTTGTGGATTGAATCCACGATTGAGCTTGGATGCAGCTGAGAGCTAAAGAGATATTGTTTTGGGCTGCACCAAATGCATCTATAATGGACTGATGGTCTTTTTCATTTATGTTCTCCCACTGAGGTAATGTACGTGATAAAAGCCACTGTTCACTTCCCAGAGCCAAAAGGGAAGATCGTAAAGGATGTTCCAACTCGTTTAGGTCACTAGTTATTGTAACTAATTTATTCATTAGGACCTCAGAGTCTATATTATTTAGAATTCCCATTCCTGTTCCCATGATACCGGTAACATCCCTCTTCATTCGTTTTTCGGAGAAGATATTTCGTCTATGTAACCACATTGTCCACCCCATGTAAGAGGTTTTCAGAAATGGTGAACAGGCTGGCTGGATACTGGAGATGTTACTTTGCATTGACAATTCAACTCGTCTAAGGGATCGTGATGGGTTAAACAATATCTGCTGTTGTCCTGTATTCTGAATTACGTAAGGTCCAATTTCAAAAAATAGAGTATTTGGCATAGGTGGCGTTGTGCTAGATGAACTTGTTATCATGTTAGGGCTGGGAGTGATTGTTGTCACTGGTTCAATAATGCCCATTTTGAATTTAAATGTGAGTGCCATGTCACCTTTCTGAGTATTCCAGAGGCAAATTATAAAGACAGGCTGGGTTAATGTAAAATTGCTCCAGCATTCTAGTTTTTCATTTTCGAGGGCACAAAGATTCTTTGTGAGCACAGAATTATTAGTTCCTTCTACAGTAATTTGAGTTGCTTTCTCATGGATGGTTCCATTGGTCATTCGGCAACCTATTTGGATCTCTTCTCCGATTGCTCCCATCAAGAGGGGAGCCTCACTGTCCTTATCCCAGCCCCACTCATGTTCTGAGTATATTTGCATTCCATGCATAACCACAGTAGCTAAATTTAAGTTCAAAGATGGTCCCATACTTCCTGTGGACTTAAGGTAGGCGTGAGACCATGGCCAACTTGGAGTGGAAGTGTTTACCATTTCAATCATACTTATCAGAATGGTGACAATTAACATCGGGTCAGTCTTATTGTTGTTGGTCCTGTGGCTTCTGCTGTCCATTGTTCCTCAGGTGCTTTCTTCACCCGGGAGTAATGAATCCAAGCAGGTCGTTCTCTGATCTTGATCGCCGTGTAGGTTGTTGTCGGGGAAGTTTCCTGGCTGCTACATGGGAAGCACCTGTGCCTCATCAAGACAGGTGCTGAGTCACGTTGATTGGCTGGAGATCACGTGACCCATGGAGGCTTAAAGGTGGGGCACTCCCAAGAGGGAGTGGGGCATTTCCCTCCTGGAGTTTGGAGTGGCAGGAGCCCCCTAGAGAGTGAGAGTTGGAGCTCTCTGTTGGACTAAGATAGCAGTGAGTTTAGAAGAGCCTTCTGATTGTGGAATACGTTGTGGTCGCAACAGCCGTTTGGTTGCGACCCATTGGAAGAAGACACAGGCAGTCCACGACAGGTTGTCAGCAATATCTGGAACGGTCCATTCCACTTCTCCTCAAGGGGGTGACCTGAAATAGTTTTAACATAAACCCAATCTCCAGGTTTGAATGTATGCACTGGAGAATCTAATCCCTGTGCCCTGGTGGACATTACTACTTTGTTTACTTCTTCCAATTGTTTTCCTAATGCTATCAGATATTGTTGTAAGCCCATTTCTCCAACTTGACTGAGATCTTGCCCTTGATACCTAGTTTGAAATGGTTTCCCATATAAGATTTCGAAGGGACTCAATTTTTCCTTAGTTCTTGGTTTAGTTCGAAGCCTTAATAAGGCAATTGGAAAGACCTGATCCCATCTCAAGTTGGTTTCTTGACAAATCTTGCTTAATTGTGTTTTTATTAAGTGATTCATTTTCTCCACCTGCCCGCTTGCTTGGGGTCGATAAGGTGTATGCAATTTCCAGTCGATTTCTAAAAATTTACTAACAGATTGCACTACTTGCGATACAAAATGCGGCCCCCTGTCTGAAGAAATTACTTCAGGGACTCCAAACCGAGGGATGATTTCCCTTAGCAAAACTTTAGTCACTTCTCGGGCTTTGTTAGTTCGACAGGGAAATGCTTCAGGCCACCCGGAATAGGTATCTGTTAATACTAACAGATATCTATACCCGCCTTTTCTAGGCAATTCCGAGAAGTCTATTTGCCAATTCTGACCTGGAACACATCCTTTGCCAATGTTTCCAAACTTTACCCGGTTGTCTGCCTTTGAGTTATTCTTTAAACAGGTTTCACATCTACTAACCACATTTTTTACAGTTTGAAATAAACTTCGTGCTATTATTTGCTTAGAGAGAGAATTGTATAAAGCTTCTGTTCCCCAATGAGTTTTGCCATGTTCAGTTTTTATCAACATCCATAGTATTCTAAAGGGAACTATTATTCGATTGTCCTCTACTGTTGCCCATCCTGATGGATTAACCTTAGCTTTTAAATCTTTGATAAGCTTTTTATCTTTTTCATCATATTCTACCTTTTCAGGTAGTGATAAGGATTTTTCTGGGATCAAACTTAATACCTCACCTTGTTCCGCTACTTGCCTCGCTTTACGATCAGCCAATTCGTTACCCACCTCCTTGTCAGTGTTACCTTTTTGATGTCCTTTACAATGCATGATGGCCACAGCTGTTGGAAGCTGAACTGCTTCTAAAAGTCGCAGTATCATATCAGCATGTTTAATACCTTTTCCTTGAGTAGTTAAAAGTCCTCGTTCTTTCCAGATCGCTCCATGAGCATGTACTACACCAAAGGCATACCTTGAATCTGTCCATATATTTACTCGCAGCCCTTCAGCGAGCTCCAGCGCTCTCACCAAGGCAATTATTTCTGCCCTCTGTGCAGACGTACCTTTTGGGAGAGATCTTGCTTCTATTACCTGATCAGTTGTTGTCACCGCATACCCGGCCATTCGGACTCCATTCTTCACAAAGCTGCTCCCGTCTGTGTACCAGGTATGATCGGCCTCTTCCAGTGGTTCTTCTTTCAGGTCCGGTCTACTTGCATAGACAGTTTCAATTGTCTCTATGCAGTCATGTACGATGGGGTCAGTTTCCTGTTTATCACTCAGGAAAGACGCAGGGTTAACGATTGTAGATGTAATGATTTCCACATCATCCTGCTCCATCAGGATTGCCTGATATTTTAAAAATCTTGACGGTGATAACTAATGTCCGCCTTTCTGTTCTAAGACAGAAATTACTGCGTGGGAAGTATAAACGATCATTTTCTGCCCCAGGGTAAACTTGCGAGCCTCTTGAATGATTACGACGACAGCCGCCACTGCCCGGAGGCATCCTGGCCATCCTTTGCTGACTTCGTCCAATTGTTTGGAAAAATATGCTACTGCTCGCTTGTAGGGTCCCAGCTTTTGGGCTAAAATTCCCAGGGCCACTCCTCGTTTTTCATATGCAAACAGCCAAAAAAGTTTTGTCACATCTGGTAAGCCCAAAGCAGGGGCTCTCATCAGTTCTAATTTTAATTCTTTGAAGGCTCTTTTGGCCTCATCTGTCCAAATTAATTGTTTCTGATTGTCTTTCAATAGTTCATATAAAGGTTTAACTAACAGTCCATAATTATGAATCCATAAACGACACCAACCTGTCATTCCCAGAAAAGTTCGAAGTTCCTTTACCGTAGTCGGTTCTGGAGTCTTGCAGATGGCCTCCTTCCTTTCATTTCCGAGCTGTCGTTGTCCTTTGGAAATCAGGTATCCCAAATAGATCACTTCCCTCTGCAGGATTTGGGCTTTCTGTAATGACACTCGATAACCACTTAATCCAAGGAAGTTCAATAAATTCACAGTCCATTCTTTACACTCTTCTCTCTTTTCTGTAGCTATCAAAATGTCATCCACATATTGTAAAAGAATGCCATTGCCTGGAGGCCTTTCCCAAAGTTCCAATTCCCTTGCTAATTGGTTCCCAAAAATTGTAGGGCTGTTTTTAAATCCTTGGGGTAACACTGTCCAAGCGAGTTGAGTTTTACGTCACGAATCGGGATTTTCCCATTCGAAAGCAAATAGATTACGGCTTTCAGGGGCCAAGGTGAGGCAAAAGGATGCATCCTTTAAATCCAGAACTGTGAACCATTCATATGTTTCTTTCAGACTGGTTAACAAAGTGTACGGGTTTGCTACTACTGGATACAGATCCTCCACGATTCTGTTTATTGCTCTTAAATCTTGTACTATTCTGTATTTCCCATCTGGTTTCTTTACTGGTAAAATTGGGGTATTATATTCTGACTCACATTCAATCAGTAACCCAAACTTTTGGAATTTTTCAATTGTTTCTTTTATGCCCCTTTGGTCTTCCAACCTTAAAGGATATTGTTTTATTCTAACTGCACCAGAACCAGGTTTTACTTCCACCTTTATCGGTACAGCGTTCTTTGCTTTACCTGGAATCTCAGAAGCCCATACCCCTGGATACACTTGATCTAAAATTTCTTCAATCTCTGCGGTACTCTTAGTTTGTTTTTCAATTTGGATCATAGCCAAACTTAAAACTTCAATTAATCGATCATCTTTTACTTTGAATTCTACCTTACCCTTTTCAAAAATTATTTGTGCTTCCAATTGCTCTAATAGGTCCCGTCCAAGTAAAGGTTTCGGAGATTCTGGTAAATAAAGGAATTGGTGAATCCCTACTTGTTTTCCAATCTGAAATTTAATTGGCTGTAGAAAAAAAGCCTTTTTCTGCTGGCCAGTGGCTCCTATTACAGTTACAAAATCATGATCTACAGCTATTAGTTCTTGATTCAATACAGAATATGAGGCACCCGTATCTATTAAAAATTCTACCTCCTCATTCTGGTTCCCTAGCTTTAATTTAACCAGTGGATCCGCCAGGGTAGATTCCCCAGGTCCCCGTCATTTAGCTTCAGCAACCACCTCAGGCTTTAATTTAGGGCATTCCTTTTTCCAATGCCCTTGTTTTCCACAGTAAGCACACTGATTTGATCGTAATGTTGTTTGGAAACTCCCTCGAGATCCCCGGCGAGGCCCTCCTCTGCCTCTGCCTCTGCCTCTACTTCCAGGGGATCCTTGGGGTCCTGCACTTTGTTGTTGTAATGCCGAGATTGTTGCTGTGGCTAATGCTCTACTTAATTTTCTCCTTTCATTGCTTTCTCTGTTCCTGTACACCCTCCATGCTTCTTCAATTAATTTTTCTAAATTCTGCACTTCAGGCTCTTTTAGTTTTTGGAGTTTTCTTCTAATATCGTCTGATGACTGGCCCAAAAATAACGATACCAGTTGTTGCTGCCCTATTTCAGATGAGGGGTCTAAAGTAGTATATTTACGCATTGCCAATCGTAATCTGTCTAAGAATTCCGTGGGGGTTTCGGTTTGCCCTTGTTTTACAGCATAAAGTGCTGACCAGTTTACAGCCTTTGGGATCGCGTTTTCTAGTCCAAATTTTATCCAATTTTGATATTGCCTTAATGTGCGCTGGTCTGTATTATCATTCGGATCCCAGTGTGGGTCAATCAGGGGAACATACTGATCGACTCCTCCTGCCATCGTTCCGGCTGTAATTTGAGCCTGCACTTGAGTTCGGGCTGTTTTTAGAATTAACTGTTTCTCAGTTTCAGTCATTACATCTAACAGTATGTCTATATCTTTCCAGTCTGGGTTTTGATTTTTAACTATGAATTCAAATCTTTTGGTAATTCTTAATGGATCATCTCTGTAATTTTTAACCTCTTCCCTCCAGGTGTCCAAATCTCCCATATAAAAAGGGACCTTAATTGTCATCGGTCCTGCCGGCCCCATAGCTTCTCTAAGTGGTGCCTGGAGAATTGGTCCTGTTTTACTACGTGTTCGGGCAGTAATCGGGGTTGATTCCCCCACTGCTGCAGGGGGTGATGTTGGTGGTGTTGATGCAGGGGGTGATGTTGGTGTTGATGCAGGGGGTGATGATGGTGGTGATCCCCCCACTGCTCCCCCTCCTGAGTTACTGTTCCCATTGTTCCCATCAGGAAACCCCATGGGTAATGCTGGAAGTGGTGATATATAATCTTCAATCCTTTCCTCACTTTCCCGATCTTTTGCTTTCAAACACCTTTCTCCAATACTACATGCTGAACAACATCGTTTCAGCTTTCCTTGTTCCTTCTTTTTATCTTTCTCTAGTGCCAAAACAAAGGGGTCTTTAGGGACTAAATTTATACCACATTCCTTTTGCCACTCAGGATGATCTCTTAAAGTGAAAAACATATCAGCATATAACACCTCAACCCATTTTTCATTTCTTCTGAGAAACAGCATCAATTGCAATAGAGTATTATAATTCAAAGTTCCATTATTTGGCCATTTTTCCCCTTCTTCCAATTTATATAACGGCCACCACTGGTTACAGTATTTAACTAAAGTTTTCTTATTTACATTTCCTCCTGGGGGACCCTCAATATCTTTCCAGTGTGCTAAGACGCATCCTAACGGACTCTTTTTTAAAATTTCCCCGCTCTGTTGGTTACCCATTATTTGTTGGATTATTATTATCCCAATCCTGTTGTTACCAAACAAACAACTGGAATTAAAATTAAAATAACATGTTCACTCTTATTTTCTATTGCTTCGTCTATCTCCGGCTGTTTCCCTTGCGGGAGAACAGAACCACGGATCAAGACTCCGCACTCGCTTTGTTTCAGTCACACACACACAGAACAAAAACAAATCTTACAATTGCAACAACAAAAAAATCCAACCATACAATTAATACAACTCTCAGAATCACACAAGCAAACACATAGAATTCAATACAGAATTAATATTTCAGCTTCCAGATGTTTTCCGGTGGGACTGGAACCCACAATTGTAGTCACTTAAGTGTGTTTTTTTTTTGTTGTTCTTAAGGCACCTTTGGTGGGACTGGAACCCACAATCGTAACCAAAGTATACCTTTAAGGCACTGGCTGCCCGGTATACGCTGTCCTGCGCAAGTCTCAGCTTACGGCTTACGGAAAGCTACCCCGAGTGGGACTGGAACCCACAACTGTAATTGCTCCCACAACTATAACCAAAGTATACCTTTGAGGCGCTAGCTGCCCGGTATACGCTATCTTGCGTACCGCTTACAGAGAGCTACCTTAATGGACCGGTCCCCAAACCAGAAGAATCAAAAGAATACCTTAATACCTTCTCTAAGACGGAAGATGATCCTTGTCTGTTCCCGCAGCGATCCGATTGAGGCGAGGAGTCCCTCCAGGGAAATCCCCGGGGGCGTCCAAGGGACTCCTGTTCTCAGCGGGTCCTGCAGCCGAACAGAGAGAGTCCCATCTGGGGTGCCAAATCTGATACCTGAAAAGGAAACTGAACTTTCCAAGACTTGTTTTAAAGTTTTAGAAAGCAGGTATTCTTTATTGCAGCGCTGGGTGCACGGGGGATTTCTCCTCCTAGCGTGCACACCGGCTTCTGGACAGAAAATTAGTTATACACTATAATCATGCATAATTCATAACATATTTACATATTCTTAAACAATTGGTTAATTTTCTCTCACTTTTCATGTAAATTGCTTCGCATGCTCAGTTTTCCTCCTCCGCCCCTTTCTTTTGGGTCTGGGGTGTAATTAGGGTAGGTGGTCCGTGAGTCGGTGGTCGCGATCTCCCCCTGCCGGAATTACCTTTTCCCCCAAGTCACTGCATGTTCACAGTTTAGAAAAACATGATAACAAAGTTTATGCAGTTTCTGCAGTTTCTGGGATGTTCCCTCCAAGGGCAGACAGTTCTTGATAAAGAGTCTCTGTTTTAATCACTGCTGACAGCTTCAAGGCTGGACCTCTTGTTAGTTTCTTTAGGTATGTGTAAATTACCTACTGCCGACTGAACCCTTCATGAAACTGCTACACAAAACTTTAACCCCTTTATTGTTGGGTAACAAGTTTGGCCCTCAATCTTAAGTTCCACCACAAATCACAAGGGGAATCGTGGCCCCCCTTGTCCTGGCTATGCTCCCCCCTTATCCCGCTGTGCCTCAGCACTCAGGCCAGAACACGGCACACTGAAAAGTCCTTGGAGTCTCACTTCCAACCACAAACATCAGCTTGCTATCAACATTCTTCTCAGAGCGAGCCTCTGAGTAAAACCAAAACACGGAGCTCTTCTAGCTGCTAAAAAGAAGAGCTGACTCTGTCCCAGCTAAAACCAGGACATCTTGTTTAAAGATTCTAAATTTTAATTCAACTTGTACGTTGCATTGTGTTTGTGTGGTGGAGTTTTGTTAGCAGGGGAGGGGCTATAGTGATAGCCCCTGTGAGACGGTGCTAGAAACTTCCCTGGCTTCGAGTTAGACCTGTCTCTGGCCAAGTGAGATCTGCCTCTGGCCAGGGCTGAGCCAATCAGCATCTCTGTGAATAACATATTTTAAGAAGGGACTAAGAAACTTACGCCAGTTCAGAGACAAGGATGTCGTGTGGGACAGTGTCAAATGCTTTGGATAGGTCCAGACAGATGATGTCAGTTGCTCTTCCCCTATCCACCAAAGCTGTAACCCCATCATAGAAGGCCACCAAATTTGTCAGGCATGATTTGCCCTTAGTGAAGCCATGTTGGCTGTCACCAATCACCTCCTTATTTTCCATGTGCCTTAGCATAGTCGCCAGGAGGATCTGCTCCATGATCTTGCCGGGCACAGAGGTAAGGGGGCTATGTTTCCCCTTTTCCTGTCAGTGGGAACTTCACCAGACTGTCATGACTTCTCAAATATGATGGATAGTGGCTTAGCAACTTCATCCACCAGTTCCCTCAGGACCTGCGGATGCACCTCATCAGGTCCCACAGACTTGTCCACCTTCAGGTTCTTTAGATGGTCTCGAAGCTGATCTTCTCCTACAGTGGGCGGTTCTTCATTCTCCCAGTCCCTGCCTTTGCCTTCTGTGACTTGGGCTGTGCAGCTGGAGCTCTTGCCAGTGAAGACTGAGGCAAAGAAGTCATTGAGTACCTCAGCCTTCTCCATATCCTGTGTAGCCAGGTCTCCCGTTTCCTTCCAGAGAGGGCCTATGTTTTCCCTAGATCTCTTTTTATCTCTGACATATCTATAGAAGTTTTCCTTGTTGCCCTTGATGTCCCTGGCCAGATTTAACTCTATCAGGGCTTTAGCTTTCCGAACTTGATCCCTGGTTGCTTGGACAATTTCTTTGTATTCTTCCCAGGCTACCTGTCCATGCTTCCATCCTCCAGAGGCCTCCTTTTTGTGTCTGAGTTGGTCCAGGAGCTCCTCGTTCATCCATGCAGGCCTCCTGGTGTTCCTACCTGACTTCCTCCTTGTTGGGATGCATTGCTCTTGAGCTTGGAGGAGGTGATCCTTGAATATTAGCCAGCTTTCTTGGGACCCTCCCCTCCAGGGCTTCATCCCATTGTACTCTACCAAGCAGATCCCTGAAGAGGCCAAAGTCTGCTCTCCTGAAAGCCAGGGTAGTGAGCTTGCTGAGCACCCTCCTTGCCTCCCTAAGAGTCTTGAACTACATCATTTCATGGTCACTGCAGCCAAGGCTGCACTTGAGCGTCATGTTCTCCCCCAGCCCCTCCTTGTTGGTGAGAACAAGGTCCATCTTAACACCTCTCCTTGTTGGTTCCTCTATCACTTGGAGAAGGAAGTAATCATCAGTGCATTCCAGGAACCTCCTGGATTGCCTATGCCCTGCTGTGTTGTCCCTCCAACAGATATCAGGGTGGTCGAAGTCCCCCCATGAGGACCAGGGCTCGTGAAAGGGAGGCTGCTCCTATCTGTCTATAGAGGGTCTCATCTATTTGGTCTTCCTGGTCAGGTGGCCTGTAGCAGACCCCCACTACTATGTCCCCTGTCCCTGCCCTCACTTTAATCCTGACACAGAAGCTCTCAGTTGGGACCTCATCCATCCCCAGGTGCAGCTCCATGCACTCCAGCTGGTCTTTGACATAGAGGGCAACCCCTCCTCCTCTTCTCCCCTGCCTATCCTTCCTAAAGAGCCTGTATCCTTCCATTCTGACAGTCCAGTCATAGGATTCATCCCATCACGTCTCCATGATGCTAATAAGATCATATTGGCTCGAAAATAAAGACTTTGGAATGTCACCAGTAGAGACGGTGACATGTGCTGAAGAGGGTCCCACCATATACTAAACTATCAGATAATGACAAGCAATGTGCCCTGTTCACTGATGGATCCTGTTGCCTTGTAGGAAAACATCAAAGGTGGAAAGCTGCTGTGTGGAGTCCTACACAACTAATCACAGAAGCTGCTGAAGGAGAAGGTGAATTGAGTCAATTTGCAGAGGTGAAAGCCATCCAACTGGCTTTAGACATTGCTGAACGAGAAAAGTGGTCAGTGCTCTACACCAACTCATGGATGGTAGCAAATGCCCTGTGGGAATGGTTATGTCAACGGAAGCAGAGCAACTAGTGAAAGCTGTCAAACTTTCTTTATATATTGCTGAGTGTCATGGTTTAGCCCAGCTGGCAGCTCCCTCCTTCCCCTAAGTGAGGTGGAGAGGAGAAAAATGTAACAAAGTGTCTGAGAGCTGAGTTGACAACAGGGAGGGATCACCCACCAACCATGGCCCCGGGAATATCATTCCATATCATGCAACGTCATGCCCAGTATAAAGACTAGGGTTGACCAGAAAGAAGGGCCTTTCCTCTTCCGGGGGCTCTCACTCTCGGACTCTTGGAGTGCTATCTCTCTCTCTTGCTCTCTTTTCAGGCTTCTTGCTCATCCGGGATTGCAGTGTTGGGACGTATCTGTTTTGGGATCATTAGTCCGGGACGGGACAGACCTTGGTCACCGATTGGTGAGCAATTACACTGTGCATCACTTGTTTGTATATATTATTATCATTATGCATATGTATACATTCATATATTAATAGTAGTAGTATTAAATTGTTCTTATCCCAACTCACGGGTGTTATTCCCTTTTCCCTTTTAATTCTCTTTCTCATCCCCTGGGGGTAGGGGAGGGTGAGCGAGCAGCTGTGTGGCGTTTAGTTGCTGGCCGGCCTAAACCACACCACCAAGGAACTATTACACATGATGGAGCCCTGCTTTACTGGAGATGGCTGAACACCTGCCTGCCAATGGGAAGTGGTGAATGAATTCCTTGTTTTGCTTTGCATGTGTGCATGGCTTTTGCTTTACTTATTACCCTTCTGATTCTCTCCCCCATCCCACCAGGGGAGAGTCAGCAAGCGGCTGTGTGGTGCTTAGTTGCCGGCTGGAGTTAAACCACGACAGTATAAAGTCATCAGCTTCCTTCTGACATCTGTGCACATATATTTGTTGCTATTTATACATATGGGTCCTGAATGTGAATGGCTCATATGAACTGTGGCATGACAACATTTATAGTGTACTCTTTATAAAGTGCAATTGCATTACAACCACATAAAATAGCTCCGCAGCAGTAAATCACTGGATAACTTTTCTTTACTTCAACATTATGTCTGACTTTTATACTGAATTTCCAACTGTTCTGTAACAGGACAGACTTCTGCCTCCAGCCATGAAGTCTCATTTGGCTGTTGTGACTGCGCATTCAGCTCTCCGGTGTTAGTAGCACATTACCAGAAACTGAAAAATAGCCTTTCCTTAGTGTTAAATTTTTTCTTGTACTTGACAGATATTTTACCAGAAGTAAAAAAAAAAAAAATCATATACGTATATTATTTGTGTCCTTTGGATGTCATTAGCATTGTGGACCCATCAGGATGAAGTCCAGTTTTTCTGGTGTCACAACCTAAAAGGTTACCCGGCCTTCAGGTGTGTAGAGATTGTGACCGTGGGTTCGTAGGATTCTGTAATACACAAGGACACAGGCTTTTATCCTCTAAATTTCTCTATTACAGATTACCAGAAATACCACAAAATTTACCACTAGAAAGTATACTACCACAAAAACTACCATTAGAAGTATACCTATGATTAATAAAATGAATAAATATGTAAGGCTATTACAAATTATTTTTCATTATTATAAATTGCTATTAATAGCAATCAATAGTATAGCAGCAATCAATGGTATAGCAACAATCAATTATATCAACAACCAGTAACAGCAACAATCAGGTAGGTACATACTATTATAGGTTACTAGACACTTATCATTAGTTAAGCAAAGCTATTAACAATATAACAGCAGATATACTTATGATAGATTACTTTCTGTAATTGCTCTTTCAGAGCAATTTTATTTTTCCAGACTGTTTTCCTGTTCTTCTAGTTAGAACAGCTAATGGCAGTTACCAATTCTTATTTTCTCAGGATGTTTTCCCCCTCTTCTAGACTATTTTTCATCTTTTCAGATGATAAGTTGCCGTTACAGTTCCTTGTTTTTTACGCTTATTGATGGTATCTCGAGATGTCTCCAGTTCCTAGGTACCCAGCTGTACTTCAAAGATGCCAGCTGCACTTTTCAAGGATACTTCATAGGCCTAGTTCCCAGACTAACAGTTCCCAGGCTGGCGGGCATTTCCTCTGTCAGTATTTTTTACAGTAGACATTTTCTTCTGTTCAGTAATTTTCACCTTCTAACCAGGCCACCTTTCTGGCTGCTCACATCATCTGGTTATTTGGGTACGGTGGAACAATAGGGGAAGCTCAATTTTTTTCCCTAGCAAATCCCACAGAATCACAACTAGTTTCTTAGCACAATCAAATATTAATGGTGGAATTTTCCTACCATAAATACAAGAGGTTTGAATATGCAATACAGTTCAAAGTATAGCTAGAATTTTCTTAGGATCCAACCTAAAATTTAGCCACTGTTTTTTTCTGAAAATTTCCCAGTCTTTTCAAAGAGAAGCGTGTGGAGGAGTTCCTCTCCGAGACTGGCCATAATATTCTCTCGGGTATGGACAATCCCTGTTTGGGCCCCAAAGCGCAAGGTTACCAACTAGATTACTTTTGTCCTTCAAGTTAACTTAATGGCCTTAAAAGGAAATGCAGATTGATTGCCTGCCAAGATGCACGCCTCCTGGATGCCTCTCCGATGACCAAACCGCAATGAGAAGACTAAAGGGATGAACTTATTACCTGTGATCTGCTAATGCTGCCCTATCACTATAACCCATGAGAGTGTGTTTATGCTAAGCCAGCCAATTGTAGAATGTAGTTGTGTCACGCCATATTCTGCTATATAACCTGTGTGTCGGTTGTAATAAACGAGCATGATTTCTAACCATATTGGTGTACGGTCGTGACTCGGGTCTTGTCCACAGTAGGGATCCTGCTACAGAAGCTGTAATTCTATTACACAGTGTTTAATCTGGAGTTAAAAACTCACTCTTTGCATTCTCTTTAGATATATCAGCACCAAAATAAAAACAAGATTTCAGAGTATTTTTCATCAGATGCACATCCACAATTCAAAATGTAAACAGATTAGGAAGTGAAAATACAGCACCCCAAGTGCCTGCTTCATTGTTATACCCACACCAGAGTAATAAATAGGTTTTATTCAAATGTGTATTTAAATCATCTTAGCACTCGACACATTACTCTCTATATGTCCAAAGCATCATTTTGTAAGTGTTGAAAAGTTTCTTTTCTCTCAGTCTCTTCAGACAAATGAAACCAGTTATGTCTCCAGTCATGTTTCCCCACTAATGAATGTCCATAATTCTTTCAAGTATTATTATAGATTCACCAATCTTCATTCTTTTCCTTAAGAGAACATGATCTATATTCAATGCCAGGGGAATTTGATTAATTGACAGTAATCACTGTAATACTATAGTTAGCTGTGCATCTCAGGCATGACAATTTTTCAATTTCTACCCGTGTTCAGGTTCAGAAATCATCCCATATTGGTTTAGGCAACATACTAACTGGCTATCTCTAATATAAATGGAGGTTTACAATACAACTCACATTTTTACTTCAGTATCCAACTGCCTGACTTCCTGCACAAGTACCAAATGGAAGCCAATTATGTGCTATTGCCCTCTAAATTTTCTTCATTATTTTAAATACACTTGTAGGAATTGTATTTTTTTTTCTCAAGTATTTCAGATGGTGTCGTGCTTTTAGGCTGATCCAGCAACTAAAACTCACACAGTCTCTCCTTCTCCAGTAAAGTGGAGAGGAGAAAAATATAATAAAGGGACTGAGGGTCGAGACAAGAACAGAGGGAGCACCCACCAACCATGGTCCCGGGCAAAACAGACTTGGCTTTCTTAAAAGCAAAACAATTTATTGACAGTTACTTAAAAGGACAAAGGGAAACAAAACCGGTTACGTGAGAGGATAAAAAGAAACAAAGCCTGTGGAGGAGTTGCTCTCTGAGACTGGCCATAATATTCTTTCGGGTATGGACAATCCCTGTTTGGGCCCCAGAGCACAAGGTTACCAACTAGATTACTTTTGTCCTTCAAGTTAACTCAATGGCCTTAAAAGGAAATGTAGATTGATAGCCTGCCAAGATGCACGCCTCCTGGATGCCTCTCCGATGACCGCAGTGAGGAGACTAAAGGGATGAGCTTATTACCTGTGGTCTGCTAGCGCTGCCCTATCACTATAATCCACGAGAGTGTGTTTACGCTAAGCAAGCCAATTGTAGAATGTAGTCGTGTCACGCCATATTCTGCTATATAACCTGTGTGTTGCTTTTAATAAACGAGCATGATTTCTAACCATATTGGTGTATGGTCATGACTCTGGGCCGTCCACAGAAGGGATCCTGCAACAAGTGGCGCCCGAACAGGGACCCCGAAAAAATCGCTTAATTGCGGAAAAAAGCGCTTAAATGCGGATAAACTCGCTTAAATGCGGAAGCCTCCATAGCATCGTGAATACAGTATTGGGAGCCTGTGGACGTGCAGCAGGGAAGGGCACGGGACGAAGAGAATCGCCGGAGCCTGGTAGTTTCGCAACGGCCGAGCGAACCTCTGCAAGGTAAGACCGCGATGGAAACGGATGCGGCAATCAAGTCGTTAACCAGTATACTCTCTAAGAGAGGAGAAATGGTTAACTCTAAGGAGATAGAAAGCCTCATTAAGTGGGCGAAAGCAAATGGACATTGTAAAACCTGTCCGCTACTCTTTAATGTTGACGAATGACGTGAAGTGGGGGAACATCTCTGGGAGACCACCTTAGTGGGAGGAAAAGCAGGAAAAACAGCAAAAGAAGTGGGACGGACGTGGCGTGTCGTAATTAACACCTTGCGGGAGATGAAAGCTGAGCGAAAAGTTGCTGCTGGGGCCATAGAAGCCCTGCAGCCAGATAACACCTCTGGCGAGCCGCACGAGCCGCCACCACCACCCTCCCGTATTGCGCAGTTCTTTGGGGTCGGACATTTACACCCAACAAAAGGCATGCGAGCTCCCACCTGTTCTACTATCACTGAGGTGTGGAAACAAGCCGAGGGGCTGGGAGAAACTGTGTCCGAACAAAAAACTGAGTCTAAAGAGCCTACGGGGCCCCCAGCTTGCTCAGGGACAACAGAGGAAGTGCCCGCCGCCCCTCCAGCGCCAACTGGGCACAAAGCGGAAGTGCCAGCCCAAGGGAACTCGGGGGGTGGTGACTGTACGGCTTCGTCATCCCTGTCGTCGGGCCAAGGAAGAGCCTCCTGCCACCCAAAACTTAACCCTGCTTTGCCCTCCTCTGGCGTGCCAGTTCTTTTGCAGCTGATGGTCCTCGGCGGGAGGGGTCGGCAGCAGTTACGGAGCGCGAGCGGCCGGAGCCGCGACAACGACAACAACAAAAACAACAGCAACAACAAGGGGGGCGGCCGGCACAGGGCGGCTGGGTCGTCGTCCCCACCCCGCCCCCCCGCCCGGCTGAGGCGAGGCTGGGCTGACCCCCCGCCGCCTCGCCGCTGTCCCCGCGCCGCCCCCCCCGCCCCTCCCCCCGCAGGCCGCGCCTGGAGAGCGGCCGCAACAGCACATCTTAACTTGGATCGTCTCGATCAGCATTGCGGGAAATAACTAATCCTCTTTGTTCCAGCAATTTCAACAGTTGATATCAGTGTTGCAAAAACGTAAACATGCATATTCCATTGTACATCTGCGAGCGCACACCGCGCTGCCAGGGCCTATAGCAGAAGGGAACAGGCGAACTGATCCTCTCACGAGTGCAGCTCTTGTACCAAACTCATTAATACAGGCAAAATCTTGCATGACTTCTACCATCAGAATGCTGACGCTATTAGGTGACAATTTGGTTTAACACGACAACAAGCCCGCTCAATCGTACAATTGTGTACTAGCTGTTAAAATATGATCATGCCACCAATGAATGGTGTTAATCCTCGTGGTTTACGCTCGCAGGAACTTTGGCATACACTTCTTATCAGACATATGTAATTTTGTCATCATAAGGTATTGAGCATGTTACTGGTATTCCTTACAATCCTACTGAGCAACCGATCATAGAACACGCACATGGTACTTTGGAGAATATGCTTTTAAAACAAGAAGGGGGAATGACAGGGAAATCTCCCAATGAAACAATAGCTAAAGTGTCATAGGTGTTAAATTTCTTAAATTGAGAGCTAAATATTTTGGGATGAATAAAATGTCACACATGTCAAAATCAGGCACAGGCAGGGTTACAGCAAGTGGCTTTCCAACAACTGACTGAATTGGCTAAGAGAGCATTAAGACGTGTCCCTGATTTTTGGGACAGGGGAGGTTTCCTTTGCTTCCATTCGGCAGGGAGCACAGGAACCTTATGAACATTTCCTTGATCGGCTGCAAACGGCAGTTCAGAGACAAACAGAAAATCCAGCTGCTGCAGATGTCTTGCTATTCCAGTTAGCAATTGAAGATGCTAATGCAGACTGCCGGTGTGATAAATGAGTGAGTCCCAAACAGAACCCCAATTAAAGTTTACAATTTATTAAGTGAATAAAAGCAAGCAAACAGTGCTAGGTGTGCCGGGAGTCTCTGCTCCACCAAGACGCACACCCGCTGTGGCAGTTTTTCTTGTATTTATGCAAACATACTCATAACCCCCCTCAGAAGGTCAGTCTCTCCCAGGAAATCATTTCCATGGTCCCCGCCTCAGAATCCACCCCAGACTCCTCCTTGGGTAGTTAGTATTTCAAAACTTCCAACATTTCACTGATGTCTATTCCTATATTCCCTCTATCAGTCCCCCTTTTTTATTGGATCAAATAAGTTCCTTTACTTGCATAAGTTTCCTGATTGATATAACGTTTTGTGCATTGAAGATATCCTCTTAAACATGTGCCAAACCCATATGTACAGCAGTGTTAGTAACAATATTAAAGCAGCTGTAGCTGTTTACAGTGTTAAAACAGGATGTTTTAAATGGCTGACAAAACCTGAAGCAGAAGGTGACCATCTAAAGAGTGCTTCCCAGCATCTATGCTCTCCATCCTTTTCTACTTTTTGCAATTTCCTTTTATCTCGTTTTGTATCATGATGAACTGTCACCAGAGTTCTCTGCTCTGTAGTGACAGAGCATTCTGTGTATCACTCTGGTGGTTCGCAGCATCATGAGGCATTTCGCAGGTTTACGTTTTTGCATTTCACAGAGATCTTAAACTAAGACAATCACTTATCTTGAACAGGTACATGTTGCAAGAGCCCTTCTGTGGACGGCCCAGAGTCATGACCATACACCAATATGGTTAGAAAAACATGCTCCGCTTATTACAAACAACACACAGGTTATATAGCGGAATGTGGCGTGACACGACTACATTCTACAATTGGCTTGCTTAGCGTAAACACACTCTCCTGGGCTATAGTGATAGGGCAGCGCTAGCAGACCACAGGTAATAAGCTCATCCCTTTAGTCTCCTCATTGCGGTCATCGGAGAGGCATCCAGGAGGCGTGCATCTTGGCAGGCTATCAGTCTACATTTCCTTTTAAGGCCATTGAGATAACTTGAAGGACAAAAGTAATCTAGTTGGTAACCTTGTGCTCTGGGGCCCAAACAGGGATTGTCCATACCCGAAAGAATATTATGGCCAGTCTCGGAGAGGAACTCCTCCACACTTCCCCCTTTCTGTTTTTGGACAATCCATAGTCCTGGCATTGCTTTAAGGAGGATCCGAGAGGCGCACTTCAGGACACACCCTGCTCAGAGAATCATAAACAGCAATGCAACTAATATCGTTATGCCTTGTATGATTAATCCTTTTATCCAACCTGGTATGTTCCAACTACCGAACCAGTTTGAGAACCGGTCATCTTGTGTCGTGATATGATGCATGTTACTTTGGAGGTTTGCAAGCTGCTTATGAATGCTTTGAGAGTGGTCAGATAGGTCCATACAGCACATGCCTTCAAAGTCAGTACAACCATGGCCTTGAGCTAACAATAAAAAATCAATAGCAGTGCAATTTTGCAATACAGCATGCTGGATATCATCTATATCAAGCAATAGAGAAGTGAGAATATTAGAGGTAAGATTAAATTGTTTCAATGCCCAACAAGCAAGCTTAGCCAACTGACTATTAGCATTGCTGTCAGAGGCTCCTAGAAGGAAGACAGATAGTGCTGCTTTTTCAGCTGGATTCGGCAGCTGCACGTTGTCATTATAAGTGCCGTCAAATTCTTTTAGGCTCCTCTTACCCCGACTTGTTCGGGTTGTTCGTTCAGCTAGAAAATCATGAATGCTAGGGGCAAAGAGAGTTAGGCAACCCAAAAAGCAAGGACCACCGATTGCTCCTTGTGGTATTCCGGGCCAGGCACGATCTCCACAGACCAGAAAAATTCAGGGGGGCAGGAGCGTATCGTGTGTAAATACTTTCCCAATGAGTGCTCCAGTTTTTACATCTCCCCACATCGATGTGCCGGACACATTGAAACGCGGTTTGTCTTGGAAGAAAAAGCTGTGTCCTAATTTAGCCTGATAGGCTTGCTTCAGCGTTTGGAACCAAACCACTCCAGAGCCAGTTACAAGTTGCATGGGAGGGCGAATGATTTTACATATGGCGTCGTGACTCATTAACTGGTTCCATAAACCAGAGACATTTTTCCATGTTCCTGGTAACAGGCTACCTAAGAGATCAAGTTCTTGCAGTCCTGCGGGGATGGTCACATTGAGTGATCTAATCAAGGCGGCTTGGACTTCCGATCCCACATCGAAAGGCCAATCCCACCCACTGCAGATCCGTCTCATGCCACTGGGTTGTTGGTATGAGAGGGCAGAGGTATTGACGAATCTTTGAAACTCTGTAATGTTAGTGCTATTATTTGGCCAAAAGTATTGGCACACCAATAAGGCACGTGCGAAATGGGTCAGAGGCACTTTGCATAGATAAACAGAATTGTGAGACGTTGGTTTTGTTAGCCCAAGTGACCCAACTTATTCAGTGTAGTTAACACCTGTGCCACTTCAACTCCTGGTGCAAATATTGAAGCTGCAATGATTTTAGCTGGTTTCCCAAATTCTACTCTGGAATTGCACTAGCTATCATAAGCATGCGTGCTTTGCCTATTCCGGGTGTGTCTATGACTTAGGATCATGGTGGTATGAGGTAAATACATTCCTAAAAGTCCCTATAGTACATAGATCTCCCCTTATATACGAAGGAATACCTTACTAAGCTCTACTATAGCTCTGCAGAAGCAGTTACTGGCATATTGTTTTGGTACAGCCTTGCAGAAGCAGTTACTAGCATATTGTTTCCCTTTCTGGGAGCCTTACTATTTCGACTATGCTCAAGATTCCGCTGAGCAGGAGGGTAACAATCAGCAGGGTCATCGCGGAGAAGGGAGGCAGGCACGGCACCTTCAGGGCGCCCCCTGTTTATCCACACAGTGTGCTCTGCAGCCTCCTTCTGCTCCGCTCTGAGCCATCCCTTTTACACCCTCAACAGAGTCTATGACAAAGGTACTGACACGGCGTTGCCGCACGCGTGGCCAGTGCGTGCAACAAGGCTGCCCAGTATGTGCTCTGCTGGCTAACAGCGGTTTTTTGCGAATCGCAACATGCTGTTCAATAACAATCCTCCTAGCTTCCCTTTTCAAAGTTACGCGCTCGCAACTAAGTCTAGTTTGTAATTCTTTGTCATTAATTTGGTACCAGTCAATTCTTTTCTTTCTAGTAGCTATGGGTGGAATCCATACACCTTCCGATCGGAAAAAACACACAAAGCATATATACAAGCAACTTTCACACACATAATATACCTAACAATGAGAAACATAGGAACAGTTGATAAATTAACATGAAATCTTCTATTACGAGTCTGTCCATTTGAACCATTCTCCTCATTCGGTGTTTCTGCGATCTCTGCTTGCTCTGCTAATTCTTGGATCTCCCTTTCTCTATTTGTAGTTTCAAAAGTCCTGGCTGGCTTTACGTTTCTTGCTGGTAACCAGTATGGACCTGTGGGAAAGAGAACACGAGCATACCCTCTTCCCCATGCAAGCAGAGACATAGGACCATCCCATGAGTTGAGTCCAGTTTCTTATAACATGCTGTTGATTTTTCTGCAAAAATGGCACTGGGTTTAAAATTGTGATCCACAGCCGTAGTATGTTGCCTAGAAGCAGACAAATTAAGAAAATCTAAAACATATGTGGCTTTGTCCAAGGATTCTTGCAGGGAAATATACGGAAGACTCCCCCTTTTTTGTTTATCAAGCATTTGTTTTAACATTAAATTAGTTCATTCAATAACAGCTTGTCCCGTAGGCAAATGAGGGATACCGGTAGTGTGAGTCACTCCCTGATCCTGTAAAAAGGCACCATACTGGATCACTGTCTGTCCCGATTTTCTTTGGTACTCCCATGGTTTTCTCCAGTGTGAGCAGTAGCAACAACAAAGGCAGAAAATATATCAACAGGTATATGTACATATTTAGATCGAAGAAACGATTGAATATAAGTAATATCAGTTTGCCATAATTTGTTGACACATAAACCTTTTGGATTTATTTCTGCTGGAGTATTTGAAGGCACAATACGTTGACGGTCAGGGCAGGCGTGTACAATCTGCTGAGCTTGATCTGCTGTCTGACCTGATGGGAAGTATCATCAACCACCAATTGACAAACTGTAGGACTAATCATCATTCCTTGAGGCAGTACAATCCAATGATATTGTTGCGTGGGTCATTCATTGTTAAGCACTGGAACTGAAAAGGCAAATCTAGGACAATCGTTAGGGTGTAAATAAATAAAAAAGTAAGAAAGTAAAAAAAAACAGTCTTTTAAATCAATCACCATCAAATGCTAACATTCTGGAATCATAGTAGGATTTGATACACCCGGTTGTAATGCACCCATTGGTGAAATGATTGCATTAATAGCTCTTAAAACCTTTAACGTAAATCTCCATTTTCCTGATTTCTTTGGGTTAGCAAATATTGGAGTAATCCATAGGGTAGTGGAGGGAATTATATGTCCTAATTTGAACTGTTCATTGCCTAATTTTTGAGCCCACATTCTGACACCCTTTATTAAATTTGCAATTGTTTTTGCCCGATTTCTGATAGGATCAAGAGCTCGCCTGTGCCAAAAGTATTCATTTGATTCATGTCAATATGGGACAATGGATGTGCAAATAGGTGGCGAGGAGTAGGGTGTGCTATTCAAGATAAGTGATTGTCTTAGCTTAAGATCTCTGTGAAATGCAAAAAACGTAAACCTGCGAAATGCCTCATGATGCTGCGAACCACCAGAGTGATACACAGAATGCTCTGTCACTACAGAGCAGAGAACTCTGGTGACAGTTCATCATGATGCAAAATGAAATAAAACAAAATTGTAAAAAGGTAGAAAAGGATGGAGAGCATAGATGCTGGGAAGCACTCTTTAGGTGGTCACCTTCTGCTTCAGGATTTTTCAGCCATTTAAAACATCCTGCTTTAACACTGTAAACAGCTACAGCTGCTTTAATATTGTTACTAACACTGCTGTACATATGGGTTTGGCACATGTTTAAGAGGATATCTTCAATGCACAAAATGTTATATCAATCAGGAAACTTATGCAAGTAAAGGAATTTACTTGATCCAATAAAAAGGGGGGACTGATGGAGGGAATATAGGAATAGACATCTGTGAAATGTTAGAAGTTTTGAAATACTTAACTACCCAAGGAGGAGTCTGGGGTGGATTCTGAGGCGGGGACCATGGAAATGATTTCCTGGGAGAGACTGACCTTCTGAGGGGGGTTATGAGTATGTTTGCATAAATACAAGAAAAACTGCCACAGCGGGTGTGCGTCTTGGTGGAGCAGAGACTCCCGGCACACCTAGCACTGTTTGCTTGCTTTTATTCGCCTAATAAATTGTAAACTTTAATTGGGGTTCTGTTTGGGACTCACTCATTTATCACACCGGCAGTCTGCATTAGCATCTTCAATTACTAACTGGAATAGCAAGACATCTGCAGCAGCTGGATTTTCTGTTTGTCTCTGAACTGCTGTTTGCAGCCGATCAAGGAAATGTTCATAAGGTTCCTGTGCTCCCTGCCGAATGGAAGCAGAGGAAGCCTCCCCTGTCCCAAAAATCAGGGACACGTCTTAATGCTCTCTTAGCCAATTCAGTCAGTTGTTGGAAAGCCACTTGCTGTAACCCTGCCTGTGCCTGATTTTGACATGTGTGACATTTTATTCATCCCAAAATGTTTAGCTCTCGATTTAAGAAATTTAACACCTATAACACTTTAGCTATTGTTTCATTGGGAGATTTCCCTGTCATTCCCCCTTTTTGTTTTAAAAGCATATTCTCCAAAGTACCATGTGCGTGTTCTATGATCGGTTGCTCAGTAGGATTGTAAGGAATACCAGTAACATGCTCAATACCTTATGATGACAAAAATACATATGTCTGATAAGAAGTGTATGCCAAAGTTCCTGCGAGCGTAAACCACGAGGATTAACACCATTCATTGGTGGCATGATCATATTTTAACAGCTAGTACACAATTGTACGATTGAGCGGGCTTGTTGTCGTGTTAAACCAAATTGTCACCTAATAGCGTCAGCATTCTGATGGTAGAAGTCATGCAAGATTTTGCCTGTATTAATGAGTTCGGTACCAGAGCTGCACTCTTGAGAGGCTCAGCTCGCCTGTTCCCTTCTGCTATAGGCCTTGGAAGCGTGGTGTGCGCTCGCAGATGTACCATGGAATATGCATGTTTACGGTTTTGCAACACTGATATTAACTGTTCAAATTGCTGGAACAAAGGAGGATTAGTTATTTCCCGCGATGTCGATCGAGACGATCCAAGTTAAGATGTGCTGTCTCCTGGTAAAACCCGGGCCACGGACAGCGGCGAGGCGGCCGCTCTCCAGGCGCGGCTTGCGGGGGGGGGGGGGGGGGGGGTGGCGCGGGGGCAGCGGCGGCAGCGGGGGGCCAGCCCTGCAGCCGCCCTGTGCCGGCCGCCCCGCTTGTTGTTGCTGTTGCTGTTGTTGTTGTCGTTGTCGCGGCTCCGGCCGCTCGCGCTCCGTAACTGCTGCCGACCCCTCCCGCCGAGGACCATCAGCTGCAAAAGAACTGGCACGCCAGAGGAGGGCAAAGCAGGGTTAAGTTTTGGGTGGCAGGAGGCTCTTCCTTGGCCCGACGACAGGGATGACGAAGCCGTACAGTCACCACCCCCCGAGTTCCCTTGGGCTGGCACTTCCGCTTTGTGCCCAGTTGGCGCTGGAGGGGCGGCGGGCACTTCCTCTGTTGTCCCTGAGCAAGCTGGGGGCCCCGTAGGCTCTTTAGACTCAGTTTTTTGTTCGGACACAGTTTCTCCCAGCCCCTCGGCTTGTTTCCACACCTCAGTGATAGTAGAACAGGTGGGAGCTCGCATGCCTTTTGTTGGGTGTAAATGTCCGACCCCAAAGAACTGCGCAATACGGGAGGGTGGCGGCGGCGGCTCGTGCGGCTCGCCAGAGGTGTTATCCGGCTCAGGGCTTCTATGGCTGCAGCAGCAACTTTTCGCTCAGCTTTCATCTCCCGCAAGGTGTTAATTACGACACGCCACGTCCGTCCCACTTCTTTTGCTGTTTTTCCCTCTTTTCCTCCCGCTAAGGTGGTCTCCCAGAGATGTTCCCCCACTTCACGCCATTCATCAACATTAAAGAGTAGCGGACAGGTTTTACAATGTCCATTTGCTTTCGCCCACTTAATGAGGCTTTCTATCTCCTTAGGGTTAACCGTTTCTGGTCTCTTAGAGAGTATAATGGTTAACGACTTGATTGCCGCATCCGTATCCGTTTCCATCGCGGTCTTACCTTGCAGGGGTTCGCTCAGCCGCTGCGAAGCTTCCAGGCTCCGGCGATTCTCTTCGTCCCGTGCCCTTCCCTGCTGCACGTCCACAGGCTCCCAATACCGTATTCACAATGCTATGGAGGCTTCCGCATTTAAGCGAGTTTATCCGCATTTAAGCACTTTTTCCGCATTTAAGCAACTTTTTCCGCATTTAAGCGATTTCAGGGTCCCTGTTCGGGCGCCACTTGTTGCAAGAGCCCTTCTGTGGACGGCCCAGAGTCATGACCATACACCAATATAGTTAGAAAATCATGCTCCGTTTATTACAAACAACACGCAGGTTATATAGCGGAATGTGGCGTGACACGACTACATTCTACAATTGGCTTGCTTAGCGCAAACACACTCTCCTGGGCTATAGTGATAGGGCAGCGCTAGCAGACCACAGGTAATAAGCTCATCCCTTTAGTCTCCTCACTGCGGTCATCGGAGAGGCATCCAGGAGGCGTGCATCTTGGCAGGCTATCAGTCTACATTTCCTTTTAAGGCCATTGAGATAACTTGAAGGACAAAAGTAATCTAGTTGGTAACCTTGTGCTCTGGGGCCCAAACAGGGATTGTCCATACCCGAGAGAATATTATGGCCAGTCTTGGAAAGGAATTCCTCCACAGGTACACCCTACTCCTCGCCACCTATTTGCACATCCATTGTCCCATATTGACATGAATCAAATGAATATTTTTTACATGGGCGAGCTCTTGATCCTATCAGAAATCGGGCAAAAACAATTGCAGATTTAATAAAGGCGTGTCAGAATGTGGGCTCAAAAATTAGTCGATGAACAGCTCAAATTAGGACATATAATTTCCCTCCACTAGCCTATAGAATACTCCAATATTTGTTATCCCAAAGAAATCAGGAAAATGGAGATTTATGTTAAAAGATTTAAGAGCTATTAATGCAATCATTTCACCAATGGGTGCATTACAACCAGGTGTATCAAATCCTATGATTCCAGAATGTTAGCATTTGATGGTGATTGATTTAAAAGACTGGGGTTTTTTACTTTTTTACTTTTTTATTTATTTACACCCTAACAATTGTCCTAGATTTGCCTTTTCAGTTCCAGTGCTTAACAATGAACAACCCACGCAACAATATCATTGGATTGTACTGCTTCAAGGAATGATGAATAGTCCTACAATTTGTCAATTGGTGATAGATGATGCTCTCTGTCAGGTCAGACAGCAGATCAAGCTCAGCAGATTGTACACGTCTGCCCTGACTGTCAACGTATTATGCCTTCAAATGTTCCAGCAGGAGTAAATCCAAAAGGTTTATGTGTCAACAAATTATGGCAAACTGATATTACTTATATTCCATCGTTTAATCGATCTAAATATGTACATATAACTGTTAATATATTTTCTGCCTTTGTTGTTGCTACTGCTCACACTGGAGAAAACCATGGGAGTACCGAAGAAAATCGGGACAGACAATGGTCCGGTATAGTACCTTTTTACAGGATCAGGGAGTGACTCACACTACCAGTATCCCTCATTCGCCTATGGGACAAGCTGTTATTGAAGGAATTCATTTAACGTTAAAACAAATGCTTGATAAACAAAAAAGGGGCAGTCTTCTGTATACTTCCCCACAAGAATCCTTAGACAAAGCTACATATGTTTTAGATTTTCTTAATTTGTCTGCTTCTAGGCAACATACTACGGCTGTGGATCATCATTTTAAACCCAGTGCCATTTTTGTAGAAAAATCAACGGTATATTATAAGAAACTGGACTCAACTCATGGGATGGCCCTGTGCCTCTGCTTACATGGGGAAGAGGGTATGCTTGTGTTCTCTTTCCCACAGGTCCATACTGGTTGCCAGCAAGAAACGTAAAGCCAACCAGGACTTTTGAAACTACAGATAGAGAAGGGGAGATCCAAGAATTAGCAGAGCAAGCAGAGATCACAGAAACACCAAACGAGGAGAATGGCTCAAATGGACAGACTCGTAATAGAAGATTTCATGTTAATATATCAACTGTTCTTATGTTTCTCATTGTTAGGTATATTATGTGTGTGAAAGTTGCTTGTATATATGCTTTGTGTGTTTTTTCTGATCGGAAGGTGCATAGATTCCACCCATAACTACTGGAAGGAGAAGAATTGACTGGTATCAAATTAATGACAAAGAATTATTAACTGGACTTAGTTGTGAGCACGTAACTTTGAAAAAGGAAGTTAGGAGGATTGTTATTGAACAACATGTTGCGATTCGCAAAAACCGCTGTTAGCCAGCAGAGCACATACTGGGCAGCCTTATTGCACGCACCGGCCACACGTGCAGCAACGTCGTGTCAGTACCTTTGTCATAGACTCTGTTGAGGGTGTAAAAGGGATGGCTCAGAGCGGAGCAGAAGGAGGCTGCAGAGCACACTTTGTGGATAAACAGGGGACGCCCTGAAGGTGCTGTGCCTGCCTCCCTTCTCTACGATGACCCTGCTGATTGTTACCCTCCTGCTCAGCGGAATCTTGGGCATAGTCGAAATAGTAAGGCTCCCAGAAAGGGAAACAATATGCTAGTAACTGCTTCTGCAGGGCTATAGTAGAGCTTAGTAGGGTATTCCTTCGTATATAAGGGGAGATCTATGTACTATAGGGACTTTTAGGAATGTATTTATCTCATACCACCATGATCCTAAGTCATAGACACACCCGGAATAGGCGAAGCACACATGCTTATGATAGCTAGTGCGATTCCAGAGCAGAATTTTGGGATCCAGCTAAAATCATTGCAGCTTCAATATTTGCACCAGGAGTTGAAGTGGCACAGGCGTTAACTACACTGAATAAGTTGGGTCACTTGAGCTAACAAAACAAACATCTCACAATTCTGTTTATCTATGCAAAGTGCCTCTGACCCATTTCACACGTGCCTTATTGTGTGCCAATACTTTGGCCAAATAATAGCACTAACATAACAGAGTTCAAAGATTCGTCAATGCCTCTGCTCTTTCATACCAACAACCCAGTGGCATGAGACGGATCTGCAGTGGGTGGGATTGGCCTTTCGATGTGGGATCGGAAGTCCAAGCTGCCTTGATTAGATCACTCAATGTGACCATCCCCGCAGGACTGCAAGAACTTGATCTTTTAGGTAGCCTGTTACCAGGGACATGGAAAAATGTTTCTGGCTTATGGAACCAGTCGATGAGTCACGACGCGAAATGTAAAATCATTCGCCCTCCCATGCAACTTGTAACTGGCTCTGGAGTGGTTTGTTTCCAAACATTGAAGCAAGCCTATCAGGCTAAATTAGGACGCAGTTTTTTCTTCCAAGATAAACCACGTTTCAATGTGTCCGGTACATCGACATGGGGAGATGTAAAAACTGGAGCGCTCATTGGGAAAGTATTTACACACAATACGCTCCTGCCCCCCGCAATTTTTCTGGTCTGTGGAGATCGTGCCTGGCCTGGAATTCCACAAGGAGCTATCGGTGGTTCTTGCTATTTGGGTTGCCTAACTTTCTTTGACCCTAGCATTCATGATTTTCTAGCTGAACGAACAACCCGAACAAGCCAGGGTAAGAGGAGCCTGAAAGAGTTTGATAGCACTTGTAATGACAACGTGCGGCTGCTGAATCCAGCTGAAATAGCAGCACTATCTGTCTTCCTTCTAGGAGCCTCTGACGGCAATGCTAATAATCAGTTAGCTAGGCTTGCTTGTTGGGCATTGAAACAATTTAATCTTACCTCTAATATTCTCACTTCTCTATTGCTTGATGTAGATGATATCCAGCATGCTGTATTGCAAAATCGCGCTGCTATTGATTTTTTATTGTTAGCTCAAGGCCATGGTTGTACTGACTTTGAAGGCATGTGTTGTATGAATCTATCTGACCACTCTCAAAGCATTCATAAGCAACTTGCAAACCTCCAAAGTAACATACATCATATCATGACACAAGATGACCCATTCTCAAACTGGTTCAGTAGTTGGAACATACCAGGTTGGATAAAAGGATTAATCATACAAGGCATAACGATATTAGTTGCATTGCTGTTTATGATTCTCTGAGCAGGGTGTGTCCTGAAGTGCGCCTCTCGGGTCCTCCTTAAAGCAATGCCAGGACTATGGATTGTCCAAAAACAGAAAGGGGGAAGTGTGGAGGAGTTCCTCTCCGAGACTGGCCATAATATTCTTTCGGGTATGGACAATCCCTGTTTGGGCCCCAGAGCACAAGGTTACCAACTAGATTACTTTTGTCCTTCAAGTTATCTCAATGGCCTTAAAAGGAAATGTAGATTGATTGCCTGCCAAGATGCACGCCTCCTGGATGCCTCTCCGATGACCGCAGTGAGGAGACTAAAGGGATGAGCTTATTACCTGTGGTCTGCTAGCGCTGCCCTATCACTATAACCCACGAGAGTGTGTTTACGCTAAGCAAGCCAATTGTAGAATGTAGTCATGTCACGCCATATTCTGCTATATAAGCTGTGTGTTGTTTGTAATAAACGAGCATGATTTCTAACCATATTGGTGTATGGTCATGACTCTGGGCCGTCCACAGAAGGGATCCTGCAACAAAAGCCAGATCTTAAAACCGACACCTTCCTTCCCCCCCATCCTTTCCTTTTCCTCCCGGCTCTACCTCCTCCCCCCAGCGGCGCAGGGGGCAGGGACTGGGGAAGTGCAGGTCAGTTCATTCCGTGCTGTTACTGCTGCTTCTTTCTTAAAGGAAGAGGAGTCCTTACACCCTTTTCCCCTGCTCCAGTGGATCCCCTACTCACGAGGAAAAATCCACAAACTTCTCCAGTGTGAGTCCAGCCCACAGGAAACAATCCTTCCCCATGGATTGCCCCAGTGTGGGCTTTACCACAGTCTCGTATTCTTAGGGAGTTGTAACCACTCGCTCCAGCGTGGGTCGTCACGCAGACTCCAGATGCCTCTTTGCCTTGTCGTGCGTCCCAACACGACTGTCCTCAGGCTCAGGCATCTCCTCTCCACGGGCTGCGAGTGGGTCTCTACTCCACTGAGGCCGTCCTGGTTGCAGGGGGGCCGCCTGCCATCTCACCACCAGCCGCAGGGGAAACTCAGCTCCGGCACACCTCCTCCCACTCCATCCTCACTGACCTGGTGTCGATGCGGCTGGTTCTCTCAGATCTCAGTCCTCTCCAGGTGAACTCAGCCCAGTGGGCACCCCAGGAGTGGGGTGTTCCCCGAGTTCCCCAGCCGGCTCCGCCACCGCTATCCTCAGTGGGCAGTGCCAGCCCGACACAGGCAGCCGCCCGGCCGGGAGCCAGGGAGCAGGGGCAGTGCCCTCCTCCCTTCTCTCCTCGCTCCTGGGCAAAGCACCTTTTCCGGTTCCTTTGTCCCGACTTAAATAGGGCAATTTGCAGAGGCGCTGATTGGCTCAACCCCGAGGGGGATGGCAGTCCGATCTGGTGGCCAGAACCAAGTCTAACTTGAGAAAAGATGGTGGGGAGGTAGGGGAAGGGCTCTTTACATTAGTGTTGGGTGATAGAACAAGAGGAAATGGGTATAAGCTTAGTCAGGGGAGATTCAGGTTGGATGTTAGGAAGTATTTCTTCTCTGAAAGGGTTGTCAGCCACTGGAATAGGCTGCCCAGGGAGGTGGTTGAGTCCCCATCCCTGGATGTGTTTAAGAATAGGCTGGATGATCTACCTAGCGATATGGTTTAATGGGGATTAGGGACGGTTGGACTGGATGATCTCTAAGGTCTTTTCCAACCAAGAAATCTATGAATCTATGAATCTATGAAATCTAACCTGGTTCCAAAACCAGGGAGGTCACAGGGAGCAAAGCCCCTCTCCTGCCACCAGAAACACCCCCCCCCCCCACCATCAAACCATGACAGATGGTCTTACATAAGACTTATGGAGGATCATTTATTCTTAGTATAGCATGCATAAATTCTCACATGAAGATATAAAGATATCTCCATTGTTACTATATTTCCATTTAGAAGAAGACATTGATTAGTCATCTTAAGATCCTTTTCTGCACTCAGTTTAAAATAATAAAGACTGGAATCCATCTCCTGATGGACTTCTGTTATCATTTTATAAAATTATACATAGCTGCAAAAAACATTTAACTGCCCATCGCAAAATGCAATTGACCAGGTCACAATTTTTATCCTCATGCCACTTATCACTGAATCATGACAGACATTTCCTTTTATTTTCCATTAAGAGATTTGTTTGTAATGTGCAAAAAATATGTGATGCTCCTATTAATGCAGATTATAAAGCATATACACAGTACAGGATTCACTACTGAAACTTCCAAATTCTTGCAATGAATTTGGGTTTGAATTATATATTGTTGAAAAGACAATTGTAAGAATTCCTATTACACTAAGGACAGCAATTATTTTGTGTTGATATTTACTGGGAAAATATCATACTGACTCATGATTTTACATATGCTAATGCTATGTGTATGGAAATTCTATGGAAAAAGATATTTGCATAGTTTCCTAGCTGTGAATTGTCGGTTTGCATTCACATACAAATTACTTTTTATACTGATTTTTTTCAATTTGTGTCCTTTTGTTGCAATGTTTGCTAATCAGGAAAGTGTTTCCCTTTAAGACAACCAGGTGAAAATACAAATATAAATATGAGAGAACTAAAACACATTGCCCATTTAAATCTTTTGCTGATGGCAAACTCTCTTAGTTGTCTCTTTTATTTGTGGTGTTGAATGATACCTAAAACTGTAACGATAGTGTATCCAGATAGTATCTGCTGGAATCACAGCAAGACTATCCAATTATGCTTTACTCAGCTACAGAATTATTTGAGCAAAACAATATAGAAATATTTTGACTTCCAGTTTTGCTGTAGTGATCACTTTATTTTTATAGTTACATATAATGCATTCTGTGCTATAAGTACTTGATCCCATCTGGAACACTTTGCATTGAAATACAAATTATTTTTTAAAAAGCTCAAATCTCCTATACCTACTACATACCGATGTTTTGATTAGACATTGCTCAGGTATTTTAACTTAGGAAATGATATAATGTGAGATGATAATTTTTCATCTTCCATACTAACCTTTGGTATGAGGTTATGAAAAGTGTTGTGGCATGCTTGAATTTTGGACTAGTCTTCTATTATAAAATTATGGCCAATGAGATAGTTATCCATAGTTATTTTAGTGACATATTTTGGATTGCAAAAATATAGCCTCATTTGATACACTCTTTGGACGATGGAAGTGATTATGAATAATACTTTCCAATTATATACTAAAAGAACTACCTCTATCTGCATACTGAGTAACTGTTTTCTCCCTGTCTTGTGACACAAAAAGAAATAAGGTGGGAATGATGGCCTACCAAATTATTCCAATGGCTAGGATCTGAGGATGTAGGATCAAATATTCACTTAATAAAGTGGAGGATTTACACAGTTACATCATGTATATTAAAAAATCTTAAAAGAGAACCCAGGGTCTGATACTATTATGTACAATGGTGAAAAACAATGTAATTCCATTGAAGATGATGTATTTACAGTGCTTTAAAACTTGAATGAAATCAGAATTAGGCTGCATATACCAAATAATATACTGTAGAAGAGGAAAAGCTACAGCAGGAAAATAATGTTTGAGATCTTATATACATATTCCAAACATGTAATGTTGTTAACATTTATAACCCAGAAAAGCATGAGATGGCTGCAAATAAACTAGTAAGTACAGAAAGTATCTATAGGTTAATAAGAATGCACGATCATATGCCCAAGAGTTTGAATTGCATAAAAATAAAAACCCTATAAAGAATAAAAGCTGCCTTTTAAAAAGTAGTGCTAATTCAAGAAGTTTAAAGGAAAGGATACATTTATTTGAATGCTGAAGAATGTGATAAAAAAGCATAAAACGGATCTTGGTAGAAGTGACAGTATTCCTAGGCTGCCAAAATACAGATTTGTAATTTATGTTGCTTGGCATCCAGCAGACAAAAAACAGGAAAAAAGTAATCAAAGAAGTGGCAGATGCTAATACTGAACACTCAACTATCTCCCTTTTCTGAGCTGCTGAATTACTGTGATATCAACTTGTACTCTATCGACGTAACAGTGTAATTTGTGTCATATGGCTATGTCAAGTGTTTTTCCATTGCTGGAACTTAAGATCCTTTTCCACCAGACCTATGTGGACTATATGGGAACAGCTGGTTGATGCAGCTGATCCAGTGCCACAGAAAGGGTGGTCCCACCTCCCCATACCTACCAGCTATTTCCCTTGCACTGGTTTTAAGGTTCATCTGAACCTTCGAGAAGCCAATACAACTCCAATTCCAATGTAATTCCTGAGAGCCAGAGCTGGCAAAAGAGAGGATGAGGATGAGATGATGCAGAGCAAGGAAGGGAACTGCAGAGAGTGATGGAGGGAAAGGATCTCCCTCTGTCTCTTCTGTCCCACTTGACTGCACTATGAGCACCAGAGCCCTCTGTCCACAGAAGCCATATCACTCACAGAGCACACTGCCCATGGCAATCATCTCACCCTGTCACAGTCCATTTGGATCTCTCAAATTTACATGACAGATTATTATGTAAATTAAACTTTATTTCAATGAGCTCATTAGGTTAAAAAAAAAACCCAACCATCAAATCAAACAAGGGCTCAATCCCCTTTGTACAGACCAGTTTAACATGTGAATTCTCTAATTCATTATTTCACTAATTCATGAGCCCATTGCCCACAGGAGCCATCTCACACACAGCCTGGCATAAGGACTCCATGTTTCTCTAGCCCTTGCAGTTGCCATGGAACCTTCCCTTCTCATAAGACTCTCTCTACACTCTTGAGCCAGAGGAAAATCAAGCTGTGGGCAAGACTTCATACTGCCCTGACCTCAAACTACCTCTCTTCAGTAGAGACACCAGAAGAGAAACACCAGGCCATAAAGAGACATTTTACAGAGGATTTTCTCTTGGCTACAAGGAGTAGTTTCTAGAAGTAGCTAGTATGTCACAGTAAGCCAATATGGTAATGCGTCCCCTGTTGGGTGCCCAGGACAGATATAGCATGATGTGAGGTGAACAGTGCACAAGGTGCCATTCCCCACGCGAAGCCAAGGAGAACTAACCCTCACCACACTCAGGACTTGAACTGAAAAGCAATTATGATAACATCATAAGGGTCCTTGAGTGAGGGACGGAGGGATAAGTTACTATTCCCGTTTCAAAGAAGGAATAGGAAAAGGGCAAGATCGCCGTGAGTACCCCAGGCACTGTTCTCGCTCCTCCCTTCTCCCCTGGCTAGTGTAGCGCGGGCTCACCGGGGTAATCCGAGTGGGCAGGGGAGCCGAGCTGCGCGGTGGGGCGGTGGCATGCCTTAAAGCCGGCAGGTGGCGGCGCAGCTGCGCCGCAGAGACGTGGCACCTCCTCAGGGCCGTCTCTCCGTGGAGGCTGGTTTCCCTTCTCCCTCAGAGAGGGGCGCCCAGGGGCACGAGTGTCCCCCCAAGGGAGGCACATCAATAACGCCCGACAGGTTCTGCCTAAATGCTCTCAAAATGTCTTAGTCTTTACAAATGAGGGAAGTTGTAACAGTGTTTAAACATTCTTCAAGAAATGCAATCTCCCATTAGTTTTACACAGACACAGATATATACATACATACACACACTTTCTTTCAAATGTTCTATATAGTAAGAAAGATACATAGGATACATCTGCAGTGTACTGAATCCAGCTCTATGCACAACATAGGACTGAGGCTATATACTTGCCTGGCAAGCAATCCCCTTCTGATAGTTTCTCTTGTGTGTATTTTCTTTTCCTTTCTGTGTAGCATCAACAAATTAACAAATACTTTTTTAAAACCTTTCTTAGTCATTAGTCTATACCTTAGGACCTTGGCAGACAGCTGTTACTTCTAAATAAATATCACTGGGTGTCGGGGAAGTTTCCTGGCTGCTACATGAGAAGCACCTGTGCCTCATCAAGACAGGTGCTGAGTCACGTTGGTTGGCTGGAGACCACGTGACCTATGGGAGGTTTAAAGGTGGGGCACTCCCAAGAGGGAGTGGGGCATTTCCCTCCTGGAGTTTGGAGTGGCAGGAGCCCCCGGAGAGCGTGAGTTAGAGCTCTCTGTTGAAGTAAGATAGCAGTGAGTTTAAGAAGAGCCTTCTGATTGTGGAATACATTGTGGTCGCAACAGCCGTTTGGTTGCGACCCATTGGAAGAAGACACAGGCAGTCCGCGATATCTGGTGACACCGACGTGATTCGGTGAAACGTGAACCGTCTGGACTGCAGGGTGAACTGTGGTGGAGATAAAACCCAGTGAAGCTCGAGAGCAGCAGGAGAGCTCAACCTAGACACCTGGAACAAGGTGAGCTGCTGGGAGCTAAAATGGGCCAGAATTTTGTCAAGGAGAATCAGACCTTCACCTTTCTCAAATCTGCAGGGATGGCTGCAGGGGTCAATATAAGTAATGAAGATTTATATTACTTACTCAACTGGGCAGTGGGACATGAAGACCTAGTTAACCTCACCTTTACCTTTAACCTAGAACTTTGGAAAAGTTTGGGGGATAAATTACTTTATGAAGCTGTGGTTAAGCAAAAGGGCCGGACCGACCTGCTGCGTACGTGGGAGGCCCTAGATAATATAATTCAAAAGGGGTCAGCAGAAGAGGAGGAAGAGGAATTAACAGATTATGTATCTGCAAGCGAAGGATACGAAGGGGGCAACGAACTGTCTGAGGGAAACAGTGTGGACAACGAATTAGACGTGTCCTCACTGTTCACGGAGATCAACAAAGTGGCGGGGACTATGCAGGAACTTTGCCCCACCCTCCAGGAGATACTGGAGCGTCCCCCACCCTTTGCCCCAGCAACCCCCCCTTCCTCCTCAGGAGGTATCAAGCCTACAGCTCCGCCGTTTGATTTAATAACCCCACCCCTGGCAAATTCATATCCGGCGACATACATGGCACAAGTACAAGCAATGCAGCCGTTATTAGTACGACAGGCCATGACAATGCTGCAAGGTATATCCCAGCAGTTAGCAACCGTAGTGAAGACGCTGCAGCAGGCCATGACCCCCCCTGCAGTGAAAGAGATTTCAGGAGAAACCCCTAAAGCAAGTGACAGTTCAGCCGGAAAGTTTCCACCGGTTTCTCCACCAAAGAAAAAGTCGCCAAAATCCGCCCGGCCGGCCCCTCTAGAGACATGCTTATCCCCCGCTCCACAGTTAGAAATGACAGAAATTACCCCGCCTGCCATGACAGTTCATCGTGATCCAGTACTTTTCTGGAACGAAGTTAAGAAAGAGGCAATAGAGGCCGGGGACTGGAATTTGATACAAGCTTTGGGGTTACCAGTTAGTAATAAAAAACTATCTGTAATGAAAATGGAAGGAGAGCCGAGTGCATTTCCCGTAGAACTGGCCCTCCCGGGTGCTAACCAGCCCAATAAACATTTGGGCTGGTCATGGAAGGTGATCCAGGACATGCAGAAAGCGGTAGCGCGATACGGACCAAACTCACTGGCGGTAACACAATTATTACGATTATTAAATTTAGAAGTTTTGGTGCCGTACGATTTTCAACATCTAGCCCAGGTCATGTTCCAACCAGTGCAGCGCTCCGTTTTCACAAATGTTTGGAGACAATTGGCCGACCAGCAGGCATTACAGAATATCCAATTACCCCAAAGCGACCCATGCTATGCTATAGGCACTGATGTATTGATGGGAACGGGTCAAGTATTTAGTAACCCGGCAATACAGGCTCAATGGCATCCCCAGATCCTCGAACAGGTTAAACAAATAGGGATGCAGGCACTGTTACGTACAGCAGAAATGGCTGAGCCTAAGGCAAAATATTCAACAATTAAACAGGGGGCCAACGAACCTTTTCTACAGTTCGTTGAGAGATTGCAGGGGGCAATAGAAAAGCAGATATTTGACAGTAGACTACGGGCACTGCTGACAAAACAGTTGGCAAAGGACAATGCCAACCCCGATTGCCGGAGAGTCATTGAAGTATTGCCGGGGGACCCCTCCCTAGAAGAAATGGTGATTGCTTGTGCGAAAGTCGGGCCCGTAAAAAGCGAGATGACCACATTGGCCACGGCTCTAACCAAACAAAGATGTTATATTTGTGGGAGAATAGGTCATCTCGCCAAAAACTGCAAATCTAATGGCCGGCCGGGAAGCAGCAGAAAGAGAAAGTATGCACAGATGTCTTATGGTCCAGGCAAGCCCTTTGCCGGAACGCTGCAACAGTCACAGACCAGTCCGGAAAAGACCGCAGAGGGAATGCTAAAGCAACCAGAGAAGCAGCCAGAGCAGCCAGGGTGGATGTATCCATCGTCGTCAGAACAATGGATATATCCACCACCAACGTGGTATGATAAGAAAATATGAGAACGACTTCCCCATGACCTGGTCCCAAGGTGTTTGACAAACGGCGACGGAAAATGGAATTGAAACGTTGGAAACCCCTAAAGGCTGCGAGGCATTTTTTTTAAAAGAAAAGGGGGAATTGTCGGGGAAGTTTCCTGGCTGCTACATGAGAAGCACCTGTGCCTCATCAAGACAGGTGCTGAGTCACGTTGGTTGGCTGGAGACCACGTGACCTATGGGAGGTTTAAAGGTGGGGCACTCCCAGGAGGGAGTGGGGCATTTCCCTCCTGGAGTTTGGAGTGGCAGGAGCCCCTGGAGAGCGTGAGTTAGAGCTCTCTGTTGAAGTAAGATAGCAGTGAGTTTAAGAAGAGCCTTCTGATTGTGGAATACATCGTGGTCGCAACAGCCGTTTGGTTGCGACCCATTGGAAGAAGACACAGGCAGTCCGCGACAACTGGGGAACTCATAAGCAACACATATTGGAACAAACTAATTATTTCAGTTGAAAGGAATTGCAAATACTGAATTGTTGGGGGAGCTTCTGGCTACTACAATAGAAAGCACCTGTGCCTTGTTAGGACAGGTGCTGTGAGTCACGTTGGTCAGCCGGAAACCACGTGACTCATGGATGAATAAAGGTGGGGCACTCCCAAGAGGGAGTGGGGCAGTTCCCTCCTGGAGACTGGAGTGATAGGAGCCCCTGGAGAGCAGCATCTTGAAGCTCTCTGTTGGAAGCCTTTAGTTGTGACAAGGACCTTTGGAGTGAGTGTGATAAAGCCTTCTGATATACGAGGAAGATCACAACAACCTTCTGGGTTGTGATCCCCGAAGATTGAGACATCAGTAGTCCGCAACAATTGGTGACCCCGACGTGATTCGTCGGAACAGGAACCACTGGGACTGCAGAACGAAGCTTGAGAGCGGCAGGAGCTGCGGACTGACCAGTTCTGACTTAGACACCTGGAACAAGGTGAGCCACTGGGAGTGAACATGGGTCAGAATTTTGTAAAGGAAAGCCAGACCTTCACCTTTCTCAAATCTGCAGGAATGGCTGCGGGGCTCAGTATAAGTAATGAGGATTTATATTACCTACTCAACTGGGCAGCGGGACATGAAGATCTAGTCAACCTCACCTTTACCTTTAACCTAGAACTTTGGAAAAGGTTGGGGGATAAGTTACTCTATGAAGCTGTGGTTAAGCAAAAGGGCCGGACCGACCTGCTGCGTACATGGGAGGCCCTAGATAATATAATTCAAAAGGGGTCAGCAGAAGAGGAGGAAGAGGAATCAACAGATTATGTATCTGCAAGTGAGGGGTATGAAGGGAACAACGAACTATCTGAAGGAAGACTAACCCCAGACAGCGTGGACAGCGAGTTAGACGTATCCTCGCTGTTCACAGAGATCAATAAAGTTGCGGGGACTATGCAGGGACTCTACCCCACCCTGCAGGAAATGGTGGAGCGTCCCCCACCCTTTGCCCCAGCAACCCCCCCTTCCTCCTCAGGATGCATTATGCCTACGGCTCCGCCATTTGAGCAATTGGCCCCACCCTTGGCAACTTCATATCCCACGGTATCTGGTTATCCGGCCCAGGTACATTTGGCGCAGCCAGCACTAGCGCGCCAGGCCGTGACAATGCTCCAAGGAGTATCTCAGCAGCTAGCAGCTGTAGTGGAGATACTGCATCAGGCTATGACCCCCCCTGTAGCAAAAGAAATCTCCAAAACAAGTGACAGCCCAGCTGAGGAATTACCACCGAGGGAAAAGTCACTAGAATCTGTCTGTTTATTAAATCCAAACCCCTTGGGAACCCCTACAGTGACAGTTCAACGCCGTGACCCGGTCCGTTTTTGGAACGAAATAAAAATGAAAGCAATAGAGGCTGGGGATTGGGACTTGGCTCAAGTCTTGGGGCTGCCAGTCAATAACGAAAAATTATCCATGATGGAAATAGGGGAAAGGCCAAATGTATTCCCTGTGGAATTGACCCTCCCGGGTTCTAACCAGCCCAATCAATACCTGGGCTGGTCATGGAAAGTCGTACGAGACATACAAAAAGCGGTAGCACAGTATGGGCCAAACTCCCCAGCAGTAACACAATTATTACGATTACTAAACCTGGAAATATTGGTGCCGTATGACTTTCAACATCTAGCTCAGATTATGTTCCAGCCGGTACAACGCTCCATTTTTATGAGCACATGGAGGCAGTTGGCTGACCGTCAGGCACTACAAAATATACAGTTACCCCAAGGTGACCCATGTTATGCCGTAGGTGCAGATGTCCTGATGGGAACGGGTCAGGTATTTAGTAATCCGGCGGTACAGGCCCAATGGCATCCCCAAATTCTTGGGCAGATCAAACAAATAGGAATGCAGGCCCTCATGCGGACCACAGAAATGGCGAAACCCCAAGCGAGGTATTCCACAATTAAACAAGGAATCAAGGAGCCTTTCTTACAATTTGTAGAAAGATTGCAAGGGGCTATAGAAAAACAAGTTTATGACGGCAATCTACGGGCCCTGTTGACAAAACAACTCGCAAGGGATAACGCCAATGCTGACTGCCAAAGAGCTATTGAAGTACTCCCAGGGGACCCCTCCCTAGAGGAGATGGTCATTGCATGTGCTAAGGTCGGGTCCGTGGAACATGAAATGACCGCGCTAGCCACCACCTTGATGGCCTCAGATAATAAGAAACTGAAGTGTTATAAGTGCGGGAGAATAGGTCATCTCGCAAAAAACTGCAAATCCAATGGCCGGCCGAGGAGCAGCAGAAAGAGAAAGTATGCACAGATGTCTTATACTCCAGGCAAGCCCTTTGCGGGAACACTGCAACAACCGCAAACTAATCCGGAAAAGACCCCTGAAGGAATGTTGCGGCAGCCGCAGATTAAGCAGCCAGAACAACCAGGGTGGATGTATCCAACCTCATCAGAACAGTGGATATATCCACCACCGACGTGGTATGACAGGAAAACATAAGAACGACTCCCCCACGGTTTTGTTCCAAGGCATCTGACAAATGGCGATGAAAAATGGAACTGGAACATTAGAAAGCCCTAAATGCTATTAGGTATTTTTTCAAAAAAAAGAAAGGGGGAATTGTCGGGGGAGCTCCTGGCTACTACAATAGAAAGCACCTGTGCCTTGTTAGGACAGGTGCTGTGAGTCACGTTGGTCAGCCGGAAACCACGTGACTCATGGATGAATAAAGGTGGGGCACTCCCAAGAGGGAGTGGGGCAGTTCCCTCCTGGAGACTGGAGTGATAGGAGCCCCTGGAGAGCAGCATCTTGAAGCTCTCTGTTGGAAGCCTTTAGTTGTGACAAGGACCTTTGGAGTGAGTGTGATAAAGCCTTCTGATATACGAGGAAGATCACAACAACCTTCTGGGTTGTGATCCCCGAAGATTGAGACATCAGTAGTCCGCAACACTGAATGTTATTCATTTAACAGTAGACAACCAGCATTTTGTTATTCTAAAAAAAAAATGATTAGGAAGGCATACTGGAAGGGTAATTTGCTCTATTTGGATATATTGATGGCCTCTAAATTAACTGTAAACACTCAAGATTGAGGTATAATTGTGCATAGCACTGTGAAAACATTTTTCTAATGCACAACGGCAATCAAAAAGGACTTGTAAGATATTCCATTGCTAAAGATGAGATGCTGACTAAAAATAAAAATCAACAACGTTATTATATATAAGTTGTTAAAGCGTAGGTTTGCTACAGGTCACCTGACCAGGAAGACCAAGTGGATGAGGCCCTCTATAGACAGATAGGAGCTGCCTCATGTTCATGAGCCTTGGTCCTCATGGGGGACTTGAACCACCCCGATATCTCTTGGATGGACAACACAGCAGGGCAGAAGCAGTACAGGAGGTTCCTGGAATGCACTGACGAAAACTTCCTTCTCCAAGTGATAGAGGAACCAATGAGGAGAGGTGCTTTGCTGAACCTTGTTCTCACCAACAAGGAGGGGCTGGAGGGGAACGTGATACTCAAGGGCAGTCTTGGCTGCAGTGATCATGAAACGATGAAGTTCAAGATTCTTAGGAGGGTGACAAGGGAGCACAGCAAGCTCACTACCCTGGATTTCAGGAGAGCAGACTTTGGCCGCTTCAGGGATCTGCTTGGTAGAGTACAATAGGATAAAGCCCTGGAGGGAAGATGGGCCCAAGAAAGCTGGTTAATATTCAAGGATCACCTCCTCCAAGCTCAGGAGTGGTGCATCCCAACAAAGAGAAAGTCAGGTAGGAACACCAGGAGGCCTGCATGGATGAACAAGGAGCTCCTGGACCAACTCAGACACAAAAAGGAGGCCTCCAGAGGATGGAAGCACGGACAGGTAGCCTGGGAAGAATACAAAGAAATTGTCCGAGCAACCAAAGATCAGGTTAGGAAAGCTAAAGCCCTGATAGAGTTAAATCTGGCCAGAGACATCAAGGGCAACAAGGAAAACTTCTATAGGTATGTCAGAGATAAAAAGAGATCTAGGGAAAATGTAGGCCCTCTCTGGAAGGAAACGGGAGACCTGGCTACCCAGGATATGGAGAAGGCTGAGGTTCTCAATGACTTCTTTGCCTCAGTCTTCACTGGCAAGAGCTCCAGCTGCACAGCCCAAGTCACAGAAGGCAAAGGCAGGGACTGGGAGAATGAAGAAACACCCACTGTAGAAGATGAGGCTCGAGATCATCTAAGGAACCTGAAGGTGGACAAGTCCATGGGACCTGATGAGGTGCATCCGCAGGTCCTGGGGGAACTGGCAGATGAAGTTGCTAAGCCACTATCCATCATATTTGAGAAGTGGTGGCAGTTTGGTGAAGTTTCCACTGACTGGAAAAGGGGAAACATAGCCCCTGTTTTTATAAAGGGAAAAAAAAGAAGACCCAGGGAACTACAGGACAGTCAGCCTTACCTCTGTGCCTGGCAAGATCATGGAGCAGATCCTCCTGGCTACTGTGCTAAAGCACATGGAAAAAAAGGAGGTGATTGGTGACAGTCAATCATGCTTGACAAATTTGGTGGCCTTTTACGACGGGGTTACAGCATTGGTGGATAAGGGAAGAGCAACTGACATCATCTATCTGGACTTGTCCAAAGCATTTGACACTGTCCCACATGACATCCTTGTCTCTAAACTGGAGAGACACGAATTTGATGGATGGACCACTCAGTCGATAAGGAATTGGCTGGATGGTCGCAGTCAAAGAGTTGCAGTCAAGAGCTCGATGTCCAAGCGGAGGCCAGTGACAAGTGGTGTTCCTCAGGGGTCAGTATTGGGACCGGTGCTGTTTAACATCTTTGTCGGTGATATGGACAGTGGGATCGAGTGCACCCTTAGCAAGTCTGCTGATGACACCAAGCTGTGTGGTGTTGTGGACACACTGGAGGGAAGGGATGCCATCCAGAGGGACCTCGACAGGCTGGAGAGGTGGGACTGTGAGAACCTCATGAAGTTCAACAAGGCCAAGTGCAAGGTCCTGCACGTGGGTGGGGGCAATCCCAAGCACAAGTACAGGCTGGGCAAAGAATGGATTGAGAGCGGCACGGAGAAGGACTTGGGAGTGCTGGTTGTTGAGAAGCTCAACATGAGCCGGCAATGTGCGCTTTCAGCCCAGAAAGCCAATCGTATCCTGGGCTGCATCCAAAGAAGCGTGGCCAGCAGGTTGAGGGAGGCGATTCTGCCCCTCTACTCCGCTCTTGTGAGACCCCACCTGGACTACAGTGTTCAGCTCTGGGGTCCCCAACATAAGAAGGACATGGAGCTGCTGTAGCAGGTCCAGAGGAGGGCCACAAAGATGATCCGAGGGCTGGAGCACTTCTCCTATGAAGACAGGCTGAGAGAGTTGGGGCTGTTCAGCCTGGAGAAGAGAAGGCTCCGGGGAGGTCTTCTAGCAGCCTTCTGGTACCTAAAGGGGGCCTACGAGAAAGCTGGAGAGGAACTTATTGCAAGGGCATGTAGTGATTAGACGAGGGTGTCACGTTTTGAGGTCAAAAGACCAGTCTATCAGCTCCCAAGTCAGGCGAGACCCTTGGGTCCGACTCCCCCTGCCTTCCCTTGGCAGCCCAGTGAATCGGAGAGTGATTCGCCCACTTATTAGGGATCGTCACTAGTAGTACTATGGGCCAACTCCTTATAATAATTCAAAAGTTTCCAGAAACATGCATATATATTTTATTTGTGACAGAATACAGGTTCGAGGATAGCCGGTGATAGTGACTGACTACAAAAACAACTTTAATTGAAATACTGCGGTGATAATATAAAACAATTACTGATCAGTGATAATATTAAATAGCTAGCAAGATGTTAGTAAGTAATTAAGTAAATGCACATAACACAGAGTTCTTACCCAATAGGCGTCCCTATGGGGGGGAGAAGAGAGGTTCAGCCCGTCGACTGATCCCAGACGTTCCAATGGGGGGGGCTTCTCCCTAACATCCCCTTTGTTTGCCGCTATTTTATACTTTTTTCGTATCTTTTAGGTGGAGCTCGAGTGACTCTAGTCATACATAACTTTTATTAGGATTGGTGTAAATTTCTCTCGTGAGGGGTGTTCACAAATTAGGATTGGTGTAAATTGCTCGTTTGAGGGGTGGTCGCAGCTCAGAGGCGGGTGGAGGTGTGATTTAATAGCTGAAGGACACAATTTCGCCATCACTGCTGAGACAGCGGTTGTGATTCACTTCCCTCGATGGCATTTTTATGGTTATCTTTACCAGGCGCCTCTCATCCCTGATAACAGGGATGAGCCGTGATACCTCCGTACCACTCTACTCCCCATTTCAAGGGTATTGCGTAGGCTTTGTTTGTTATTTCTTGTCCCCAATAACACGAATGAGCCATGATACCTTCGTATCACTCTCCTCCCCATTTCAAGGATATTGAGGCCTTGTTTGTTCCTGGGAGCAGCAGCTGTGCTTCATGTCAGAGCTGCTCTAATATTAGCTGAATTCTGGGGAACAATATTCTCCCATTCCCCTCCAATTTCAGTCATTTTCCCACAGAGGGGCAATGACTTTAAACTGAAAGAGGGTAGATTTCGATTAGATATAAGGAAAAAATTCTTTACAATGAGGGTGGTGAGGCACTGGACCAGGTTGCCCATAGAAGTTGTGGCTGCCCCATCCCTGGAAGTGTTCAAGGCCAGGTTGGATGAGGCTTTGATCAACCTGGTCTAGTGGAAGGTGTCCCTGCCCATAGCAGGGGGTTTGGAACCAGATGATTTTTAAGCTGCTTTCTAACCCAAACCATTCTATGATTCTATGATACGTTCTGCTTGTTTACTGTCATGTGAGTACCAAGTTGAGATGCTAGTTGCAGTCTTTCAAAACATGACAGAAAACTTATCTCAATCAATAAATATCTTTAGGTGTATGGAAGAAATGAAAGACTGGGCTAAGACTAGTGCAAAGAAAGATACAAAGATGACAGAGTGGTAGTTCTCCAATCTTTGTTGGCTCGTGAGCAATACTGAAGATGCAGCATGTTTGATGTCATACTTTGCTCCCTCTGACAGTCTCACTTTTAACTTTTAATTTCCTGTGACAGTGAGAAACATTAAAACATCTTGCAGGCAATGGGTATGCTATAAGACATGAGTATTTGGATAGAAGAATATTAAATTATTCATGTTACAGGGAAGCTTTATCAGGAAGTATCTGTACAGGATTAGGCAACAGTATGGATAATATCTATAGATAATAATTATGTATATGTGTAATAATTGTATCTATCATTTACTGAAAGTTCTTATTAGGATAAAATATTTATAAAGGATGCTTCATGTTTGAAAACAAAAGCCAATCATTATGGAGATGAGGGCTGAAAAAAATTTCCTCATTGGTTTATTATCACATAATTGTCCATTATGGGAGTTCTTCTAGCTTCCACTAAGTCACAAAACAAATGGGTAAGCCAGTGTGTAATGGCTATCAGCCGATGCCTTATTCAGGACTACATGGCTTGTCCATTAAAAATTGGAAGATTTTTATTAAGTAGTGATTTTGAATCCAATTATGTCTATGAAAGTGGTACATACAGATTAAATTTATGGCCCCTGAGGTGTCTTTTCTCACTAAAAATGCAAAATTAAATGACAGATTCACATTTGAGGTACACAGTGTTCATGTCTTCTACACTGAGCATGTAAAAGGGTTGGTTAAGAAAGCTGAGTCAGACTTCATCTACTGGGGAAGGTTACAATATTGTTTGAGGTATGTAGTTTTTTCATTGGACTGCTGTGCCCTCAGTTTGGGGAGAGATTTTGATCAGTTGATCCATGTGTTGCAAATTCATTGACCCATTCATATCCTTTCTTTAGACTCGATGCCAGATGCTGTTTTCTGTGGACTTAAAATCAGTGCAGCAATGTGTCAGGCACAGAGCAGTTGTACATCCGTTGAATATTTCTTGTAACCTGCACCACACACCCATTTTCATCTTTTTGGGACACTTTTAGGGGGAAATTTTGATATGTTGAGAATTTATTTAATGAAGAAAAATATTTTCCTCTTTGATTATTTATTTGCATTTTTACATTATCGTATTCGCAATTCAGTGTATAGAAATCTTTATCACTGAATTTAATATTAACACATTAATCTGAGACCACAAGATAGACAAATAAATACATACATATATGAACAGTTGTAAGAAAGGGCATGTGATTTTCAAAACAGATGACAACAGGTGCTGGAGAGGACATCACACATGAAACTAGAAGATGGAGAGTGATGCACCCCTCTACCTACTTAATAGACTACTATGACTTTCCTGGAAGATTTTGCAACATTGCCAGAGAGCTAATTTAAAAGGGAGGTGGGAAAAGGTAGGGCAGGTGTGGGAATTTTGAAATACTTTACAAATTCACAAAAACTAGAAATTAATATGTCCATCAAATTGTGTGCTATCACTCTAGGGGCTACTAAAGGCTATGTTAAAGACAGGCTTTCTAGTACTGGAACTGAAGGCAAGCTGGTCTGGTGTTGTGAAAAAGGATGGTAGTTAAAAGCATTGGTTGAATTGGTTGAATAAAGGTCACAACAATAGAATATAAAATGCAATATATCGATAAAATATTAGGTACTTATAAGCAAGGGAAGCATCCTATTGTTTTTATTTGTTGTAAACGTCTTTTATTATTACATTTTTCCCCTTTCCCTATGAACCGAAGACATCTCTTCTAGGAAGAGAATGCAAAGGTATAATAAAAATTTGCATTATCGATTAAAATCAAAGGTAGCAAAAGCAAATAAAACGTGCAGAATGTAAAAAAAAATAAAATATCTGCCCTACAGGATAAATAAGAGAAGGCTGTGTTCCTCGCGGCCGTTTGGTGTGAGAGACCATCCGTTCCCCTCCCCGACGGCTGCGGGCCTGGTAGGGGCGGCCTTCGAGCGCCGGGCTTGGTCGGGGGCAACATGCCGGGAGTTCCTGGCTCACCAGCCGCTCATTCCCAGCGCGCAACGGCGCAGGAAAAGAGTGGGAGAGGCAGCGGGAGAGACACTCCTCCATATTTCTGCCTCACCACGCCCGCGGAGCCAAGCCATTGTAAAACTCGGCGAGCTGGGCTTACGGTGTGCATGCCCCGATCTCTGCCTGTCTGACATCTCTTTCTCTCTAGTGGCACCCTTTCTACCCGCCCCCTCTCTCTTTCTTACTGTCAGGGCAGGAACGAGCTGCGACAGCTCTTCGGCAGCAGCTCTCCCCGCGAGAGGGGCAAGCAACCGTTCCTAGAAGAAAAGTCCATTGTAAGGAAATTCTCCCGCCAGGCGCACGCTGAGATTGCCGGGCGGCGGCAAGCTTATCCGCTTTCGGAGGAACCGAACTCCCGCTTTAGGACAGGGAGCGACAGGGAACTGTGGGTGAGGGGGGGAGGGGTTAGCGTCATTAGTATTTCCGTTGGGAGTGGTTACTCCGGAGGGTGGTGGGGGTGTAGTTTGTGTGGGGTTCTCAGGGACTGTGTTAGTTGCAAGAGGTAGACGGCGGGAGGTAACAGTGAAGAAAGGAGAGGGGTGTTTGTGCCGAGCAGCTTGGCTCGCCTAGATAGTACTGCTGCTTCCGTGGCTGCTAAGGTGGATGTTTTCATGTTGCTCGGTGAATAATTGAGAGGAGGAGTCGGAAGCGGCGACTATTAGTGGCAGGGAACGGGGGATCTACGCTGTTGGGGCTTTTCTCTCTTTCTCCTTGTCCGTGTGTGGTATCGAGGCAGCTCTCTGCGCTTGCCCTGTAGTGCCCGGGTGGGGGCTCCTGAGCAGAGAGCGTGTGTTCCCGGGGCTGGTGCTCTGGTGGGGTTTGCGTGTGTGCGCGTTTTTAGGGTGGGGGTTGTGTCTGATCCAGTTAGGAAGAATGACTTTGGAGTCCATCATGGCGTGCTGCCTTAGCGAAGAAGCCAAGGAAGCCCGGCGGATCAATGACGAGATCGAGCGGCAGCTGCGCCGGGACAAGCGGGACGCCCGTCGGGAATTGAAGCTGCTGCTACTAGGTGAGTGCGGGCCGGCGTCGGTACACACCTTAAGTGCTGCTGGGGGTGCAGCCCAGATATCGCCGCCCCGGGCTCCCTCCGGCTAGCCCCACCGGTGCGTTATATATGGCGCGGTCAGTTTGGTTTATCCTGGGCGCTTGCCACCTTCGCCGCGGGGCGGCGGTGGCGGTGACCCGCTCGCCATTCCTCTGCCGCCGCGTTGTGTGTGTGAGCCCGTGTGCAGGCTTCGCTGAGGAGCTTGTAGCTGGGTAAATAACAGTGGTTCCTATGAGTGGTTTTGATGTGGTAGGGAACCCGGCCTTCCAAAATGGAGAGGGAAAGGATGGCTGGAAAGTGAGGGGTTTTGAGGGATGATGGGTGTAGGAGAGTGATGGTAAGGAAGCAGATTAATGAAAGAACGCACAGGGGGAGTTGCTTTTCAGATTGATGGTGACAGGCTTTAATATCTGCATTGTTCTGTCAGCCTTGGAAAGGTTGTTGGGTCACCAGTTGCATTTTTTAAATTGTGATTTTTATTTAATGAGGCAAACTGAGATAAGGGGCTTATGCCCGGAATGTAGGCTGATTTTTAAAGCAAAAGGAGAAAGAAACCATAAAGACCCAGATGCACTCATGAAGCTGAAAAGTAACCTTAAGTATGCTGGAGGATAACAGAGTCTTTAATACCTTTGGAATCCACCCACTGTTCAGGAAATAAAATCTATTGTATAATTTCTTTTTAATTAAAACAGAGGCTGTTATTTTGGAGCCACGAGTGTGCAAAGGCAATGTTTGTTTAATAGGAATTTGGCTTGTGTTAAAATACGTTTGTCTGTATCTGATGTGCTCTCTACTACATTGTGTAGTTCTTGTGGTAATACAGCTTCTGCCTTAGACTAGCAGGCCTTGAAATATGTCTGCACCAGTGTTTGGTGTGTGGATGAATGGGAATGTTAAAAGTGGATGTGGGGTGTTTATGCCAAAGACTTTTGTCTTGGGTCATGTACATGAAAGGAATGATTTATATTGGAGGAATAAACTGCCCTTTCAATAAAGTAAGGAGAGTTGAAAGGAAGTCAGAATTTATTTTAATGCTTGCTTATGAATGTGTTATTTCCTACTTTAAATAATACAGTTGATCTTCTGTATATGGAAAAAGGGATTGGGATCTTTAACTGATGTGAAAAAAGGAAAGGTGGAGACAGATACAATGCTACTAGTAATAACATTCTGTCTCATTTTGGCCTAATTTTTGGTTGATGGAAGTGTATGCTGTGGCTATTTCAAGATCTGAAACCAAGATAAAATAAATTTTATAAAATAGATACATTTGTTTAATTTTATGGATGCTTAAGTGTAACTACTTAAATATATACACTTGCTACAGGAGAGGCAGTTGACACTTGACTTGTTACTTGGGTCCAAATTGTTTCTGTATTTCCTGGTTTTCTTGCAGTAATGCTAGAGGTTTCGCCTAAGCCTTTAAAAATGTATGAAACTTATTGAATGATACCAACATATACCACTCGGAGACTTGATTCTACAATCAATAGCGTGGAACTTGTATTGTTTTATAAGATCCACCCACTGGTAACATTAAGCGTATAGATAGGTAATGGTAGATTAGGGCCTAATTGTGGCATTACTTTAGACCAAATGAAATAAGGTGATTTCAGAGCAAATATATAAGAAGCCATCACTTAGAAAGCTTTGGAGAAAACTCACTGATTGCCTGTATGAATGTTTTCTGAATGTATCAGTATAAACCATGCATCTGAAAATGTAAGCATGATGTATGAGAAACCAAGAGAGGGAAATGTTCTGCTTCATACTTAACATATCTGTATTTGAGTAGAAACCAGTATAGAAGTTGTTATTATGTACACATTTTTTTTGTATTTAACTCTGTCAGCCTCAGCCATATATTTGATTGGAAGTGTTTGTGCATGTACAGTTGTTTAACAGTTAATCATAGAATCATAGAATGGTTAGGGTTGGAAGGGACCTCAAAGATCATCTAGTTCCAACCCCCTTGCCTTGGGCAGGGACACCTTCCACTACACCAGGTTGTCCAAAGCCTCATCCAACCTGGCCTTGAACACTGCCAGGGATGAGGCAGCCACAACTTCTCTGGGAAACCTGTGCCAGTGCCTCACCACCCTCAGAGTGAAAAATTTCTTTCTTATATCTAACCTAAATCTGCCCTCTTTCAGTTTAAATCCATTGCCCCTTGTCCTATCGCTACACGCCCTTGTAAAAAGTCCCTCTCCAGCTTTCTTGTAGGCCCCCTTTAAGTACTGGAAGGCTGCTATAAGGTGCTATAAGGTCTTCCCGGAGCCTTCTTCAGGCTGAATAGCCCCAACTCTCATCTTGTAAAATGCAGTATAGCAGTGAACCACTGTTGAGGTCATGGTGTTGGATAGGGATTCAAGTTTTTGTGTGTGTGTGGTTTTTTTTTTTTTTTTAAAAAAAGCCCCCACATCAAAACTTTCTAAAAATTTGTTTTAATTAGCGGGTTTCTCTTGGGTATCTGACAGTACTTTTTTCAGTCACTCTCACTGCTTCCCCAGCATAGTCATTTGTTCAGTTCTTAAATTTTTATTTGTTTGGGTCATTCATATGGTTGAGATGGACAAAACCATTTTAAAAATAGGAAAATAATAATTAAAATGGTGAAACTGGGAACATAAATGTCTGAAATTGTTTAAAGTATAGAATCATAGAATGGTTAGGGCTGGAAGGGACCTTCAAAGGTCATCTAGTCCAACCCCCCTGCAAGGAACAGGGATATCTCCAACTAGATCAGGTTGCTCAGGGCCTCGTCCAACCTGGCCTTGAACGTCTCCAGGGATGGAGCATCCACCACCTCTCTGGGCAACCTGTTCCAGTGTTCTACAACTCTCATGGTAAAAAATTTTTTCCTAATATCCAATCTGAATCTACCTCCCTCTATTTTAAAACCATTACCCCTTGTCCTATCACAACAGATCCTCCTGAACAGCCTCTCCTCAAGTAATCTGTTTTTTAGATTGACTTGACCTCTACTGTTCCATTACATATCTTTGTCCCTCAAAACTTAAAGTAGCAGTATTGCTTAATTTTATTTTATATAAATGTTAGGCAAGTTTTTTTCAAAAGTGCCAACTTTTCAGTCCTACTTTGGAAAGGGTTGTTGGACTTAGAAGCCTAAGTGGGTTAAAGGCTTTTGAACATATGATCAAAAGGATATACCTTTATCCTAAGGAGAGAATGCAGCTTAAGCTGAGCTGTGTTAATTGACCACATATGCTCTTCGAACTTTATGCAAGTGCAAAGTAAAAGGTATTAACTCAAAAAGTTTTAAGGAACAAATGAGCACATCTATGCCACATTTTCTTGTCTTGTTTAAAAATGAGACATATATACAAATGCACATATGTAGCAAATATAAAGAAAAAATTCTATGTCAGAAAAGAGGATCTTTATTTCCCCCCTCCTTAACTTGTAGAAATTATAGTGCTTCCTTGCCAAGTGAAATGTTTCCCTCCTAACTATGTAGGTTACTGTGTGACACACACTATGCTGTGTACATCCTTCTTGTGTATTAATAATGAAATCTTTTTACTTTCCATGGGATCAAAGAGTTTAAAATGTTGAAAGTAATTTCTGGAAAACTTTTTTGCATGGTAAGATTATTTAAAATTATTATTTAAAAAATAATCCCTCTCCGTGATTAAACATTAAAATACCACTTTTAGGTACTTCACTGAACATTGTTGTCCTGTTCTAATCTGATCTACAAATTAAGCAAAGTATCTTTTTTATTATTGTAATTTTAAAAAGTGAGAACTAACATATGCACCAAAGTGTATTACAAAGACATAGTATTATTTTCTCAGAACTTGTCTATTCATGAATTAGGCTGACCTCTGTAGTGGAAGAAGCATGGTGCTAGACTAGGGTTTTTCTTGGAGCAAATAGTTGGACTGAATGTCTTCCCAAGGTCCTGCTCTGATCTATGCCTTTTGTATGAGATCTAGGAAAATACCATGGTGGTTCTTGGTTCTTGTTGAAATGCTTTAGGATTCACCACAAGCTATCAAGAGTCTGTTACAGGAGGGTTTGATGTCTGTGGTGGGTTGTGGTTTTTTTTTTTTCTTGAGGGGAAACTGGAAAAGGGCAGTCAGCATTTGAAGTATCTTCTTTTCCTTTCTCTTTTTAAAATTTTATCTCTTCTACAAAGACATCAGTGCACCTCTATTTGAAGTTAACTCAAAATAGAGTTCTGATCTTGGTAAATGTCACCAAACATGGATCAGAAATTTTTCTGCATGGGTTTAGCCAACTTCAAGTTAAATTAGCTTAGAATTTAGAAATTAGCCATGATCTCAACCCAAAAAAAACCCTTCTTGCTCATGGTTTTATAAATAGAGCAACTATGTAAGGAAATGTGTCTAGGTATGTTTTGAAATTTTCCATTGGAATAAATATTTTAGATATCACAGTATTTTTCATTTATGATGCAGAACTTGCATTATTGCATAGTCCTATTCATGTGACTGTCATTGTACCTGAGCTTTATGCTCACTGGCTGCTAGCCTACCACTTACTGGCACTTGGGCTAGTTCATTGCTCTATTAGGTGCAAAGTCAAAGGCCATGTAATAATCTTTGGCAAGAGTCCTTGTACTGAGGGAGAACTTTATGTAAGTTAAGGAAAGTTGCTTTTCTCCTTGTTCTGCAAACCCATCACAGGAGAGTTTTTCAGCTCTTAAGTCTTTAATCTGAATGTTAATTCTCTTGCTCATGTTAGAGAGTATTGGATAAGAATGCCCAAAACTATTTCAACTAATGTTTCTGGGTAAATGGGAGTCAGCCAGAAAGTCAGACAAGTTTCCATAGCAGCAAATGCTAACTTATAAGGCCAGAAAAACTCAAATGCATAAAAGTTGGGGAAAGATGCCATCATTCCTTGCACTTCTAGGTTCCTATCAGGCTTGGGAAACTGAGAATCTAATATGGGATGGATGGACCTATTTGTTTATTTATTTATTTTTACTCTGATACTGGATTTACTAAGCACGATGTGTGCCACTTCATCTCATAGACCAGGGCAATACTAGCAACAAAAATTAAATGCTTGTACTGGGTCTGGCTGGGATGGAGTTAATTTTCCTCATAGCAGCCTGTATGGTGCTGTGTTTTGGATTTGTGACTAAAACAGTGTTGATAACACCAATGTTTTGGCTGTTGCTGAACAGTGCTTTCACAGTGTCAAGATTTTATCTTTTTTTTTTTTTTTTTGTTCCCACTCTGCCCTCCCTCCTCCCAAGTGAATAAGGGGCGAGGAGGAATGTAGGAAGTTTGGAGGGGACACAGAAGACGGCTATTCCATAACATATGACGTGTTCAGCAATGAAAGCTCTGAGAAAGAAGGAGGAAGAGGGGAAATGTTTGTGGTTATGGCATTTGTCTTCCTAAATAACATGCTGAGGCCTTGCTTTCCAAGAAGTGGCCTGCTGATGGGAAGTAGTGAATTAATTCCTCTTTATGCTTTGCTTGCACGTGTGGTTTTTGCTTCACCTATTAAACTGTCTTTATATTGATCCACAAGTTTTCAGCTTTTGCTCTTCTAATTCTTTTCCTCATCCTGCTGTGGAGGGAGAGTGAGCAAGTGACTGGGTGGGAGCTTAGCTGCTGGCCAGGGTCAACCCACCAAGGTGTTGAAAACAAAGGAATGGCTTATGCATCTTCATCAGGTTCTGAGGGGGAGGGGGGAGAGTGAATGTGAATGCCTGCGGGTTAATCTATTGTGGCAAGTAGTTGAACTTGTGGCCTGCTATTTAAAGGTGTTAAGCATTCACCTGCCCGTTGGCTTTTAGAGGGTCGATGTGGGTGTATGAGTTCACCTGTATAAAAGCTTTTCTGATATATATGAACCTATAAGAGAAAAAAAAGACTCTGTGATATATAAATTTTTTTTTCCTTCAAATAGGAAATGTATGACCAAGACCATTAATTTTAGGGCAAAAAAAATACAATCTTGAGCTAAAAACTCTTAGAGATGGGAGGTACTTGCACAGTTTTTGGTATATTATAAAAAATAACTTTCCCCTGTAAAACACTGTCCCTGTTCTTAGCTTGGGTTTGTCCAGGATTTGCTTCTAGTCACTTGTTATTATATCTTGTCTGTTTTGACCTCTGATATTAGATATCTGACCTGTGGACGCTTAGAAACCGAGACCAAAATACTTGTTAATCTTTGTATCTATTGTGAAGCTAAATGAATTGATTTCCTAACGCTAACTGTAGAGTGAATTTTTGAATCCTTTAATCATTCTCAGTTTTCTTTTTAATCCTTTCCAACATCACTTCTAAATTACAATGAGAAATGAAAACTAAGGTGTATATATTCTTTACTACAAGCACAGAAGTAAAATTTCTCTACCACTAGTTGAGATGCCACTGTTGAGATTTGTACAAGGAACACAACAGCCTTTTTAGTCATGGCATCAAACTAGTCATGTTTAGATGACTATCTACCATAACTAAAATATTCTTCAAAATAATTGCTTTTCAGAGTGGGTTCATTCATCATTTGCAACCTGCTTTCTCTGTTCCTGTATAGTTAACCTTACGTTTAGCTGTATTCAGAAGCACAGTTTCTGCCAGTTCCTGGTTTACAGGTTATTCCAATTACTTCACATAATCATATCCTCTTCTTAATTTATCAGTTCACAGCTTTTGTGTCACCTACAGGTATTGTCAGTAATAATTTTAGATTTTTCTTCTATCTTGTGGGTAAAGATACTCAAGTTTCTTATCAGGATGGGAGTATCACTGGGATCCTATTAGAAACAGAGCTATTTGAGGACTCTCTCTTATGTAATTTAATACTTAACTGCTTAAACAACTCTGTGTGCTGTGTTTGTTTGTTCTATGACACCAAATGAGTTGCTTAGCAGAAGTCTAGTTCCTCAAAACTGCTGCATTTACAAACCAAACCATTAGAACTGTTGTAACTGTATAACTCTTGGTATGCAATCTCTCCCTCATCCCATTCCCATCCTTGTGGTGGTGTGTGGTTTTTTTTTTTTTTGTGATATTTCAAGACTTATAAGGTAGGAGGACTTCTCAGTCAGTTCTAAAACTTTTTGATAAGAGATGTCTTGACCTGCTGAGTAACAATGTTCTAACTTTAACTGCTCTGTAAAATCTTCGGTAACTGCTGTAGTGGCAGCTCTTTCATTGTCACTTTAAATATGATCTGTGTTTTCCCTAAAACCAAAACAGAAATACTTACAAGCTATGTGTGGATTTTCTGTGTTAATATGAAGAGCCATATTCATTTAATAAAGGACCAATGCTGTTTTCATACCAAAAAGTACTTAAAATGTGTAGTTTAAAACAACAACAACAAAATATCTGGAACCCTTGAGTTCTTAATTTGACTTCCCCCCCTCCCCCCCCCTTCTCCCTGAACAGTTTTCAATACTTCCCAAAGTTTTGGCTTGCCGATTTCAACTTTCTCTTTTTACTTCCCCTCTTATCCAGACTGCTTTTACTGTTTTTCGGACTTTCTTGTTTTGTGGAATGGAGGCCATCTATTTAATAAAATGTTCTGAAATTACTCTGTTCTCATTTTAAATTTAAATCCAATTGTTCTCACTCCTAATCCTGTCAGCTTTTGTTCAAGTATCTATCATGAAACATGAAGTATTTGTACTACTGGTTTTGGACTTATTTTGCTTGCACATAGCAAATGTAATCGAGTCATGATCACATCCTCGTGATGTGATCCTCGTGATGTAACATCCACATCATGTTACATTTTACTTCAGTTCTGCCACAAGTTCTTTTTCTTAATATGCTAAGATGTATTTCTGTGTGGTGCTTTTCTGTGTTAGTGTCCTGGTTTCAGCTGAGATAATTTTCTTCCTAGTAGCTGATATAGTGCTGTGTTTCAGATCTAGGATGAGAATAATGTTGATAACGCACTGATGTTTTAGCTGTCACTGAGCAGTGCTTAAACTAAGTTAAGGACTTTTCAGCTTCTCATAGTGCCCTGCCAGTGAGGAGGCTGGGGATGCACAAGAAGCTGGGAGGGGACACAGCCAGGACAGCTGACCTAAACTGGCCACAGGGATATTCCATACCATATGATGTCATGCCGAACAGTAACACTGGGGGTGAGTTGGCTGGGGAGTGGCAGCTGCTGCTCAGGGACTGGCTGGGCATTGGTCAGTGGGTGGTGAATAATTGCATTGTGCATCACTTGTTTTGTATATTCTTTTATCATTATTATTTTTCCCTTCCTTTTCTATCCTATTAAACTGTCTTTATCTCAACTCACAAGTTTGACTTATTTTTTCTGATTTTTTCTCCCCATTCCATTGGGGAGGGAGAGTGAGCAAACAGCTGTGTGGTGTTTAGCTGCCTGCTGGGTTAAACCACAACAGTTAAAAAATTATAATTTCTGAAATACAGAAATTCCAAGGTCATTTGCTTGAGACTTTTTAGCATCAGTTACGTGGCCCTGGGAGACTATTACCTCCTTCTGTTTTCATTGAAGTTAACTGTTTAAAGAGTCCTACTCAGTTGTCTGTCAAATCAGCTGTGACTTGGTCATCTGTCATGGCTCCAGCTTTTGTGTCAATTTTTTTATCTGTTAGAATCTAAACTGAAAACCTTGAAGATTACTGGCTAGAAGCCAATTTTGAAGCACAGAAATGTTAATCACTGAACTTTAACTCATGTAAATATTTGCTTCAGTTATACCTCCCCGTTCAAATTTAATCTGCAGATTTTTGGGTTTATCACCTACATATCTAGCATTTTTGTACAGACAGTTGAACTTCCTCTTTTAATGTGATGCTTTTGTTTAATTTTAATCTTATTTTGTTTGGGGTTGTTTTTTGTTTTGTATTGTGTTGGTTTTTTTTTTTTTCCCCCCTTGTTAAATAAGTGCACTATTGTTTTCTCTCTTATTCTTCCCTTTCAGTAGTGAAATGATACTCTGGCCTCATTGGTCAGTCTGTCTTTCTGAATGTTGTTCCATTTAACAATGAGAACTATCCAAACTCTGCAACTCCATCTTCCACGTACATTCAGTGACTGTTCCCCAACTCAAAACTATTGTATATTCTTTCTCTCTCCAGGTGTTGTGGTGGTTTCTTTTCTCCTGGTATGGAACAGGATTGTTGTTTAAATTGGATGTCAAGCTAATAAATGTGGGATGTCTAGATATTTATGATTTGGAAGAATCAAAATGATTGGTTTCATAGCAAAACTGAAGTGTCATCAGTGGATACTCACAGATGACATGTTAACACATGTTCAATTTTGCTGTCATTGTGTTAAATATAGTTAAGCAAGTCCCTTGATGTATTGTCAGGGATTTGCTTGCATCCAAATAGAGCAGACTTTAATGTAATAACTATTCCAGCCATATGCACCTTCCCCTTGGGATACACGCAGACTTCTCTTATGTACTATATGTGCTGTGCTCACGGCTCATCTACCTCATGAGCACTATATGACTATACACCAATGCCTTTATGCAAGGGGCGATGCTTGGTGGATGTTTGCAGCAGCTATTTAGCACTTTTGTGAAATATAAAAAAAGTATCATGTTACGCCTTGAGAAACAATTACTTTGGAGGACTGTTATAAGGCTTCCTGCATTTTCTGCAAAGGGTCCAAGTGTGTCCTTAACAGTTGCATGGTTCTTATTCTCCCGAATGAATCGAATGCTCCAGGACTTAACTGCAAGTGGAAGAGTCTGGGATGTTTACAGTATACCTTCTCTCTCTGATCATAGTCTAGCTTTTGGTCATGGCCAGACTTAATTTTACCAAGATGAGGATTTGGAGCCTGTGGGACTACGTTGTCCTATGTGCCTGTGGTGACCAGTAGGTTGTATGTAATTTTCAGATGTGGATGAATACAGCTGAAGCATGGTTGGAATTTGACTCCTGCTCTCCAGCACTGACACATGCAGCCTGAGCTCCTGTACCCCCTGGGAATTAGTTTCCTTGTCTAGTAGAACATTTAAACCCCTGACTCACTCTGTTTGGTGGACAGGGAGTTTGGGGTTAGTGAGTCCACAGTGAGTGTGCTGCAGCATCATCTTGCAGATGTGTATGAGCTATGTTGCCAATTCACCCAGACCTTTAATTAGCGTGGCTGGAATCTTACTATGCTGTCCCTCACTTATCAATTGCTCAGGGATTTAAGAAAGATTATTTTGCAGACACTCCTGGGCCACTATGACTGGCTACTTGAGGAAAATCAGTGAAACCCTTAGCTCTGCAGTTTGGAGGGCTTCCGGTGGTAGTAGGTCAGCACACTTCTTGGAGACAAGCAGCCTCTGTGCTGATAGTCTATTATGTGGGGTAGACAGCGGGGTATCTTGTTACTCTGGATTACTACTGGCTCTATTGGGTAACCTAGGGCTATGTTTCAACTGAGCCCTGAATATCTACAAGATTGAGGCAGAATGTAGCTTCAAGTAGTTGACTGTAAGCCAAGAGGCGTTCAAGACTGAATTGGTGTCTGTATCCCCAGTGTGGTCAGCATCATTGTGCAAGGGGTTTTTGCAAATAATTACAAATGGAGTGGTCACAGCAGGATTGAGACCTTCCAACTTGTGTACTGTGATGGTTTGATGTGGGGGGGGTTCTGGTGGCAGGAGTCGGCCACCAGATTGGACTCCCATCCCCCTTGGGGTTTGAGCCAATCCGTGCCTCTGTGAATTGCCCTATTTAAGTTGGGACAAAGGAACCGGAAAGGTGTGCCTTTGCCCAGGAGCGAGGAGAGGGGAGGAGGGCGCTGCCTCCCCTGGCCACGGTGGAGTCGCTTGGGGAACTCGGGGTGAGCCCTGCTCCTGGGGTGCCCACTGGGCTGAGTTTACCCGGAGAGGACTGAGATCTGAGAGAAATGGCCACACAGACACCAGGTCAGTGAAGATGGAACAGGACGAGGTGTGCTGGAGCTGAGTTTCCCCTGCAACCGGTGGCGAGATGGCAGGCGGCCCCCCTGCAGCTAGGACGGTCTCGGTGGAGCAGAGACCCACTCGCGGCCTGTGGAGAAGCCCATGTTGGAGAAGAGATGCCTGGGCCTGAGGACGGTCGTGAAGCATGGGACGCATGACAAGGTAGAGACGTATTTAGAGTCTGTGTGACGACCCATGCCAGAGCGAGTGGCAACAACTCCCTAAGAATCTGAGACTGTGGTAAAGCCCGCACTGGAGCAATCCGATGGGGAAGGATTGCATCCTGTGGGTAGGACTGACGCTAGAGAAGGTTTGTGGATTTTCCTTGTGAGTAGGGGATCCACTGGAGCAAGGGAAAAGGGTGTAAGGACTCTTCTTCCTTTAAGAAAGAAGCAGCAGTAACAACATGGGATGAACTGACCTGCACTCCCCCATTCCCTGTCCCCCTGCGCTGGGAAGAAAAGGAAAGGGAGGGGTGGGGAGGTGTTGTTTTTACGATCTGGCTTTGTTTCTTTTTATCCTCTCAAGTAACTGGTTTTGCTTGTCTTTATTCTTTTAAGTAACTGTTAATAAATTGTTTTGCTTTAAGAAAGCTGAGTCTGTTTTGACTGGGACCATGGTTGGTGGGTGCTCCCTCTGTTCTTGTCTCGACCTTCAGTCCACTTATTCTATTTTTCTCCTCTCCACTTTACTGGAGAAGGAGTGAGAGAGCGGCTGTGTGGAGTTTAGTTGCTGGATCGGCCTAAACCACAACATGTACGCACAGTTTGGCAATGCCCTTAATGCCATATATGAAGTACTTAAGGATAGTGTGCACGTAAGCCCATGTCAGTACCAACACATCCTGATAAATAATGTTTGATCATGATAAAAACCTCAGCTCTTCTGCTTAGTACTCAGAGGCTCTCTGTCTACTGCCAGCAAATTCCCTTTGCGTACAAAACAAAACTTTTTTTTAAGTAATACAAGATAAAAATGCTCTCTTCTCTTTCTCTTTCAATGCTCTGGCTAACATAAGTGTGCTACAAAGTCAGGAGATCTTGCAAAGGCCAAGACCTATCTATAGGTTCTCTTTTTTTTTTTTTTTAATGTAAACTGCTACTCAGTGCTCTTATGGTAGGTAGGCAGTGAAATCTTTGAAGAGGATTAGGCCTCAACAAATAGGAGATCTCCTTTAGCCTTCAAGTGGCTCTCTGCCGTTATTTTCTAAAAAGGGTAGGCAGACTCCTGATTTTTTTCCTTAGAATAGAATAGACTCTTTCAGTTGGAAGGGACCTATAACAATCATCCAGTCCAACTGCCTGGCCACTTCAGGGCTGACCAAAAGTTAAAGCATGTCTTAAATAATGACAGGAATGGGGCATCGACCACCTCTCTAGGAAGTCTTTTCCAGTGTTTGACTAACCTCTCAGTAAAGAAACGTTTCCTAATGTGTAGTCTGAACCTCCCCCGAGACAGCTTTGAACCATTCCCATGCATCCTGTCACTGGATACCAGGAAGAAGAGATCAGCCTCTCCATTTCCACAACTCAGGAAGCTATAGAGAACAATGAGGTCACCCCTCAGCCTCCTTTTCTCCAAACTAGACAAACCCAAAGTCCTTAGCTGCTCCTCATAGGACATGCCTTCCAGTCCTTTCACCAGCTTTGTTGCCCTCTGAATGCATTCAAGGACCTTAATATCCTTCTTAAATTGTGGGGCCCAGAACTGCACACAGTACTCAAGGTGAGGCCACCAATGCTGAATACAAAGGGATAACCACCTCTTTTTGACTGACTGGTTATACTGTGTTTGACGCACCCCAGGATGTGGTTTGCTCTCTTGGAGTCAGCAGTGTGCCCTGGCAGCCTATTGAGCCTGCTGTCAACCAGCACCCCCAGATCCCTTTCTGCAGGGCTGCTCTCCAGCCACTCCTCTCCCAGTCTATACTTATGCCTGATGTTACTCCATCCCAGGTGCAGAATCCAGCATTTGATTTTGTTGAATTTCATCCCGTTAATCATAGCCCAATGCTCCAATCTGTCTAGATCTCTCTGTAAGGCCTTTTGTCCCTCGAGAGAATCATCAGCACCTCCCAGTTTGGTATCCTTAGCAAGTTTGCTAAGGGTGCATTTAACTCCTGCATCTGGATCATTGATAAATATATTGAATGGATCTGGCCCTAGAACTGAACCCTGAGGAGCACCACTGGTGACTGGTCACCAGCCAGATGTAGCCCCAGCCACTACAACCCTCTGAGCCCTGCCCTTCAGCCAGTTCTTCACTGTGAACCTGCTCATCCCACAGTTGGACAACTTGTCCAGAAGGATGCTGTGAGGGACAGTATCAAAAGCCTTACTAAAATCCAGAAAAACTACATCCACCACCTTCCCTTCATCCACTAGGCAGATGACCTTATAGAAGGATATCAAATTAGTTAAACAGGACTTTCCCTATTGTGAACCCATGTTGACTGTGCCTGATCGCATTATTCTTTAAATGCCTTTCAATAGTACTCAGTATAATCTCCATAATTTTTCCAGGAACTGAGATTAGACTAACAGGTCTGTAGTTTCCTGGGTTTTCCCTCATGCCCTTCTTGTAAACTTCAATAACATTGGCTAGCTTCCAGTCAGCGGGAGCACCCCAGACTCCCAAGACCTTTGGTAGATTATGGAGAGGAGTCCTGCTGTAATGTTTGCTGACTCCTTCAGTACCCTGGAATGAATCCCATCAGGCCCCATGGACTTGTGAACGATTCACATACTCCCTGTGTATGTGAACAAAGCCTGACCTTGCTTCCAGAGATCATACCATTTCTTTTTCCTCCTGAGTTCCACAAGGAGTTCCCTGTTCAGCCAAGCTGATCTTCTGTCCTGCTTGCTTGACTTAAGACACAGTGGAATTGCCTGCTCCTGTGCTTCTAAAAGGTGATTCTTAAAAATTGTCCAGCACTCATGGACTCCTAAGCCCTCAAAAGAAGATTCCCAGGGGACACTGCTAAGTAGCTTTCTGAGTAGCTTAAAGTTTGCTCTCCTGAAGTTCAGGCTAGCAACTCTGGTGACCTTTTTTCTCATTACACCAAAAATTTTAAACGCAACCATTTTGTGGTCACTGTGGCCAAGACAGCCATCTACCATCACATCTCCATGAGTCCTTCTCTATTCACAAACAAGTCTAGGAGGGCATCTTTCCTAGTTGGCTCACTGAGTACTTGAGACAAGAAGTTACCTTCCACATACTTCAGGAATTTCCCAGACTTGCGTGTCACAGCCATATGGTGTTCCCAGTTGATGCCTGGGAAGTTGGAATCTCCCATAAGGACAAGGGCTACAGATCCAGAGATTTCTCCTAATTGCCTATAGAATAACTCATCAGTGCTTACTACCAATCGCCCAGCCAGGATGTTGACACCCACTACACCATCTCCTTTGTTTTCCATCTCCCTAACTGTCACCCAGAGGCTCTCAACCACATCATCCCTAACTGTAAGGGCTGTACAGTCACACCTCTCCCTTACATACAGTGCAACATCTCCACTTTGCCTGCCCTGCCTATCCCTCCTGAACAGCCTGTAGCCCTCTATCCCAGCACTCCAGTCGTGGGACTCATTCCACCAAGTCTCACTAATACCAGTGATATCATAGCTCTGGGAAGGGACCAATGCCTCCAGTTCATCCTGTTTGTTTCTCATACTTGTATGTGTGTGATAGTTTGATGTGTGGGGGGGTGTTCTGGTGGCGGGGGAGGGGATTTGCTCCCTGTGCCACCAGATCTGAGTCCCATCCCCCCCGGGGGGTTGAGCCAAATTGGTGCCTCTGCGAATTGCCCTATTTAAGTTGGGACAAAGGGGCGGGAAAGAGCTTTTTGCTCAGGAGCGAGGAGAGAGCAGGAGGGCGCTGCCCTCACTCCCGGCTCCCGGCCGGGCGGCTGCCCGGGCCCGGGCCGGCGCCATGTGCTCAAGATGGCGCCGGGGGAGCCGCATGGGGGGGACTCGGGAAGCGCCCCGCTCCCGGGGTGCCTGCCGGGCCGAGCTCCTCTAGAGGGGATTAAGATCTAAGAGAAAACAACCACAACGACCGGGTCAGTCAAGATGGAGCAGGAGGAGGTGTGCTGGAGCTGAGGCTTCCCTTGCAATCGGTGTGAGATGGCAAGCGGCCCCCCTGCAGCCAGGGTGTGCTCGGCGGAGCAGAGACCCACTCGTGGCCCATGGAGAAACCCACGTCGGAAAGGAGATGCCTGAGCCCGGGAGAGGTCGTGGAGCAGGGGATGCGCGACCAGGTACTGTTAACAATGGGGCATGGAATGCACGACGAGGTCGTGGAGGCATCTGGAATCTGTGGGACGGCCGACGTGAGTGGCAGCAGCTCCCTAAGAGGCCAAGACTGGTAAAGCCCAAACTGGTGCGATCCATGGGGAGGATTGCAATCCTGCGGGCAGGACTCATACTGGAAAAGTTTGGGGACTTTTTCTTCGTGAGTAGGGGATCCACCGAAGCAAGGGAAAAATGGTGTAAAGACTCCTCCTCCTTTAAGAAAGGCGCGGCAGTTAACAGCATGGATGAACTGACCTGCACTCCCCATTCCTTGTCCCCCTGCGCCGCCGGGGGGGAGGTTGTGCCAGGAACGAAAGGAAACGGGGTGGGGAGGTGTTGTTTTAAGATCTGGCCTTGTTTTCTCTTTTCTCCTCTCAAGTAACCGGTTTCGTTCCCTTGTCTCCTGTTAACTGTTAATAAATTGTTTTGTTTTATTAAGAAAGCCTGAGTGATGTTTTGCCCGGGACCATGGTTGGTGGGTGCTCCCTCTCGGTTCTTGTCTCGACCCTCAGTCCAAAAACCACGACAATGTGTTGGTGTACAAGTGTTTCAGATGTGCTCCCAGGAGCAGTGTAAACGTTCCCATTAGTGTTGCCACCCTCAAGTGATGCCATGCCAACCCTTGTCTTGCCTTCAGCTCTCCTGTTGGTATCCCCTTCCCCCATTAATTCTAGTTTAAAGCTCTCTTGATCAGCCTCACCAGCTTATGCCCAAAGTTTTGAAGGCTCTTCCATGGTTTAAAAACCCCAAAGTTTTGGTGAAGGAAGTTTTTCTTATATCCATATGTTTTGTTTTTATTTGTAGTGGTCTTCTGAGCTCTCAATCTGTGGAACTTTTTTGCATCTTGAGCTGAAAAAGTGGATAATAAGTCATTTCCCAGGCTCTCCTTAGCTGATTCCAATAACGGCTATTAGTGGAGTTGGCTTTTTGATACTATACTGTTTTCTTTCTCTCTGAAAATCCAGAAATTATAAGGAACCATTTGAGTATTGGATTATCTTTTTTCTGTCCTTTCCCAGTAGCTCACTTTAAATGTATTAAGGCCTTTGTCTGCTAAAGATTTGTCTTTCAGTCTCTCTTTCTCTACAGAATAAATTGTTTAAAAAAAACCCTGCACAAAATAATTTCCATGTTATCGAATAGAAGAAATGGAGAGAACCTTGAAGCTTTAGGTGTGCACTTTTCCTCCAGCAAAGTATAGTAATCCTGTTAGTTTTCTAATATATCTTCTCCTATGATGAAGTACTTTAGAATATTCCAGGTTTCCTTTAATTGAGAGGACTGTAATGAGAAAGTCTAGAAATTAAGCTTGGGTTTGCAGTTGTAAACGAAGGTTTTCCTTCCTGCCATTCTCCTTTTTTTATTCAGTTCCCTTACTAATGAATCCTCTTTCTGGAGATAGTAGGTCAGGATCTTTCTCACTCTTTTCCAATTTGGATAGTTTAATTGAAGAGATTAAGTCTATAGGAAGGCTACCTAATTAAAACTAGACAGGAAATACTTAATTGTTTCCCTTAGCATTATCTCCTGGAGCAGAGGGGAAAATGGTGCTCTCCAAGTCTTTTTGAAGTGCAAGACCTCCCTGACCAGTTGATATTGCAAATTCAAGTGTTTAATGCTTTCACAATAGACTTGTTCTGGATTTGGGCAGTCCCTTAAGTCTGTCAGCAAGCAAGGTAGATTGTTTTCCTAATAATGCAGGCTATTGCAATTCTGTGTTGTGACAGAAATGTCACCTAGGAGTGTTTCTTCTTTTCTTAAGCCAACAGTATCTCTGTAATGATAAATATCATAGGCCTTATTCTTCTTCCAGTAATCTAATTGTAATTATAGTTCCTCAGAAAAATGCTGGAATTGATACTAGGCTTTGTTCCTGGATCAGTCTAATGAATCCACACTCACCATGATCAGGAGTTTGCCTTCAACTGAGGACTCTGGATCAGTATTTTCTTATAATAAATTTTCTGTTTGGAAAAACATCGTACTGACACTAAATACTCAAGTTGGAGGAGGAGAGAAGAGGAAGGATATATTACTTTTGTAGATGATACTGTTCCCTATCTAACTTATCATCCAATTTATAGGCTGAGATGCAAGAGACCAAGGAACCAAAGCAGTAGCTTTTAGTAATTTATGTTGCACTAGAAATGCTTGCCAAGGAGTAGTAAGATTTACATGTTACCCAGACCTCACTAAAGGTATGAACTAAGCTTCATGTTTAAATATATTGGGAAGATAATCTTGTTATAGTTCCATTAAAAAAAAAATTACTATTTATAGGACTTGATTGAAAGATGCAACAAAGGATATAAATATAAAGATTTCTGTAAACTAGTTCGCATGAGTAAAACAGCAGAGTAATCCAGCAAATATTGCTTGTAAATATTTCTGAAACTTAGAAATGTTCATGAAGAATTAGACAAAAAGTTGTGTTTGAAATAAGTTGCAATAGTTAAGAAAATGAAAGGAACCAGAAGTCAAGAAAACAAAATAAACAAATAAATATAGCTATTTAAAAGTGAGGGGGGCAAAAGAAAATTTACAGCAGTTTGCAAAAATGCTTTTATTTCACCTGTGTGGCTGTGTTGAAAAGAACCTAGTTGATCAGCAAATCTACCCTCTCATTACCTGTATATGCTGTTTGCATGTCAGTTGTCTGATCAAAGCTATTGTCACAGCTGGAAGGCTTCAGGCAGCTCCAAGCAGACCAATGTTCTAATGTGAAGGCTTCAGGCTCTACTCTAAGGAACACCCACACTCCTCCAAGGCTCAGGAGGAAATGCCTCACCCTTAGGAGTAAACACCCTGCCTTAAAGAGTCAGGAACCACATGGTTTGCTAGATGGGTCAAGGCTATTGGTCACTTGACCATCCATCTCCCAGAGTGATTGGCTGAATGCTACAGCACCTGTTTCAAGGCAACTTTCCCAGTGTAACGAGCCACAGGTGTTTCTTAATTAGCCTGCATAGGGAAAGAACCTTCACAGGATGCTGCAGCAGCCAAAAGATTTCTCCACAATTCCCCCTTTTGGTTTTAAGATTAGTTTAAATCAAGCAGGGAGATTTTTCAGCAATACCATGGGAGATACATCTAGCAAACCAGTCATACATTTAGTTATTAATTCTAACATTCTGACTCCGACAGAGACTTGAAATTTAGTCTCTACTCGTGGAAGGAACAGGTTGATGGCCGATGTCATTATTTCCATTAGAAGGATCATTTGATAGATGATCTCCATTCTGTCCATCGTTCGGACATTGCCTGTTCTGTTTCTGATGTTGCAGGTCAGGGCGGACGCATCTTGCAGGTAGCCATCGTATCCCAGTATCTGTGGAAACGCAAGCATACCCACGACCCCAAGCAATAAGCTCATATGGGCCTTCCCACGTCTTAGTGAGTAGGTCCCGTATCCAGACTTTTGCTCAGGGCAGGTGCGTCTCGCCTGAAGACTGCAACGAAAGAAAGTGATTCAAAATAATGGGATTATTTGAATTTGATGGCACCGTAAGATGGTTAATTGTGTATAACGCCTTTTCTAGGCGACTCTGTGGGGTTTCTCCATGCATTCCCCCTTTTTGTTTTTCTAAAACACGCTTCAAGGTGCCATGAGCGCATTCAACAATGGCTTGGCCAGTAGGAGAATGCGGAATACCCAAAGTATGATTTACACCCCATAGGTGTAAAAACTGCCGCGTCTTCTGTGAGACATAGGCCGGGCCATTATCGGTTTTTATAGAAAAAGGCACGCCCAAGACCGCAAAAGCGAGTTTCCAATGGGCAATGGCATCACGACTTTTCTCCCCAGTATGAGCAGTTGCCCACATAGCTGAGGAGAAAGTGTCAATAGACACGTGCACATACTTAAACCTGCCAAATTCAGGAACATGCGTTACATCCGTCTGCCAAAGCTGCAGGGCCTTTAGGCCTCTGGGGTTTACCCCCGATGGCAGAGGTGCCCCAAGTCCGTGGCAGTCAGCGCAAGCACTGACAGTGTCCCGAGCCTCAGTGGGCGTTAAGTGGAACTGTTTCTGCAGGGTATGTGCACTTTGATGGAAGAAATTATGCGATGCCTTGGCTTGTGCGATTTTATCGGGCTGAGGTGCTACCCATGCAGGGTTAGCTAGCATGTCAGCCCTGGCGTTGCCTTCCGTTATAAAGCCTGGCAAATTAGTATGACTATGGATATGCAGGATGTAATATGGGTGAACTCGATCTTGAATTGCACACCATAAGGTTTTTAACAGAGAAAACAGAGCCGCATTATTCACTTCTTTCAGAAGTGAACAATCTAAGCGTTGCGTTATATCAGCCACATAAGCAGAATCGGTGACCAAATTCAAAGGTACCTGCGAGAACCGTTGAAAGGCCATGGCAACAGCCCTTAGTTCAACCAACTGGGCTGAGCCTGATTCATGGCCTTCCAGCACCTGCCACTCAGATTCCTCCTTCCAGGTAACAATAGCTTTGCCAGTTTTCCCAGACCCATCAGTGAAGACGGTGGGTCCTTGTACTGGCACTCGGCTATTTTTTGGCCGCAAGGTAAAGCTTGTCGATCTTGCCAATTGCAGCAATTTATGGCTAGGCAGATGGTATGCAATTTGTCCTGAGAAATTTTCCAGTGCACTTTGGAGAGGAGCACTGTTAGTAAGGCTCCACTCAAAGTATTCCTGCTGTACTGGCAAAACAATTATTGCAGGATCTGCTGCCATCAATTGTAGACAGTGCTGACGGCATTTGATTATCAGACAAGCAATTAATTCAAATAGTGTAGATGCTGTCTTTTTTGGTTGGTGCGGCAAAAAGACCCATTCCAGAATATGCAAGGGGTCAGACCACTGTTTGTTCCATTGGCCAATGATACCTGTTGGATGAGAATCTGGAGTGGTAATAAAAATGGTAATATCAATGGAGGGATCTATTCGGTAAACCTGACAAGCAGAAATGGCCTGTTGAACCTCCTCTAGTGCCCGTCACGCTTCAGCAGTCAATTTTCGAGGTGAATTCAACTCAGGGTCCCCCTTTAAAATATTAAAGAGCGGCACAAGTTGCACCGTGGTTAGCCCTAGATAGGGACGTAACCAATTGATGACGCCCAACAGTTTCTGAGCACCATTCAAGGTCTTAATAGAACTTGAGAATTGCACCTCTTGGTGTTGTATAGTTTGGTCCAAAATTTTGACTCCTAAATATCTCCAAGGAGGATGCTGTTGAACTTTCTCCGGAGCCACTTGCAATCCATAAGAATGCAGAGCAGCGAGTAGTCGAGGCTGTATCTTCAGCAGCTCGTCCTGGGTGGATGCTGCTACCAGGATATCATCCATGTAATGGTAGCAGTATGCTTCAGGGAACTGCTTACGGATTCCAGACAAAGCTTGAGCAACGTACCATTGACAGATAGTTGGGCTGTTCTTCATGCCCTGAGGTAGGACCTTCCATTGATATCTCTTTGCAGGTTCAGCGTTGTTAACCGCAGGTACAGTAAAGGCAAATTTTGGTTTGTCATTAGGATGTAAGGGGATCGTGAAAAAACAGTCCTTCAAATCAATGATCAAGATTTCCCACCCTGCTGGAATCATGGTGGGTGAGGGCATACCAGGCTGCAATGCCCCCATGCTTTCCATTACTGCATTGATTTTTCGGAGATCTTGTAGCAATCTCCATTTTCCTGATTTCTTCTTAATTACAAAGACAGGTGTATTCCAGGGACTGGTAGAAGGTTCAAGGTGTCCCTGTTGTAATTGTTCCTTAACTAGTTGAGGAAGGGCGACTAATTTTTCTTTTGGTAGGGGCCACTGGGGTTGCCAGATGGGTTTGTTTGCTAACCATTGCAAAGGCAACGTAGGATACTGGGCGCCCTTCAGTACAGTGGCCCCCATCAAAAATTTGTCCCAATACGTACTCCCCAGGCCGCCAAGACATCCCGCCCCCAGAGGTTGAGTGGAGCTGTAGTGACATAGGGCCGAATTGTAGCTGTTTGACCCTCTGCGTTCTTTACCACCACAGGTCGTTCACTTCGATAACTGTGTGGTTCCTCCCAGTCCTGCAATGGCTGACCCTGCGGGGGCTAAAGGCCACGTAGGAGGCCACGCAGAGAAGGAGACAATTGTCACATCAGCCCCTGTGTCCATCAAACCTCGGAGCTGAATCCTGGACGGCTAGGTATCTGGCAATATTAAGGTGCAAGTCATCTGTGGCTTTTGGCTGGAGATATCCGCAGTCCAGTAAACTTGCGGAAGTCCTGTGGAACCAAAGCCACCACCTTCACGACTCTGTCGTTTTGCCTTAGGGACACTTGATTTGAAGGGTACAAGTTGAGCGATCCGAGTCTTTTCCGGTATTGTGACAGGGGGGGTGGGCGTAGAAATCATCGCACAAATTTGTCCTGTGAAGTCAGCGTCAATAACTCCTGGGTGAACAAAGATCCCTTGAATGGTGGTACTAGATCTTCCCACCAATAATGCACTTAGCCCATGTCCTAGAGGCCCAAATGCATCCAAGGGAACCTTATAGACCCAACAGGATTCTAAGACAACTGTTGTTGTGGTGCATACATCCACCCTGGCTGATCCCTTTGTGCTGGCTGAAAGCTGGCTGAGTAAGCCTGGGTTGGTATCATGCCCTGGGGAAACATTTCTGTCTGAGCGCACATCCCCATTGCGCTCCTGGGGAAGTTTCCCGAACGTGTCAGGGGTCGGCCATTGGCATGATACAAGGATTCACAATATCTCGCAGAATGGCCTGGCTTATCGCATCTTATGCGGCAAGCAGGTCTCCTGTTATCCTTGTTTCTTCTTTGTCTTGTCTGTCTTTGTCTATTGTCCCTCTTAGGTTGTCTTTTCAGTTCCGGGTCAGCATTTTTGGGTTGAATAGGCCATAGAATTGTGGCCAGAGCAGACTTATAGCTTTCAGATTCTAGCTTAGAGCATGCTTCGATCATTTCTGTTAGTGTAGGCTCCCCTGGCATGGAATTTATGATTTTTCTACATTCTTCATTGGCATTGTCTTCTGCCAGCTGCTTACATAGTAGTTGTCTCAGGTTTTTATCTTCGACCTGTTTTTCAAGGGCTGCAGCAACTTTCTCTATGAAAGATAAAAAATGTTCTTTCTGCCCCTGATAAATCTTCACATACCATGTTTTTGAGGCAGCCATATCTATGCCCTTTAATAGAGCTCCCATGCCCATCTTTTGGGCTTGCTCAAGAACTTGGGGGTGCCATGTAGCTTGAAAATCGGGGTCAGCAAAAGCATTGGCTCCCAGTAGAGCATCTGCTGGAGCTCCGTATCTGGGGTCAGTTGGGGGTAATTGCATGTTTCCAGCTGCAGCTCTCTCAGCCATTCTTCTCCAATTGGCCTCAAAGACTGTATATTGTACTGGTTGAAATAATACCTGACCTAGATGTTTAATGTCGAATGGGGAGAGTAGGTCAGTATTTAATATCCTGATGATCTGCATGACCTGAGGAGAGTCTAACCCGTATTGGGCTACCTTGGTTTGCAGGTCTTGGACTACCTTCCAGGCAATGGTTTCGTGTTTGTCAATTTGACCTGAGTTAGGAAGCACCTTTTGTACTGGGAAGGCTTGGATAAGATCCTCTGTTCGTTCATTACTTCCCTGAACAATCTGCTCAGACCCCTTTTCAGGCAACCCAACTTTTTCTATTAGATCCCAGTCACCAGCTTCCAGAGCCCGCCTCTTGACTTCTTCCCAGAACCGTTTTGAATTTTTTGGACGCACAGTCACCTTGCATTCAGGAAGCGTCCAGAGACCGTTGTGGGCCAGCCATGTTTGTTGTCGTCTGACCACCGCCACGGCTTCCTGCAGTGATGAAACATTATCAGGCAGGGGTGTGTCCAATGGCTTCTGACAGGATGCAGATGCTGGGCCAATGGGTTGTGTAAAGGCGGAGGCTGTGGCCGGTGGTGGAACAGTCCACGGAGATGCAGTCTGGGTTGCGGAAACTTGTGTCGGCACCACTGTCTGTGAAGGTGCCACTGCTGTTGTCAGTGGCATGCTTGGCGCCACTTCCAGGGTCGTTGCTGGGCCGGTTGGCGCAGCCAGCCCAGGTTGTCCCAGTACAGATTCAGCAGCAGTAACCTGCCGCAACATTTCCATCAATGCCGTTAGTTGTTGCGACATTCCTTGCAAGCCTGCCGTAACCTGGTGTATTATGAAATGCATTGTTCGGGGTTGCTCCATTTGTGCCCGTGGCAGATAGTCGGGCGCTATGGGTGATGCCACAGGACATGAAGTTGCGGAAGACCAGGGTGCCATGCCCGGGAACTGTCCTTGTGGTGCCTGGTCTGGTTGAGGGGCCAATGGCGGAGCAGTAGGAAGAACACGTTCTGCTGTAATGGCTGAAGTAGCCGGTTGAGATGCAGAAGAAGGGGAGGCTGTTGGGGCGAAGGGTGGGGAACACTCCGATGCTTTGTCTTGTCCGGAGGAGCATTCCCACAAAAAATCACAAGGAGGACACTTGGGTTGGACATAATCTCGCAGGGAGGGATAAAGCTTCTGTGCAGTCCCCACAACTTTCTCCATATCTGAGGACAGCAGGGGCACAACTGGTGCACTACCCGTGGTCAGTCCCCTTTCAGATAACTCATCGTCCCCTTCAGAAACTTCACTTGCAGATTCATCAGAATCTGGCAATACTTTTTCCTTCCTTTCTACTGTCCATTTCTGCATTACATCATATACAGTTCCCCAAATACGTAGCAGACCAGTCAGGTTCTTACATCTAAACACTGTTTCATAGATTAGCTTATCCCCTAGCTGCTTCCACACTTCTGAGCTAAAGGGGGTGTTGAGGTCAGTCAGGCATTCATGCTCTGCCGCCCAATTTAACAGCTCACAGAGAGCTTCATCACTTATTTTAGCACCTGCAATTGTCATTGCAGGTTTGAGAATGGAAAACATCATGCTTTCTTTTGTGGAGCTTTGTCCCATCATTCTAATTTGCAGTTCATCCCTTGGAGCCCCGTGTATGGAAGCACGTACCTTCAGATCTTAGTTGTGGCTGGATCACATCGGGGTCACCAGTTGTTGCAGCTGGAAGGCTTCAGGCAGTTCCAAGCAGACCAATGTTCTAATGCAAAAGCTTTAGGCTCTACTCTAAGGAACACCCACACTCCTCCAAGGCTCAGGAAGAAATGCCTCACCTTTAGGAGTAAACGCCCTGCCTTAAATAGTCAGGAGTCACATGGTTTGCTAGATGGGTCAAGGCTATTGGTCACTTGACCATCCATCTCCCAGAGTGATTGGCTGAATGCTACAGCACCTGTTTCAAGGTAACTTTCCCAGTGTAACGAGCTACAGGTGTTTCTTAGTTAGCCTGCATAGGGAAAGAACTTTCACAGGATGCTGCAGCAGCCAAAAGGTTTCTCCACAGCTATCTTCCACAAGAGGATGGGGTTGATCTTGCTGCAACTGCAAGAAGTAATTCTAGTTTCAGCACCCAGTCTGCTGCCCCCAGTGCTGGCTCTGGTACATAGCAGACCCCTCATTTCAGCTCTCTAAACTGGCAGAAAACTTTTCACCTTTTTGTACTGATTACTGAGATACTAATGTTTTTGGTGGCACTAGTAGTCATTTTTTCTGAAAAACCTCATTGAGATGTTCTAGACTATGCAGTCATACTGGTGTTTGGAAATAATTTTGACTAATATTTTTGAATGTGTATTGGAAGGTCCTTTCACTGTCTCCTCTAAATGTCTGTTTAAAACCACTGAAATTCAAGGCATTTATTTTTGGTACATCTGTCTTTAGTTACTGGCTTCTCACACTGCAGCTATTGGCAGACTTGCACACTTGAACACATGCGTTTATCCTCATTGTGTCATATTGTGTAGATGAACAATCTGTTTCAAGAGATTCCAGGATTCCCAGAGAGAACTGAGTCCTCCATCAGGGAGCACTTCAGTACCTGACTTATTTGACCATTGATCTGATTTAGAAGCCTAAGCAGAATAGGATTAGTGAGTAGGTACATGTATAAATGATAAGAACTGTGAGGTCAAGGCAGTATCAGAAGCCAGGGCTCTACCTTTTGAGTGACAGTGAGAACATAGTAATTTTTGTTCCTTTTATCTGATGATGCTTCCTACTTTTCAATACGTGGAAGGAAGATATACTGCAGTGTAGACTGATAGCGAGTTTGCTTTCTTGAGAGATTGAAGATGGGAGTTTGAATTATATTAGGCAAATGAGGGGAATGAATTTAAACTTTTCCACATCCAGCATGACTGCTTGTCGTGGTTTTAGGCTGATCCAGCAACTGAAACTCACAGTCTCTCCTTCTCCAGTAAAGTAGAGAGGAGAGAAAAAAAAAACAACAACAAAGGGACTGAGGGTTGAGACAAGAACAGAGGGAGCACCCACCAACCATGGTCCTGGGCAAACCAGACAGGGCTTTCTCAAAGCAAAACAGTTTATTAATGATTACTTAGAAGGACAAAGGGAAACAAAACCGATTACTCGAGAGGACAGAAAAAAACAAAACCAGATTTTAAAACCGACACCTTCCCCCTCCACACTTTCCTTTTCCTCCCGGCTCTACCTCCTCCCCCCAGCAGCACAGGGGGCAGGGACTAGGGGAGTGCAGGTCAGTTCATTCCGTGCTGCTTCTCTCTCAAAGGAGGAGGAGTCCTTACACCCTTTTCCCCTGCTCCAATGGATCCCCTACCCACGAGGAAAAATCCACAAACTTCTCTAGCGTGAGTCCAGCCCACAGGAAACAATCCTTCCCCACAGATTGCTCCGGTGTGGGCTTTACCACAGTCTCGGATACTTAGGGAGCTGTAGCCACTCGCTCCGGCGTGGGTCGTCACGCAGACTCCAAATGCCTCTCTGCCTTGTCGTGCATCCCAACACGACCATCCTCAAGCTCAGGCATCTTCTCCCCATGGACTGCGAGTGGATCTCTGCTCCACCGAGGCCGTCCTGGTTGCAGGGGGGCCGCCTGCTATCTCACCATCAGCCGCAGGGGAAACTCGGCTCCGGCACACCTCCTCCCGCTCCATCCTCACTGACCTGGTGTCGATGCGGCTGTTTCTCTCAGATCTCAGTCCTCTCCAGGTGAACTCAGCCCAGTGGGCACCCCAGGAGTGGGGTGCCCCCGAGTTCCCCAGCTGGCTCCGCCACTGCCATTCTCCGTGGGCGGCGCCGGCCCTACGCAGGCAGCCGCCCGGCCGGGAGCCAGGGAGCAGGGGCAGTGCCCTCCTCCCTTCTCTCCTCGCTCCTGGGCAAAGCACCTTTTCCGGTTCCTTTGTCCTGACTTAAATAGGGCAATTCGCAGAGGCGCCCTATTGGCTCAACCCCGAGGGGGATGGCAGTCTGATCTGGTGGCCAGAACTAAGCCTAACCCGGTTCCAAAACCAGGGAGGTCGCAGGGAGCAAAACCCCTCTCCTGCCACCAGAACCACCCCCCTCTCCACATCAAACCATGACACTGCTAAAGACTAAACTGTTTTATGTAGAAGAGGTTATTGCCTCCTCTGTCTGTATTTTGAAGCAGAGAAATTGCCCTCCCGCTGTATGACAAGCTTGCTCTGGTAGATAAACTCTGTCAGATGAGCCCCTCTCGGAGGCAAAAAGATGTTTTAGTTTATGAACTCTGATGCTTAAGAATGTGTGACTAAACTCTTTTGTCTTGTCAACAATGGGATGCTTTAGGATGTCAGAAGCAAAATCCTAACCATCTGGGGAACTTAAATGTCAAAAACAGAGGCAGTATGGATTTTGCACAGTAGAAATACAGAGCAGCAGAGCAGATACATAGACTTTGCATTCATGGAGTTGAGCCTAAATCCCAAATTATTCTTTCTTTTCTTGTTGCCGTGAAGGGAAATTCAGACTGAACATATCTTACAGTCATTGACAAAGGCCCCACTAAAGACAATCAGTGAAATTCTCAAAAAGAAGAGCAGGATATACATCTGGAGTATAGTCAAAGCCTCAGTTCACAGCCCTAGTTTCCAGGTAGAAAATGTGTTCTCATCATATACCTAATGAGTGACTTTTTGTAGTAGTATATATATTGCTCTTTCATCTTCTGCCTCACTTTCAGGAGTCTGCAAGTTTGTGTCTTCAAATCCACAACAGACTATTGCTATACTGCCAAATCTGATTGGTAAGGAACTTTTGAAGCCTAAATATAATGCTAAATAGATATGCTAAAAATACTTTTGAAAAAGCTGTTTTGTTAATTAACATCCATACATTCCTTACAGAATCTTTGCTTAAATTAAGCAAGAATTAATAAATAGAATAGATTAACAAAATACTAGCTGGTATTTATTGCTTCTGGTTTTGTAGCAATAACACTGAGAAGGATTCAGTTAATTTTTGCTTGCCTTTTTTTTTTTTTTTTTATCCTGATTGGTAAGTATTAAATATCCTTCTCAGGCCTATAAAAAACTTTTACTATATAAAGGGCAGACTTCTACTTTACAAAGCAGTATTCTAACTAAAATCAACAAATGCACTTTGTGTGGATGTGTCAGAATTTTATCAACTTTTATGAAATAAATTTGCTATGATCAGAGTTTAATCAACTGGAGTAAAGTTTAACAGTAGAGAAATTGAAGATATTCCAAATTAATTCTTGCTTTCACTCTGCTTTCTTTTTGGATGATAACAGCTTGATAGTATTTGTAATAAAATAGAATAGTTATTTAGCACTTTACATGTTCAGTGTGTTGTAGACCCACTAGCTAATCAGTCTGTCACCTTGGTGAGGCAGTTAAGTAGGTAATTATTATCGCAGTGATTGTAGGTGGGGGAATGGAGACAAAGACTATGTCTACATTAGCAAGTAGTGTGGACAGGAGAGTGTGGTCTGTAGGGTAAAACAGTACTTGTTGAGATCCTGATGTCAGTGTTGCAGGAATTGTTTTTTTTTTACTTCAGACCAGGTCTAGTCTCATCTCAGGGACTAAATGCCTGTTTGTGGCTAGAATGCATTAAGTGTGGTCTTGGAGTACATCTCTCAGGATGTACTTGGTTTCCATTTGCCTTCTTAATTTCATTCATAAGGAATTCAGTTCCTCACTTAGGGATTCTTAGATGCTTCTTAATTACGTCTGATTCTCATGAAGAATGAGCTGCATATTCTCTTTTTTTCTGTATATCAGTGTCAGTAATAATGTAAAAATCATTAGTCTGTTAGGTGAAAGCACTTTTAATGTTTTGTACTCTTTATGGTATTTCTATATTTTAAATTGTCTAAGCCATTGACAGTGTTTCACTTGTCCATTGCCTTGCTTTCCACATTAGACTGTAGAAAGTTTATATGGTAACCTAATTAGTTGATTAGGGAAACTTTTATTCTTTGATTAGACAGTGTAAAAACTATTCAGTTATTTGTCTTTGACATCTAAATTACCACTCTTTTATTGTTTAATTTGACTTTCTTTCAGGTAATGGGTATAACTACTGTCAATTCACATCACTGAATTCAAGGGAAGCATCAGTGAAGTAGGATATGATGAGAATTAATGTTTCTGGTGCTTTTAAAAATAAGAAAGCAAGCTGGGAAAACTGCAAACAAAAAAACCCAAAAAACTGCTGTCTTTTTGTCAGGAAGAAACAAAAGACAACTCCTCTCCTGCTTCTCTTTGCATGCGCAAGTATATTCACACAGCCTTTAAATTAACTTTGACCTAGACGATATGTGTAGCTGTACAACAGTATTTTTAGAATGAGAGGTTTGAAGTTGGCTTTCCCATGTGTCAGTTCTAAGTCTACCAAAATGACCCTGACTTCTGAATTTTTCCTACACTTAAACTGGGCCAGGTGTCTTTAACTTGTTTTACAATTATCTTTTACATGTTTCTCAGAAGTGCTTTACAAAGGT